>NC_136938.1:2503071-3088071 GCF_949987615.1 Pollachius pollachius | reverse complement strand
ATATGTCGATGTTTATGTGTCGATGTTTATATGTCGTGGTTTATCTAACATCTATCTACCATTGGATTCAACGATACAAAATCTCAAAAAGTAGAATTGCATGGCTTGTGTTTGTGCGCGTGTGTGTGCGCGCGCGTGTGTGTTTGTGTGAGCACGCAGCGTTCATCACATTTTCCTCCTTGCGGTTGGCGGATCCCTGCGATTCTCAGTGTTGGAGTCGAGGTCCGCACTGAGAGGCGCTGAATGGAAACTATGAGTGCAGACCGCGACGCTAACGGGCCGCCCGTTACAACCTAGTTACACACAAACACACCCACACACACACACACACACACACACTCACACACACAGTGGATAATGGCTAATGATCAGGAAACATTATGTTTCCTGATGATGTAATATAATATATAAAAAAATATATATCAGAAAAGAAGAAGATGAATGACGACAAAACGTCTTTGTTGACAAAAGAGTCTTTGAATGTCGTCCCTGTGAGGGGTGGGGTCTGGGGGGGGGTACCTAATAATACGCCTCGCACATTGAGACCTCAGGAAGGAAAACCCCGCTCCACTCTGAGACTCTTGTGTTACAGGATTTGACCAATACGACCATTGATGTGTTTGCACTGTGCGTCCGACGCGGGAGTGGATGGTAATAGGTTCCCAAGTGGACACTTGAGTGCGTGACGCTAGACAACCCATAGGCTGCGGGGGAGGAGGAGATATGTGTTTGGTTAATCACCCTTTTCCTGGGTGGGGCCTGGCTCCAGAGCCGGAGGAGGATGATGTCATGGATTTAAATGGGGATCCTTGACTTGACTAATGTTGGTGCTGGATCTCCTGTTTATGTTGCTCAAAACAGAACCAGTCACTCCAGTTCAGCTTCTAGTTGGGCTGGCTGGCCTGCTTCCCTAAAGGTGGGACTGGGTGAACTGAGAACCAGTTGGGTCTGGCTGGTTGGCCTACTCTCCTTAAGGTGGCACTGGGTGAACTGGGAACCAGTTGGGTCTGGCTGGTTTGCCTACTCTCCTTAAGATGGAACTGGGTGAACTGGGACCCAGTGTGTGAGAAAACATGCCAAATGCAGCCCTTAGTGAACGTCAGTGACTTTGACTAAAACAAGAAGTTCCTCAAACTAAACGGAAGGTAGAATGTGGTCACATCTCGACACTCAAAACTAGCAACCTTCCGCCCATGTCGGGCCCTCCCTGGTTCGTCTTCTCCTGGGGGCCGCTGGTCGGAAGGACAAAGAGGATCTTCATGAAGCACGTCGAAATCCACGCGTAGATAACAACTCAAAGGCAGCACCCCGGTACGGTGGGTGGTCTGAGTCAACGGCCCCCCAGCGCCCAAACCCCCTCTCTGGGGACCCCTCCCCAAGAGCCCGGGAACCACTTAGAAGGAACCCAGTCCTGGGGGGGGGCGCGTGGAAGGGGGGGCTCTCTGAGGAGACGGAGGCTAGCCCCCCCCCGTCATAAATCAGAGCCGGCATTCAGAGGGTCTGGGGTCAGGGGTCACCGGGGAGGGGGAAAGGGGCGGGAACTGGGACTGTGTGTGTGTGTTGTGTGTGAATGTGTGTTTGTCTGCATGAATGTGTGTTGTGCGTGTTGTGCGTGTGTATAAGCATGCTAGCCGGTCAGGCAGACCAGAGCAGTGTATATATGGGATAGAGCCCAACCCCTCCCCACCCCACCCCCATCCCCCTCCTCCTTCCCGGCCCCCCTCCCCCCTGCTAGCGTGTCACACATTCTACAACTGCCATGTGCGGCAGCAGCAGGAATAGCACCCCCCCCCCCCCCATGCTCCAGTTGGCCAAACACCTCAACGCCCACCGCTCAGTCCAGGGGGAGCCCACAGGAACCATGCTCCAACGGGCCGGACCCCACCGGGACCCCTGACCCCAGCACCATGACCCCCACTCTGGGATAATCAGTTTAATGAGTTCATTCATAAATGACCTCCACATTCAGAATACATGAAGCCCCTTTTAAAGAAGGCGTGACGTTACATTCAGCTCAGATCAGAACAAAGTCATTCTCCAATGCCCCCAGGCCCATCAGTACATGATCACAGCAGAGACTGCTTCACACATGTCCTTCCTTGATTCAGCCGCACAATATGACACCGTGACTGCTTATTGGGCATAACAGCAACTTGAATCAGTCAATTAGGGCCATCCTACCAACACCTGTCCATTTCCATCTGGCGTCCTCAGGTGCAGTGTGTATATGTTTGTGTGTGTGTGTGTGTCTCAGTGTGTGTGTGTGTCTCAGTGTGTGTGTCTGCGTGTGTGTGTTTGTGTGTGTGCATATGGGTGTGCGTGTGTGTGAGAGAGAGAGAATGGGAGAAAGAGAGCGGGAGGGAGGGAGACAGAGGGAGGTCAGTAGCCCAACAGCTGAAGGGTAAATACTGGTTCGGTTGTAATGCTTTAGGTTGTGTGTCTGTTTGTGTGTGTCCTTATGTCCTTGTCCATCAACAGACATGCAGCCGCACACAGAGGCTGATTGGAGCGTTTTGTCGTCTCAGTGTGGGGCGACGGGGCTAATTTAGGATTGATTCTACCACCTGGGCGTTGGGGGATATTTTCTGCCAAATAAGGATCCGCGATAGAAATGTCTTGCATGAAATACTAGTCTAAGTATATGTTTACAGCCGTCTGTCGCAGCTGTTGCTTAGTTTTGGTTTTAGTTTGGGACCGTCTAATGAGAGCCACTGAGCCAGGCTGCAGACGTTATACTTAGACAAGGGGATTTTACCCCAATGATGGAGTTTAAAAATAAGCAGAACACAGAAGGGTCTGAGATCATGACCAAATCACCTCCCTGCTCCACAGAACCAGCGCTAACTTAAAGAGAAACATCTAGAAGTCTGAACAGAAAGCAGTACAAAACGCTCAGCGGATTGATAAAACCAATAATTCCAGGTCAAACAAATAGGAAACAGAGTTAAAGATAAATAATACAACTATGATAAAATGTAACTGGAAGTTGTCGCACCAACAAAGTACTTTGTAAGTCTCCCAAGCAGGTATTGTTGCGATGGATCCGTTGTTTACATAAACAACGGTGTAATGACTTCCTGTCATCTCCTTCATTGGTAACACGCAGAGAGCCACTCTGGGCCCAGACTGAGGGTTAGAGAGGCCCAGATGGAGAAGGGTCTGAATGTGAGACCCCTGCTCTTTTGTCTGAGAACAACAGCCTGCAGGCCCCCGGCTGGATGGGGCCGGGCTTCACGCCTTTCGTCATGGCCGTTAACATTAGACCGTCCTGACGGTATAAAGCTGTCAGGATCTGTCTCCCAGGCTCGTCTGCTGCCTCGATTCGGGTTTCCATTTTTTTGGGATCAGTTTAAACTCTGCGGTAATCCCCATGGCAACAAGTCCGGGAGGTTTTTTAAAGTATGTTTAGTTACCGGTTGTGTGTGCATGTGTTTGTGTGTGTGTGCTTGTGTGTGTGTGTGTGGGTGTATGTGTGAGTGTGTGTGTGTGTATGTGTGTGTGTGCGTGCGTCTATGTGTGTTGGGGGGGCCCTGAAGAATGCCGGTGCTAGGGGCCTCACCTCTTGGCAGTGACTCTGTTGATCTTGTTGCTAGGCAGCGGGTTGTCTCTGCACTGGAATGGACCTTAGCGAGGGAGGGAGGGAGGGAGGGAGACAGAGAGAGTGGGCGAGAGGGAGGGAGGGAGACAGAGAGGGCGGGCGAGAGGGAGGGAGACGGAGAAGGCGGGCGAGAGGGAGGGAGAGAGAGGGAGGGAGGGAGACAGAGAGGGCAGGCAAGAGGGAGGGAGGGAGACGGAGAGGGCAGGCAAGAGGGAGGGAGGGAGACAGAGAGGGCGTGTGTGAGGGAGGGGGGGAAGAGACAGAGAGGGAGGGAGGGAGACAGAGAGGGCGTGTGTGAGGGAGGGAGGGAAGAGACAGAGAGGGAGGGAGGGAGAGGTTCTGATGATTTTATGATGACTTTAAAGAACGACTAAACCTAATCCTCCAAATATTTTTAAAAGGTTAAATGATATTAATTTGACCATGTCCTCATTAGAAAGGGAATGATTAAACTGCAAATAAAATCACTATTCACTTCTTTCATAGCTTTTGCATCGGCCTAAAACTGATTTTGGCCGGTTCGTTTTTTTTTATGAATGCAAAACTCTTAATTTGCGTTTATCCAAACATTATAATCTGTGGTATAAATCAGTTGTAAGAGTAGTAATATTTAAGACGGAATATAAGTGTTGATAATTCAGATTATATCCATTGTGTAACAATAATGTGATTGTGCATCTGAATGCCCCCTCAGCATTATGAATGCACCTCAACGATTATGAATGCACCTGTAGCGTTATGAATGCACCTTAACGATTATGAATGCACCTTTAGCATCATGGGCGCACCTCTTACAGATGAGACATGATTGTGTTTTGCAGCTTGCTGGGGGGGTCATTCTGGGCGTGGCCCTATGGCTGAGACACGACACAAAGACCAGCAAGCTGCTGGACATCAAGTTTGAAGAAGCCCAGGCCCCCAGCACCTTCTACATTAGTAAGTACCGCTCCGCTCCTCTCCTCTCCTCTCCTCTCCTCTCCACTCCTCTCCTCTCCTTTCCTCTCCTCTCCTCTCCTCTCCTCTCCTTTCCTCTCCGCTCCTCTCCTCTCCTCTCCTCTCCTCTCCGCTCCTCTCCTCTCCGCTCCTCTCCTCTCCTTTCCTCTCCTCTCCTCTCCTCTCCTCTCCTCTCCTCTCTTCTCCTCTCCTTCCCTCCTCTCCTAACCTCTTTAACTTCTTCACTCACTTTCTCTCCTCTTTCTCCATATTCAGTTTGACTAATGGAAAAGTCACCAATGTTTAGTTTGTAGGCTAAAACATTGTATTTGAATTAGCAAATGGCCAGTCAAGCAGCATTGCTCTTATTTAGAGGAGACTCAGCTTCATATCATTTGTTTTCTCTGCGGTAAGTATCTGTCTCTGCTTTACAGAAGAGCCTGTGTGTGCATCGGGTTCTTTCCACATTAAAGGAGTGGCCATGCCAACTGCAAAATCACCACATTTTCCACATTAAGGGAAGTTGTTGCAGAACAATCCAAAGTTGCAAAAGCTGTTTGCTGTACGATGTGGATTGCTTAAATTAATATTCACATTGAACACCGAACATGAACATATACTCTGGTGTAGAGTGTGGCAGACGGACGTGTTGGTAGAGTATCAGGGGAAGTGGTTGTGGCAGTGATGAGTAACACAATACACATGAATAAATTATATAGACTGACTGATCGATCGATCAGCATTATTATTCATTGGAATGTATTGATTGATGGTAAACGTATTCAAAAGCATTCATACTTTATGTTTTAGAATCAGTCGAATGGCGCTTGAGATTTAATTGAGTTTCAGTTTGGCAGAAATATAAAAAGCCTTTCAATATCTTATTTAATTAAAAACCTAAACTTAATAAAAAATGTAACTGTTTTGTTCTTTTTTTAAGAACTCTTCTAAAACAGATGGACTGTTATTGGCATGTTGTCATGTATCTCTGCCTAAAGTTAGACATGAATTGACCATTCAGTTTGCTGGAGGTCTGAGGAATGCTGTTTGTTTCAATCTCACTCTGAGGAATGAATCCATGAATCAATGAGTCCACCTCCATATTGATGACCAGGGTACGTAAACATGCTGTAATACGTTCTGCTTAGCTGTTTCTGTCCCTTTTTCCAAAACAATACAGACATTTCTTAATTATGTCGAAAATAGAAAAAAAAATCCAATAAACGGTCCATTGTATGAGGAAGCAGGCAGTAGTTGGTCTGGCGGGTGGATTGGCTTAGTCGGTTATCACATTAATACTTAGTTAACATGAACTCACCATTATGGCGCTTTTCCACGAGGGCTGCGCTTCGGACCCAGCACGCCTCAGCCCAGTAGTGCCTCAGCCCGCGGTATAGCCCAGCTCCGATACGGCTTGTGATAGGGCGGGGTTTAAGCTGTATGGCGATAGCCGCGGGAGCTACGTAAGCATCGGGATCTCATAGCAGCCTGACACAGTGTAGCCTGCTTATAAATCCAAGGAAAAAGAAGAACGCACACACTGAACAAAGACCAACAATGTAGGCCGTCCAAGAAGGACGGCAAACTTTTGCGCGACATTTTCTTCAATAAACACAGCTTTATTTAGCTTTTTACGAAGCACACTCTACACCAGAAGCACTTTTGGCGGTGGAAACGCGATCCGTGCTGCATCTTTGCAAACTGAACCGACCTGCACCCTCCGGTGGAAATGCGCCATAAGTAAAATGAACACCATTAGTAAATGCATATTCACGCTTTAACTGATGTTAATTATTGGTTAATGAATGCACCTTCATGTAAAGTGTAGCACATCATCTGTAGTAAAAGTGTTATAATATGTTTCCAGTTGCATACTTTCCATACATTTCCAGGCACTTTCCTTTCCACTTTGGTCAAAGAGTACATTGTGCTATTGTTAATCCTCCCAGTGCCCGCTGTGTACAGGAAGCTGCTTCACGCCCCACCTCATGCACCCCAACGCTCGGTACAAACAGCTGCTCCTCAGGAGTATCTCCCCCCTATTGTCCTCGCCGAGCAGACGGGCCATGGATCAGGGGGAGGGAGCACAACCACATCCAGATGTGAGCGCAGTTGAAAAGTATCCAAGACCGCTGGTATTTCGAGTGGAGCCGCTGAGGCCGGCCCCAGCCGAGGCAGGGCAGTTCAGGAACCTTCGCTGGGGAACGAAGGTCTCAGGCCCCCCCCTGGTGGGACACGGGCCATCCTGGGCCGGGTGAGGACCTCCTCCCCTTTCTAGAGAGAGGCTGGGGGTGAGGGGGTAGAGAGGCTGGGGTGAGGGGGTAGAGAGGCTGGGGTGAGGGGGTAGTCCTGCTTCATGTTCTACGGGGACAGTAACCTGATCTGGAGGAGCGGCGGTGAGCTGGAAAATGTTAGTGTTGAGAACCGCAGGTCTAAATATTGACGTTGAACAGAGAAAGAGAAAGAGGACGAGGATGACGAGGATCTTGGCTTCATGTTGGGTTCCCTCAACGAGGGTTAGTTGGTTGGTGTACTGGGTGGTGTACTAGGTGGTGTACTGGGTGGTGTACTGGGTGGTGTACTGGGTGGTGTACCAGGTGGTGTACTGGGTGGTGTACTAGTTGGTGGACTGGGTGGTGTACTAGGTGGTGTACCAGGTGGTGTACTAGGTGGTGTACGGGGTGGTGTACTGTAGGTGGTGTACTGGGTGGTGTACTGTAGGTGGTGTACTGGGTGGTGTACTGTAGGTGGTGTACGGGGTGGTGTACTGGGCGTTGTACTGTAGGTGGTGTACGGGGTGGTGTACTGTAGGTGGTGTACTGGGTGGTGTACTGTAGGTGGTAGACTGGGTGGTGTACTATAGGTGTAGGGGTCTTTGTGATAAAGCAGGAAGTTCTCCATCACTCCACTTGGAATGCTCCCACTATTGTTCCCAGGGTTCACTTTGTTCGCCGTTCCTTTTTGGGTATCATTTTCTGTATGTGTGTGGGGGTTGTGGGTGTGCGTATCGGTGTGTGTGTGTGTGCGTATGTGTGTTGAGGATTATCAAAGTTAGTCAGCGTAATAATTCTTCCCCACTTTTTGAATGACCGGGAGTGATATGGGTGGGGCTGGAAAATGTGTTGTGAAATGAAGGAAGATTACGTTGGAATGCAGAAAAAAAAAAGTTTTGTGATGATTAACGGATCAGCCGTGTGAATGAACTCCCCTGAACCTTCCTGTCTTCCTCAACCCCGGAGCGAAGCTTCGTGACGTCCGTCTTTGATGTGTTGTGAAGTCAGGAGGCTCTTCTTGTGTTTTGCACGAGAGAGAGTGTTTAATGGGAGGCTGTTTGTAGTTTTTTCTCTGGTCCTCATGTGGCTCTCTGGGGCCCACCCGGGTGGCACCAGACAGAGACTGTGAGTCACAATCATGTGGCGGCACGCGGTGTGACACGCACACACACACACGCACACACACACACACACACACATCATACAATTCACTGTTTTCCAAGATTTCAAACTGATTTAAAACATTCCAATCTAATATCCAACTTTGTCGAAGGGTAGTGCAGCTCCTATCTGAACTCTGTCGTGTGTGACATGTCTCCTAGCTGCTAGAAGTGCGCATTACTGAAGTGGCGTGACATTTTCTATACATACATCGCACATGGCTGCCAAGAAACAGAAGAAAAGGGGGACAAGAGTCACATGACCCCAAACTGGGTGGGGCTGGTGGAGTCTGGACTCTGGTCCTTAGTGGGTCTGGTCTCTGCTGGTCTGGACTCTCTGCTGGTCTGGTCTAGGGATGGGCATTTGAAGGCATATCAGTATTCGAATATCCGATAAAAAGAATTAGAGTAACCGGTTAACCGAACTACGGAAGAAAAAAAAAGAGTGTAGCTCACTCATAATGTAGCCTGAAGTTCTTCCGTGATCTGGCCTTCACTAAACAAATGTATTTGTTTTCCATCTATTAGTCAAATAAATAAGGAAATCAAATCCAGTTTGTCAATTTATTGAGCATTTTAGAAGGAAAAAGACACTCGAAATCAGTATGCTGAATCGAAACGAGTTGAAACGAAACCATCATTTATGACAAGAATATGAATGAACAGTATTGCATACTTAAGGCACAAACTGAAATTAGATTAAAGTAAATTTAAGGCACCAACTGAATAGATTCAAGTAACTGAAGCACAACAGCAAAAAGTACAAGTACTTGTGGGCTTGGATATCAACAGAACTCCACTTGCAACGCATGGGCCTGCCTCGCATTACGCATGATGCGCATATAACAAAACAAAAATATATTATGTGTAAGACGGAAATACAGTATGTCTAAAACATTTCCAGTTAACATAACACATAAGCCCACCTACTGAAACACTGAAAGACTCTCCGTTGGAACGGAGGTTGCCGGTATAGCCAAGTATTCCAAGTATTAAATGGCATTAGAATACACGTTTAATGAAAAATATGTAATTAATATAGCTAATGAATATATTTAATTAACTGTAAGCAAAAAAAATTAAAAATCCGCTAAAGCTAAAGTAGAATACCCACGTCATTTCGAATAATCAAATACTCGAATAACCGTGCCCACCCCTAGTCTGGTCTCTCTGCTGGTCCTCAGAGCCAGTGGGTCTGGTCTCTGCCGGTCTGGTCTCTCTGCTGGTCCTCAGAGCCAGTGGGTCTGGTCTCTGCCGGTCTGGTCTCTCTGCTGGTCCTCAGAGCCAGTGGGTCTGGTCTCTCTCCGCCCGCAGCCTGTCTGAGTCACCAGGGAAGGTCGAGAAGAGGAAAGTGTTTCTCAAGGAAACCTGGAAACAAAACAGCGGCTCTGGAGAAACCCAGAAGAAAGGGGAAGGAGGAGAAGGGAGAGTCAGAAAGAGACAAGAGACAGGGAGTCAGAAAAGAGACAGGCAGTCGGAGGAGAGACAGGCAGTCGGAGGAGAGACAGGGAGTCAGAGGAAAGACAGGCAGTCGGAGGAGAGACAGGCAGTCGGAGGAGAGACAGGGAGTTGGAGGAGAGACCAACCAGAGTCCGCGGGATTCTGGACCTTTAGAACAGATAAACATCGGCACTCAGACACGTCTTAATCTCAAATGTTTGACTAGAAAACTATATCTACAAAAAGTGCTCCACATCCAGAGTCTAGAAAGGCTGATGGGGAAGCTTGTTTTCCATCCAAGCGGCAGCTAAGAGGGGTGCTTGTTTACTGGGGGGAGGCTGAGGCTCCACCCGCTCTGCCCACAAACAATCCCCAACCTCCCCCAGACAAACCCCACCCAGACGGGCCCAGCAAGGGGGGGGGGGCTTTCTGCCCGCCACACAATCTTAATGATTACATCCTGCCAATCGCATAAAGCCCCTCTCTCCACCAGAGGGGTGGGCGGGAGGGAAAGCATGTGGTCAGGGAGAGAAAAAACACATAGTTCGACCTTCAGTCCCTCCCCTCCCCCGCTACAAACCTCCCTCCCTCCACCCCTCCTCCTCCTCCCTCACCAAGGATTTTTCTTCTCATTCGCTCATTTGCTAATTTCTTTCCACTGTCGTCCGCTCCTCATCTGGTTGTGATTACCGCCTTCTAGCGCCGAGTCCTCCTCCATCGCTCGCCTCCTGCTCCCCTCTCCTGCTCCCCTCTCCTTCTCCCCGCTCTCTTCCTCACTCTGCACATCTGTGTTCGCGTTCCCGTCGCTTTACAGCGCTCTGAAGCCGTCACATTCCTCTTGTTGTTCCACATAATCGAACCTATTCTTCCCATCGGCCTCCTGATCTTTATGTGTCCTGTGTGGGGACCGGATCTGCCAGGCCGTTTTTCTATTGTTGGGTCCGAGTAAACTTAGAACTCAGGAAGTCATTGTCTTCCTTCTCTGTGGTGAAGCGTTCTTTTTACACACTGTGACATTGAGCTAAGATTTAACCCTGAGGTGGACCAGGATCTTTGTAGGTCTTATACCCCCCCCCCCCCCCATAGATACTTCACTTCCCTCAACTATAAAGTGTGATTCTGGTACTTAATGGTGACTTGCTTTAGCTTCCTACACAACGTGGAAACATCAAAGACGATTTCTCAGTCTGCTCCTGGGTGTACTGGGGGCTGGGAGGGGCGTTCAGCATTCATCTTGTTTAATAGGAGGATAAAGTCAGCGTTAATGAACAACTGTTTCTCCTCATCGTTCACAGCTCCCCCTCTCAGCCAGTTGGCGTCGTGATGTTTCATATGGAAACATAAGACGTGATTCTGCTGCGGTAGCTCTGGGTGAAGCGGGCTTCACTTCTCTGTGCAACAGCAGAGTTAATGTTTGACAGAAGTTTAACTATCTGCTGTATTTTAGACCTAAAACCTTGGAGCCTCTGCTTCTGTTGTAATACACTATTTATACCATTTTCATTGACCTGATTTAGTCGTTAGAAAGATTTGGTGGTGCGATGACCCTACCAGTCAATATTGAAATAGAATAGGTTAAAAAGATGGAGAAACATTTTTGTCATTTTGGGATTTTAGAAAGATGCTTGTATTTCCCCCCATGCAAATTTAAAACACTTACAAATGGTCTAATTTCTTAATTACCAAATAAATGTGCTATTTCATTCAAAGTATTGGATGAAGGAGGAGGAGCAGGAGGTTAAGAAGGAGGGGAGGAGGGGCAAGAGGAGAAGGAGCAGAAGGAGGAGTAGGGGGGGGGAGGAGCAGGAGGAAAATAATATGTTTAAGAGAGCAAACGGCATCTAAGGAGGCTGGGAGGGGTGATCTGTGTGGGGAGGGAGGGGGAGGAAAGGCGTGGCCATTTGTCCCGACCCACTGCCCACCCCCCCCAACCCTAAGCAACAGTCGGTCCGATGATGTCATTTATAGGAATTGATAGGTCTGTGGTCAGGGAGAGATAGAGAGAGGGTGAGGGACATAGAGAGAGAGAGAGAGAGAGAGAGAGAGAGAGAGAGGGATGGTGGTCTTGGCTTCCGTCCACAAAGTGGTGGAGAGCGACCAGCACTTGGTCAGTCGCCAAAATATCAATTTGTATATCACCCTCCCCCCCCAGATCAGTGGGTGGCTGGGGGGGGGGACTCTAATGAAGATGTTTGCTTATGGCAAAGAAAAGGCGTGGCATCACAAAATCTTTGTACGCGAGTGTGTGTATTTCTGTGTTGTGTGTGTGTGTGTGTCTGTATTGTTGTGTAAGTGTGTGTGTGTTTGTAAGTGTGTGTGATAATGTGCATTTGTGTGTATCTCTGTATGCGTTTGTTTGGGTGTGTGTATGTGTGTAGCCAAATGTGTGTGTGTATCTGTGTATTTACGTGCATGTGCATGCAGGTGTGTGTGTGAGTGTACGCAGGCCCATGTGCGTGTACAGTACGTGTAGGCGAGTGTGTGTGTGTAGGTGTGTGTGTGTGTGTGTGTGTGTGTGTGTGTGTAGGTGTGTGTGTGTGTGTGTGTGTGGGTTGCAGGCCGTTGATGCATGGAATAGCAGAGCAGAGCCTCAGCGATGGGCGGCGACCAGTTAGTGGTTCACAATCAAGTTAGGGCCCCGATTACATTAGGCTACCGGGGCCGGGGCCCCAGCAACACAGGGGGGAGGGGGGAGGGAGGATGGCTTGGGGGGAGGGAGAGATGTGGGAGGGAGGGAGGCAGTGGGAGGGAGGGAGGATGGAGGGAGGGAGGGGGGAAGGGAGACACAGGTAAATAGAATCCGATAGAGGCGCCTAGGGAGAGAGAGGCGGGCTGCGTCCCCTTTCCACTGAGGGGCAGAGCTGCCTGACGCCGTCGAATCCAAGGCATTTCTCCTGGTAGCTTTTGGCCGGTGCTCCGAACACTTTCCCCGAGACTAACGATGCATTATCAGCGCTCCACCACATCACTCCTCCCCCGCTTGGCACGCTCAGACAACATTCATTGGTCGATTCCAAATAGCTTGGTTCTCATAAAGAAAAAGGGTCCATTTAGTATAGTGCTATGACTAAGAACTACTAGCCTGGCTATTGCAGGCCAAGTTCAATCGTAGATTCCACGTTGGTCTGGGGAAGCTGCTGTCATTTTCTTCAGCACAAGAGGCGTGATAGACAGGCCTAGTTCAACTGACTCTGTACGCAATTGGCTGCTTGCCGTAGCTTCCCTGTCATTATTGTGTTAACCAGCCAATAGTGCGCCAGGGGGATTGCCAGCTTGGTGATTGGCTCCCACAAAAACATATAGGATGCAGAAAGAAATGTATTGCTCTTCTCCAGACCCTTCTGCAGGGCGAACTTAAATCGCTGGCAGAATGGGCTGGGGGTACCCAGTTTAAAGAACTACTGTACCCAGAAGCCTCGTGGGCGCTCCCTGTCTGTCGCACCCTGCCGTGACATCACAGGTGTGAAGGCTTTGTGGAAGGTCCCGGTGGCAGTACTCCAAACACGAAACAAAAGTGAAACAATCCAGAGAACTGTTTCGGGGCTCACATTACAGGCCCCTGACCGCGTTCAGAAGAGGAGCAGGGAGGCTGGCAGCGCATGTACGTGTGGTGCCCCCTGCTGGCCATACATTGCTATTTTTCTCAGAAGATAAAATGGAGTCGAGAATGCAAGTGTAAATAATAATGAAATGACTGATTCTGAGCTATGTCCCAGATGTTGTAGTATCCCCCATAAACACGCACACACACTCAGAATGTTGTATAATCATAAGCGTCTTCATCTTTTAAAGGTAAACACATCTAAAGAGCATCTCTATACATCGTCTGTTAAACTTGCAGTCTCGGTTTTATGGCCACATATCAGATTTTTTCGAGTATTTCTTCTACTTTCATATTTATCTTATCTTATTTGTGTATATATATTGTATCTTATCTTGTGTATATATTTGATTACACAAGACATTAAGTTATGCTGTAAAATACCTGTGTCTCACTTCAAACTTTACAAAATTTCAAAAATACTTGAGACACACACACACACACACGCACACACACACACACACGCACAGGGCCCCCACCAGCTCGGGAATAGCTGACCGTTGACCTCTCGTTCTAGGCGTCTATATCCTGATTGCCGTCGGAGCCGTGATGATGGTTGTAGGTTTCCTCGGTTGCTATGGCGCCATCCAGGAATCGCAATGCCTCCTGGGAACTGTGAGTCAATAACAACAATATTTGTCTGTTGCATTGTGCTCAGATACATTGAGAAAGACGATAGCTATTATTTAATTAAAAACTTTGTATACAGTTGTTGTATTCAGATTAAAGTCACAATTTAAACATTCAATTGCAAAAACATAAACTTTCTGATTGAAAGTATGTTTGCGGAAATTCAATTCTTCTTGATATTTGATAGTTAAAAAAAGTATGTTAATACAAAACATAATAACAGTAACATGTAAGAATCCCCCAGCAAAGGAAACTCACATTTGTCTCATTGAATCATTCACTGGGGGAGAGCGGTGGTTTGAAGCAATGGGCTGAGCTTGTCTGATGATCTTTGTCTGTGGTCCTCTGCAGTTCTTCGCATGCCTGGTGATCCTGTTCGCCTGCGAGGTGGCTGCGGGCATCTGGGGCTACATGCACAAGGACACAGTAAGACTCACTCTCTCACCATTCACTCTCTCACTCACTCACCGTAACCCAGCATCACGGGTACATACACAAGGACACAGTAAGACTCACTCTCTCACTCACTCACTCACCATTCGCTCTCTCAATCAATCACCGTAACCCAGCATCACAGGTACATGCACAAGGACACAGTAAGACTCACTCTCTCACTCACTCACTCACTCACTCACTCACCATTCACCCTCTCACTCACTCACTATAAACCAGCATCACGGGTACATGCATAAAGACAGGGTGAGACTCACTCACTTACTCACTCACTCACTCACTCACTCACTCTAAACCAGCATCACTGGTACATGCATAATGACATGGTGTGACTCACTCACTCACTCACTCACTCTCTCACCATAAACCAGCACCACGTGTGTCAGTGCGCCAGTCAGCGAACATCTTGAAACAGAATTAGAAGTTCCAGAAACAGCCACCTCCCAGTCTGTCCAGGCCTTGTTCTACACTGAGCTACATCGTGAAGTAATCCGACCCAAATGATTTGATCTTATAACACGTCTGGGCTGAATACTGGATTCTGTCGGTCAGGACATTCCACTGTGTGTCACTGCTGAAGAGAAGAACGCAGCTGTGATGACAGACTGTTGCTATGGCTACAGATCTTCAACCATAGAAGCGAACAGACAACATGTTTTTGATATTATCTTTGTGTTAGACGATTAACTTCTTAATTAAAACTTCTTAAAGCTGTGGTATAAGCAGAAATATTCGTCAGGTTATTTCGCTAAAACGACCTGACTCGCTCCCGACACAATGACATGTGACGTGAGCATGTGACTGTTGTATGATGTGTCATGTGTCTGTTGTGTCATGTGACTGTGCCCGCCAGGTGACCAAGGAGATGATCAACTTCTACGACTCGATTTACGACAGGGCGATCTCCAACACCGTGACGTCCGATAAGAGAGAGGCCGCCGCCTCCGTGCTAAGGGGCTTCCACGAGACGGTATGCTAAGCTACGCTAGCCCCTAGGTCACGCTAGCCCCTACGTCACACTAGCCCCTAAGTCACACTAGCCCCTACGCTAGCCCCTAAGTCACACTAGCCCCTACGCTAGCCCCTACGTCACGCTAGGCCCTAAGTCACACTAGCCCCTAAGTCACACTAGCCCCTACGTCACACTAGCCCCTACGCTAGCCCCTACGTCACACTAGCCCCTACGCTAGCCCCTAAGTCACACTAGCCCCTACGCTAGCCCCTACGTCACGCTAGGCCCTAAGTCACACTAGCCCCTAAGTCACACTAGCCCCTACGTCACACTAGCCCCTACGCTAGCCCCTACGTCACACTAGCCCCTACGCTAGCCCCTACGTCACACTAGCCCCTACGCTAGCCCCTACGTCACGCTAGGCCTTAAGTCACACTAGCCCCTAAGTCACACTAGCCCCTACGTCACACTAGCCCCTACGCTAGCCCCTACGTCACACTAGCCCCTACGCTAGCCCCTACGTCACACTAGCCCCTACGTCACGCTAGCCCCTACGCTAGCCCCTACGTCACACTAGCCCCTACGCTAGCCCCTACGTTACGCTAGGCCCTACGTCACGCTAGCCCCTACGTCACACTAGCCCCTAAGCTAGCCCCTACGTCACACTAGCCCCTATGCTAACCCCTACACTAGCCCCTATGCTAGCCCCCACACTAGCCCCTACGTCACGCTAGCCCGTACACTAGCCCCTACGCTAGCCCCTACGTCACACTAGCCCCTACGCTAGGCCCTACGTCACGCTAGCCCCTACGCTAGCCCCTACGTCACACTAGCCCCTACGCTAGCCCCTACGTTACGCTAGGCCCTACGTCACGCTAGCCCCTACGTCACACTAGCCCCTAAGCTAGCCCCTACGTCACACTAGCCCCTATGCTAGCCCCTACACTAGCCCCTATGCTAGCCCCCACACTAGCCCCTACGTCACGCTAGCCCGTACACTAGCCCCTACGCTAGCCCCTACGTCACACTAGCCCCCATGCTAGCCCCTATGTCACGCTTGCCCCCACACTAGCCCCTACACTAGCCCCCACTAGGCCCTACGTCACACTAGCCCCTACGTTAGCTCTACGTCACACTAGCCCCTACGCTAGCCCCTAAACTAGCCCCTACTTCACGCTAGCCCCTGCGTCACGCTAGCCCCTGCGCTATGCCCCTAGCCCCTAATATATGTAACTTTAAACAATATATAAATATATATATTGTATAATAGTACATATATACTACACACATACAATATATAATTATATTTATATCACTAGATCTTTTGTATTGATATGCTATTTTAATAAATATGATGTATAAAAAATGTGCATGTACATTTAAATATATATTGTCTCCTCTCCAGCTGGACTGCTGCGGTAAAGGACAGATCACCAGTGTGTTAACCTCACTGACAGACAGTCTGGGGATAACCGCCATCTGCCCCAAGGGCGGCATCGCCATCGTGAGTCTGACCCCCCCACCCCTGAGCGAGGAGTTACCGTCCTGTGACCGTACCTGACAAGTAGGCGGTTCTTGACCGTGTCAAGAACCGCCTACTTGTCAAGAAGAGGTCCTGATTGACATGGAAGCACGACCAATCACAGGCTGTATGCCGGGAACAGTACTTCTGTAACAATTGACCCGTTTTTAAACAAACCTCCTTTTCTAATGTGATTGATGACGATCGCTCAGCGGTTGGCCAAATACTGGGACTGACAACGCAGACAGCCAATGAGAGGCCTGCCCTGAGCTCTAGGTATCGGACAGGGCGGGTGATGGTGACGTGGGGCTCCAACGAGGTTAGCCGTGCGTTTAGCCGTCAGTAGTCTGAATTAGGTGATCATTCAGGAGGCTCATGGTCTGAATGAGGGGATCATTCGGGGGCTGTGGAGGGTAAGCTGGTTGCTGAAGCTGTTGTGGTGATGTTGTTCATCTTTACTTTTCCCTGACAGAACTGTCACACCAGGATCGAGGAGCTGTTCACTGATAAGATCTACCTGATCGGCATCGCCGCCCTGGTGGTCGCTGTGATCATCGTGAGTGTTTGGGTCTTAGTTAAACGTGATGACCTCTAATGCGGAATCAATTAAATACATGATCTTATTAAATATGGAAAATAACCCAACATCTTTCCTTTTCTTCTCTCTCCTCTGTCTTCTTTCTCGCTCTGTCTGTCGGTCTGTCTCTCTGTCTGTCTCTCCCTCAGATCTTTGAGATGATCTTCAGCATGGTTCTATGCTGTGGGATCCGCAACAGCCCGGTGTACTAGAGCACCAGGGGGGCTCCCCCAAGATATAATGGAAGGACCCCTTTATGTCCTCCTCCTCCTCCTCTCTCTGTACATGTATCTGTATCTCCCTTCACTCGACCATCCCTCTCTCTCCCCCCTCCCTCTCTCCCCCCCTCTCCCTCACTCTCTCCCCCTCCCTCTCTCTGTTACCCCCCTCTCCCCCTCCCTCTCTCTGCTACCCCCAGTGGCTGTATTGTGTAACTGCCCCTCTCCCCCCACCCTCTCTCTGTTACCCCCGGTGGCTGTATTGTGTAACTGCTTGCTGGATCTGTAGTCGTCGTCGTCAGGAGGAGGAGCGGGGGGCGTCTGTACCCTGCCACCGCTGCTCCTCTTCTCCTTAGTCGAAGATGCTGTTTCGTATTTGACCAGAGCTGCCCTTCAACACACGCGCACACACAGGCACACAAACACACACACACAGTACAGAAACACACACACGCACCACACCACACGCCCCACAAGTTCAACCGAATGCAAAGCTTCACTTTTCTTTAGTTTTTTGTTCCTTCTGACCTTCACCGTGTTCACGCTGAAGTCTGTACTCTTTTTATCCGCTTGAACGTAGAGAATTCCTCTTTTTCCACTGTTTTATGTATAAACTGTATATAAATATATATGATAGCAGTGGTTTATGACTGCATAAGCATGGTTGTTGTACTAGACTCCTCTATAGTGTTAATGCTTGTTTGCCTTGCCTTGACCAACCACTAAGAGCTTGAGAGCTGGTAGCCTGGCTAGACATGACAGAACCGCGATGCAGGCCGACCTACTGCAGTTAGCATCATGACAGAACCGCGATGCAGGCCTAGCTACTGTCGCTAGCATCATGATAGAACCGCGATTCAGGCCTAGCTACTGTCACTAGCATCATGATAGAACCGCGATGCAGGCCTAGCTACTGCAGCTAGCATCCCTAGCGCGCACGTGCACACACACAGACACACACGTATACATACATACAAACGCACCCACACACACGCATGTATACATGGATACAAATGCGCAGACACGCACACACACACACACACGCATATGAAGACCTCCCTGCCTTACAGACCATTCTTACCATCCAGTCACCTCACAGTGGGTCCGTGTGGGTCGGGGCGCGAGGAGACATTAGAGACGCACCCTGGGGTGCCTGGCTCTGGGCCATGTGATCCCCATTCCCCAGGTTTATAATACGTACCACACTTTACCCTCACCCTCAGGAAGGGAACCCACCTGATTATCATGTCTAGGAAGGCGTAGCGATCGCTATGGACGCAGCGACAGGCCTGATTTCATCGCGGGTCATCCAGGGCCGAGCCACGCCCTGTCGTTGGGTCCTCTATCATTCGATGGCTCAGAGTACTTCTTTTAAGGCCGCCAAATCGTTGGGCTCGATGCCCGGCGAACACATAGATTATAGACTCTATAATCTATGTGTATAACCTGCGAGAGCTACTCTAATTTGATCGGGGCCCTACACTGCTGCAGTATTCACGGCTCACCACTAGAGATCAGACGTCTTCCACTGCCAGCTTTGGGTTGATCTGGTAGTTTTATTTAGTCCAAACGGTCTGGGGGATTCGGGTTGCACGTTCAGAGCCAGTCCACCGATAGATGCTGACACCTGCAATTCAGGCAACAACAAAACAAGCATTAATTTTCTCGCTCCGCTCCCTCCTACACCACACTGCCACACACACAATTGTAATATCTAACACGCATCCTCCACACCTTCCGCGTAACCAGAAGCATTTCTGTTATCGTCTCCGCACGACAGCCGTGTCTTGCTAACTAGTTAAAGCTATGGTGAGATAAGCGAACATATGTCTTGTAACATGTACAGATCTGTACGATTCTAATTAAAACTATGAAGACTGTGCTAAGACAATGTATGCCTTTTTATTGTGATCACTTTGTCTAATACGCTTCGAGGGTTATGGTGACGGTTCCTCTGCAGTGGAGGTCAGACTGTCACCAAGTTGTCCTCGGTGATAGATATACTCGGTGTCCTGTGGTTGGAGGTCCAGGATGAGGAGTCCATCCCACGGTCCTGCCTCAGTGTGAACCAGGTCGACTCAGTGAACTGCCAGTGATGGAACCAGGTGCGCCTTATGTTGCACAGCGTGGTGACAGCAACCTCAGCGCGCTGCATTGGCACCGCACCTACAAGCCTTCTCTCTTCGGTGTGCCCAAATATTAAGGGATTAAATGTATTTTACAAATAATCGAGTTGTCTTCCTATCTTTTTTTCCGCCCGTGCTAAAGTTTGTATGTTGGGATGTTCTAGGTGGAAACAGGCCCTCAAGTTCATATTCAATAAAAGTGTTTTTGAATTCAGCCTGGTGGTCCTTATTAGAACAGAAGGAGAACCTTAACTGCAGGCTGTGTTCACTGCGATTATAACGAGAGTGGCAAAAAGTTACAAAAGAAAGAAAAAAAGAAAGTTATCAGAGAAGTGAAGTTTATAATAATAATAATAATACTTTGGATTAGTCAAACAGGGTAATAACAAAGACTATAATTGGTGATAGTACAAAATAGTTGATCACTGAACTGACAAACGGTAACACTTTACGATAAGGGTACATTGACTAACTTATTAACTTAATTAACATTAGTTAATGCAGTAAAAAGTATTATATATCATTAGAATAGGTTTTTGGGTTAGTGGCTTAGGTATTAATGTATGCATTATTTAATAGGGTTAACCCTACCTTAGTTATGAACACCATTAGTAAAGGATTACTAGACTATTAGTTCACTGTTAACTCTGTTAGATAATGCTTATTACAGTTGCATAACTGCAATTTATGTAAATGAATGGACAATTAGTCGAACCTTATTGTAAGTTGCAACCTGATAAACCATGATGACATAAACACAATATAGTTCTACATGTTTAAATAGATCATGAGTGAGTGACCCGGCCCTTCTAGATCTCTCTTCCTTCCACATTAGTTGCTGCTGCGTGAATCCAGACGTCCAACCACAGTCCTGCTGCTGACAGAAGGCCTCTGCATGCTGCTGAGGAGACCCAGCGAGATCCGCCCGGATCCGGTCTGTACCAGGGCGGCCCGGGTCTGACCCACCTGGACTCCTCCACCGCGGACGATAGGATCCAGATGAACCCGCTCGGGAGGAATGCCTTTGAGTTCCCGACACACTCCCATGAAATCATCCTTCGACTCCCAAGAGTGTGTGGACGATACAAGCAGGTCCACAGTGACATTAGCCTATATAGACTTTAAAGTATGGACCAGGACTTCCAGAACCGTCTGTTGGATCTTCTGGCCCGGGCCTACAACAGATATTTTGCAGTTAAAAAAGTGACCTAATAAAAAAAAATCTAAATTGTTTATCAACAAAAGTCTTCCCCTTTTTCGTCCTCAAACATACTGTGGCGAGAAGCGCGGGAAAGACGAGACGGGAGCCCAGGTTAAGCGGTTATGCAACTCTCGCGCCCCTTACATCGCACGACTACGAGAGTTGCCTTTATTGAACAGACACACATGACACACCAAAACCACGCCCACGGTCGCCACAATACTAACGATAAACTGAAACAGCGAGGCGTGTACAGACGAGCACGATGTGTGTGACGTTTATTGGATTCAGCGTCATCCCCTGAGGCCCTTGGAGCGACCTACTGAGGGGCCACGACGCGCAGTTTGAGAGCCCCCGGCCAAGATTGACATAAGCATTGTCCGTCTGCGTTACGCTGCGGCCTGAAACAGGTGAGAGGACTAACTCACCGGCCTGCGAGCGGACCTCCTCTCGCTCGGTCGACTGGACCGGTCAGCGGTCGCGAGCTGAACATCTGGACATCTGATCATCTAACATCGGAACATCTGAACTCTTGGCAGCGTCTTCTGTTTCCCTGAAATTTGTTTTCTCAGGAAGAAGTTTATTATAATTGTTTCAAGATTCAAGACCTTTATTTGTTTCAGAAGGGAAAATGTTTCTGCCAGAATATAAATAAAAATAGAAAACCACACAGAGTGAGACAATCACACAACCAGCCCTGATGTATGGAGATGTTGCCATAATCTACCAGATGTTGCCACCATAATCTACCAGATGTTGTCCCTATAATCTACCAGTTGTTGTCACTATAGTCTACCAGATGTTGTCCTCATAATATACCAGATGTTGTCACTATAGTCTACCAGAAGTTGTCCTCATAATCTACCAGATGTTGTCAGACTCACCATAATGACGTTGTCCCCATAATCTACCAGATGTTGTCACTATAATCGACCGGATGTTGTTCAATCGACCAGATGTTGTTATAGTCTACCTGATGTTGTCCTCATAATCTACCAGATGATGTCACCATAATCGACCAGAAGTTGTCCCCTTAATCGACCAGATGTTGTCCTCATAATCTAACAGATGTTGTCCCCATAATCAACCATACGTTGTTATCATATTTGTGGTCACTCCCCGTAAATGTTTTGACCCAACTGAGCTCCTCAGCTCCTTTAGATCTCCTGTCCCAAGAGTTGTGAGTAGAGACCCTAGCCCAACACTTCTTCCACAGCCCTTCAGCAAGGCGTTGAGCAGCCTGTAATCAGCCGAGCGGCAGACAGGATGCTGGCTCACAGGAAGCAGGAACGGCGGGTTTGCGTGAGCCTTGGTACCAGCCTGCCCGTCTGTTTCAATCTATACACACTTAAAGGTTACTTTATACTCTCAGACAGATCAACTTTGAATATTTTTTTTTACACAATAAATTGTTTACCTTGCTTTGTTGTGTTTGATAATTGACGTGAATAAGTTGACTGATATATTATTATGGTCTCTTGAAGGTGATTCTTATTGTGACCATGAACCATAGATCCGTTTTATAGACTGCTGGGTGTTTTGAGTTTACACACCTGTTGTGATGCGTCCACCGTAAGCAGCACCGTTGTCATCGATGGTTGTTAATGAGCCTCATTCATCCCTGTTAGGGCCTCAATTTAATTCCATTTATTTTATTTCAGTTGTAACCCCAACCGCCGTATAATTACATGCTGGAGTTAAAAACATGTTGTGTTTTCAAAGTTTCTACTTGTAAACTAGTTGAACAGCGACCCCTACTGAGTTCACTGCAGTATGAGTTATTATTATTTATCTTTTGAATGCCGACATAAAACATGCATTTCATTGAGTTAATGTATCAGTAAATTACGCATCCGAAATGTTCTCAAAACTGAAAAAAACATCCTACTTTGGTAAATTACAAAGGAATCAATACATCTGAGAGAATATGGACAGTTCTATAATACCGAGGCACTATGAGATAAGGGTTAGGGAGGAATACAGGAGAAAATAACGAGAATATTAATCTCCTTTTTTGATGGCACCAACACACTGTGACCCATCGGATGAAGGTCAGTGACTTCAGTTCAGACGGAGTGGTCACGACCTCTTACTGGAACCAGACCGGGAGTCTCCTGCTGGTCATCACTGAACTCAGAGCTGTCAGGGAGGAACTGGACGGAAGCCCCTGCAGAAAAAAAAAGATTCCTGTGTGGTTAAATCCCGAAATGACCTATTGACACCTTGAAGGTCACGGAAAGTGTCGTTGTTAAATAGTGTTGGATTTCAGCTTATTTCTTAACTGTTCGTGTAGACTCTGCGTCGTACACGACGTACACATATTTGTGGTCACTCCCCGTAAATGTTTTGACCCAACTGAGCTCCTCAGCTCCTTTAGATCTCCTGTCCCAAGAGTTGTGAGTAGAGACCCTAGCCCAACACTTCTTCCACAGCCCTTCAGCAAGGCGTTGAGCAGCCTGTAATCAGCCGAGCGGCAGACAGGATGCTGGCTCACAGGAAGCAGGAACGGCGAGTTTGCGTGAGCCTTGGTACCAGCCTGCCCGTCTGTTTCAATCTATACACACTTAAAGGTTACTTTATACTCTCAGACAGATCAACTTTGAATATTTTTCTTTACACAATAAATTGTTTACCTTGCTTTGTTGTGTTTGATAATTGACGTGAATAAGTTGACTGATATATTATTATGGTCTCTTGAAGGTGATTCTTATTGTGACCATGAACCATAGATCCGTTTTATAGACTGCTGGGTGTTTTGAGTTTACACACCTGTTGTGATGCGTCCACCGTAAGCAGCACCGTTGTCATCGATGGTTGTTAATGAGCCTCATTCATCCCTGTTAGGGCCTCAATTTAATTCCATTTATTTTATTTCAGTTGTAACCCCAACCGCCGTATAATTACATGCTGGAGTTAAAAACATGTTGTGTTTTCAAAGTTTCTACTTGTAAACTAGTTGAACAGCGACCCCTACTGAGTTCACTGCAGTATGAGTTATTATTATTTATCTTTTGAATGCCGACATAAAACATGCATTTCATTGAGTTAATGTATCAGTAAATTACGCATCCGAAATGTACTCAAAACTGAAAAAAACATCCTACTTTGGTAAATTACAAAGGAATCAATACATCTGAGAGAATATGGACAGTTCTATAATACCGAGGCACTATGAGATAAGGATTAGGGAGGAATACAGGAGAAAATAACGAGAATATTAATCTCCTTTTTTGATGGCACCAACACACTGTGACCCATCGGATGAAGGTCAGTGACTTCAGTTCAGACGGAGTGGTCACGACCTCTTACTGGAACCAGACCGGGAGTCTCCTGCTGGTCATCACTGAACTCAGAGCTGTCAGGGAGGAACTGGACGGAAGCCCCTGCAGAAAAAAAAAGATTCCTGTGTGGTTAAATCCCGAAATGACCTATTGACACCTTGAAGGTCACGGAAAGTGTCGTTGTTAAATAGTGTTAGATTTCAGCTTATTTCTTAACTGTTCGTGTAGACTCTGCGTCGTGTATTTATTGTTGTAGACCTAGTAGTAATTCTTGAAGTGGAAATCAAGGCAGCTTGACAGGTTGGATCAGAGGATCGAATAGGTGGTTTATACCAGGATGTAATACAACAAGATATAGATTTAGGTTGAATAATCTATAGTGTAGGCGAGTGAGGAGCAATCTCCAGACGTGCTCCTTGGCTGTCGACCCCTCTTCTTCTCGAACCAAAGGTTTGGGGCGAGTATTATAGAGAAGAAAGCGTGAATAACAAAATAACAGATGCAGTGTCTACCTTGATAAGGTATATGGTCCTGGCTATGTCCCAGACGGCCAGGTTGGTTTGTCCTGTTGGGACATAACAAATGGAGGACGGTTGGAAATAACACCTCGTGTCAGTTGGAGAGGAACTGGCCTGTCCCCACACTAAGAATTGTGAACACAAAAAGACACTAACAAGCACCAAAATTCTACAATAGATTGTGGGATAATGTATAATTAGATTAGTAGGCTACCTACTTCTGATTTAGATTGCGTAGGTGATAAAGGTGTGAATTGATAGGTGAACACATGAACTAGATCGGCCTTTAGCCTCCTAACCTAAAAGCATCTTCAATAATGGCAGATGGCTCAGACTGCGGTGGAATAGGAAAACTCATAGAAGCAATATCAAGCAAAAATGTAAAGACAACATTTGGTCCAATCGGAAAGATAAATATACATAAATACATAAATAGATACGATAAGGGATTAATAGACACATAACACGTCAAGTCTAGTATTGAGTCCTCCAGTATTAAATGACTTATGATGTACTGGCTTTACAAACGGCCTTGTGTAAGAACATCAATGAACAGAGATAGGAACTCTATCAAGTAGCCTACATATATGGGGATTCAATTAATGAGTATTAAATATATGGCCCACTAAGCGCACCCTCCCCGCTGACACATCTGTTGACGGACAGCTGTCACCCGGTGTGTATCTGTCCGTCAACTGTCACTCGACCCGGGGTGTATCTGTCTGTCACGTCCCTGTCCCCATCACTCGCGCTGTGCGTAAAGACAGGAACCCAACCCACAAGGCGTAATGTACACTCAGGCAGAATCAGCCCAAATGACTTCATTATCATTCAGTCAGAACTATTCCTGGACGATGTGAATCTCTGACTGATATCGTCCTGCGAGCAACAGGTGAATGGCTGAGCGTCGGAAGACCCGCCTCCGGCCCCCGCCCCCCCCCCTCGCCTCCTCCTCCTCCTCCTCCTCCTCCTCGGAGCGTCTAAAGGTCCGGTCCCGGTGTCGTCCTTCAGTCCTGCTGATCTAACGGCGCACAGCTTCAGAGACGCGGTGCGGGAGCTCAGCTCGTTCTAATCGCTCTTCCACCTCCAAGGCGAACAGTCGACCCTTGTTTTGTTGTTGTTCTTCTGGATGTTTCTGCCCTGAACGCGTTCATCTTCATCGGGATTCGGAGTTCCAGTCAGACTTCGAGGTGATCGTCTTCTCTAACTTTAAACTTGCCTCTCCAAGATGAGCGTCGCTGTGCGGGCGGCAGACGGCTGCTTCCTGTCCGCCTTGCAACCCAACTCGTCCCGCACGTCCTACGGCCTCCCGTCCGACCTGCAGATCTCCGACGGGCCGTACGGGGGGGACGCCGCGGGGACCCGGGCCCGCAGGGTGCAGGAGCAGGTCCGCATGCGACTGGCTGAGAAGAAGTGCTCGTCCATCCCTCGACTGAACGGCTCAACAGGTGAGGAGAGGTTCAAATTCTCAAACAGCGATGAGTCTTCTTTCCAGTACACATTCACAGATCAACTCTGCATTTATAGATTATTTATCTACACATTTACAAATCGAATCACGCCCACACGGACTGAGATACAGTAACTCAGCTCCAAGCACATTCCTCAATAGTTCTGCTACCATAAAGCCAGATGGGCGACTTAAAAACAACATAACGGTTTATTGTTGAGAAGATTCCAAACTGAGGGTTTCCTAATGCTCTATTCTTCTTAATCTTCTGGATTTTTCTAAGTTGGAACTTCGGTTTTGCTGGAGGTCAACAGCATTAATTGGAAATTAGTCATTTTTGAAGGGTCAGGGAATTTCAACAGCAGCTATTGTACTCAAGGCTGTTTTTGGTGAAGTTGTCTTGCATTGCAGAATTATTCCCTGCCAGTATTGGTAAAAGTCCATGGGGAGGAAAATCTAATGTTCAGAAGACCCCAACTCTGAGAAGTACCACGTCACACCACAAGGCCAAACCAACAGTAGCCGTCCTACTATTTATTCATTAGTGTTTCACCAAACCTCCAACAAGATCATCCCATCTTAACAAAGAGAAGGAAGACACGTAGATTGGTCATTCTCTGGACTGGGTTTAAGAAGTTAGACCACAGAGTAAGGTGGAGAGATGTTGTTGAGGTTCTGGACGTCCAGAGCAGCAGACAGGAAGCTGTTAGGGGAAGTTATGACGCCCACTCTGGTGTAGTTCCCAGTGTCCCTGTTTACAAAGGATCTCAAGCCATAAGTTCCTGATTATATGTCCTGCCTGTTTACCAAGACTGTCTACCCAGTGCATAAACATTTGATAATATCTGTTATATCAGTTATACTTGTTGAGTTGAGGATTAGAGTTACAATGTGTAACATTTCAAATAGCTTGTTACTCAAAATGACAATGACTACATTGATCTGTAGTCAATGCTGATCGATAGTGACTTCATGTTATCAATAAAATCACCTAACCCCTATCTACCCCCCCCCCCCCCCCCCCCCAGTCAGAGTGGACAGAAGTCTGTTATTTAGTTTTTTTAATTCTGCCCGTCTCCCGCCTTCTCAGTGGGAGGGGCTTCATCTCACACACTGTTTGGTTCTAGAGGAGCTTCACCCTCCAAACACCAACACTCGGCGATGGCCGCTCCATCTTCCTCCTCCAGACGGTCTAAACTCATGAGACAACGGCCAGCCGCCCCCGGGCCACATGTCTGCCTCGGAGGCGGTTGTTTGGGCCGCGTTCCAATCCACCGTTTGTTCATCACATTTCCTCTGGCTTGCGTCCTCCTGAGTTGGATGAACCCGTATGTAGCTGTCCTTGGCAGAGATGGAGAGGGTTTGCTCCGCACGCTGAGCTGCTCTCTGTCGTTTAGACGTTGGTCCTGCTACCATGCTTCCCCCCCTTAATGACAACGATGTTTGGCTGCTGCTCCCACTAATGAAGCCGCTCGTGGGATAGGGACGACTTAAGAGGGATTAGGAGGAAGTTATCAGGGTTGGAAGTTAAGGAACCCACTCATCTGGATTGGTTTCTGATGTGTTGTTTTGGACAACGGAGGATTTTGATATTAGAAAATAAGATTAAAGCCTTCATAGTGTGGTATCAATGTGGTTGGTATGTTGGTCCATCAAACATTGGCTGTGGCTGAGTTTACACGTTAGCATCAGGAAGGGATTAGCCGCTGCGATAGAGAAGCTACCGTGCTACTCTCTCCTGCTGCGATGCAAATGAACGAGAGATTCTAAAAGGCAAATGGAAAACAAGAAAACCAGAACCGCCTTTCAAACCAATCACAATGATGCTGGGTTTAAGGAATGCAAAGCTACAGCGGACGACCAGGCCCTTCAACAAGCTGCCTGCCGCCGGCGGGGGCCCCCTTGATAAAACAGTTTACCTAGCAACCAGGAGGGTTACCGTAGCAATCCTTTTCAGGTCGCTGGGGGCGGGGCCAGACCTTCCCTGCACAGAGGGGCATTAGGGAAAATGTCTGCCAGTAAACACTTGTTGACGGTTGAATTTTGGTCTGAGACCAAAGTCGTTCTCATAGTGCCAACCCTGTCCTTGTTTGAAGACCACAACAAAGCTTCCCACTGTAGTTGTAACTTTTATTGTTTTAACTGTTTTGTTTCACAACTGCTCTGGGTGTTCTCATCATTGGGGGAACCTTACGTAATAAGTGCAAAGATTGAAAAGATTTATGTCTAAAAGGCGCTGCGTTGCTAAGTGAAACCTGCCTGCTCCTAACTCCTCAGACATTGAAGCTCATTGCTGCTAATCTTTGATACCATGCGGCGAATTCCTTTTCAATTACGACAAACACCAGATTATCAGAGTGTCTGTGGTCTACTTTGGCAATCTCTTGAGCAAGGCTTTCTATATACGAACAGGTCTCTGAGGTCAGCAGGAAACAGCAGACTGGTACCCGGTACTCCCACACACCAGAACCTTTTTATTTTTTTGTCCGGATTTTGTTCAACTGCAATGTTAACTTCAAATGTCTTCCGTGTGATTTTCTGATCAACTATATTAGAAATACACACACAAAATAATTCCAACTATAAAACATGCTCCTTTCTGACTATGTGAATGATAATATTTAAATATTGTGCAGTATAATTTAAAGCCAACTAATTAACATAAGTCTCTGCAGACTCAGTAACAGCCCTCTAAAAATCACATGGAGACAAAACTATCTGGAATAGGGCTGTAAAATGTGGACCCAGTAGATGCCACAGTAGCAGTGAGACGAGGTCCTACCATGCAACGCTCATACGGGAAGAAGAGTATTCTGGGGGACCACAGCAGGGTGCATCTGGTCCAAGGAACGGTGTTGATACGGGGTTGCCATGCAGACAGGGGGTGACTTAGAGGAGGTGGTCTGGTGAAGGGGTATAACCGGGTCTTGGGGTTCAGGAGAAGGAGACCAGGATCTCTAACTGGGATGGATTCTGGTGGGCGTAGGCCCAGAGACCTGCAGCGTGTGGTGGAGCACAGCAGCGAGTTCTGAAGGAATCCGGAGTTTGTGGAGAAGGCAGATGTGAGCGAGTGAGCGGTGAGGGGCTGTTTGAGTCCACACGATGGCTCAGGGTGATGGAGGCCAGAGGCATAACCCAACAAGAGCCAGCAGGGTGATTACTGTGAGGGGAGATATGAGGAGACACCAGAGACATCAGCAGAGTCAGAGTGCTTAATTATAGTCATAAAAGTGGATTGGATTTAATTAAAACCATTGAGATTCTAACGCTTCATTTTCAGAATACCAGGGTTTGGCTGTCTTTGGTTTATTGCATAGGGTGTGGTTGTTATTCGTTCCTCCCTTGAGATAAACAGATCCATACCATTTAAACGTACAAACACGGCTTGTTCAGAGGATACGGACGGACGGGGAGAGAGAAGCCCAGTAGGACAAAGAAGGGATTCACTGTGGTTCTGTTTACATCTCTTTGAGGACACAGGGAGAATCGATGGACTTTAGTCTTATCAGTTAGCTTCGTTGTGTTGTTCTCTCCGTTACACGCTACAGTAGTGGCAGAACTCTGACAGACTCTCGCCTTTAATTAAGAGCTGGACTCAACTCAGAGCCCCTAGCCTGTCCGGAGCCGGACCAGGTCAAGCAGTAAACGTTAAGCTGATAATGAACTGTCCCTAGTTAAGATGTTATTTAATTTCATTTGAACAAGCATGTTCCACAAGCCAGTTTCAGCCAGTTAACGTAGAACTGTGCTCTGTGGATGAAGAAGCAATGTGTGGTAATTCTGTTAGTGCAAAAGAAAGAATGTGTGTGAGGATGGGAGAGAGAGAGAGAGAGAGAGAGAGGTTGAATTATGAGGTGGGTGTGTAGGATAAAGTACATTCTAAATCCAGTGGGAGCAGACATCTGGCTGCAATGGGGCTGCACTGGAGATAAGCCATGTTGTCTTTCAGGGGTTTTCAGGTCAAATCTAGAATAAAAATAAATTTCCTGTGTGCAGACGTGTATTCCTGGAAGGCGACCACCCCCCACCCTGTTACAGGGACACGCCCACCCCCGGACCCTCTCCACAGTGATAAGCTGTTAGTATCAACGTCTAGGTTAATTTCCAGATAGAGACAGATCTTAGATTGACCAATCAGGGACGAGGTGCTCTAGACTTCTGGTATCTGCTGTGCCTCATGCATCGGGTTTCACAACATTGACCCCAGCGCTCAACTCACCCTGGTTCACACACTGTCAGTCCGTTTAAAGTATGTGTTATCTATTAGTAGTGTCTGTGTATGTGTGTGCGTAAATGCATGTATACGTGCGAGTGTGCGTGTGTGGTTTTGTGTGTGTTGTGTGTGTGCGTACGATTGAGTGTGTGTGTGTGTGTGTGTGTGTGTGTGTGTGTGTGTGTGTGTGTGCGTGTGTGTGTGTGTGTGTGTGTGTGTGTGTGTGTGTGTTCAACCGGACCCTGCCTTCATCCCTGTGACCTGCTGGTTGTTCTGCAGAGTGTCAGAGCACAGGCATGCAACCCCCCCCTCCCCTCTCCTCCTCCTCCTCCTCCTCCTCCTCCTCCTCCTCCTCCCCCCTTCCTCCACTATCCCTCCCTCCCTTTTCCCTGCCTCACTCTTGAGCTCTACTGGACAATGTACACACACACACACACACACACACACACACACACACACACACACACACACACACACACACACACACACACACACACACACACACAGTCTCTCTTCCCTCTCTCAAACGTCTCTGCTCCCTCATACTGATAGCCGGGCCCCTTTCACCCAGTGTTCCTGCTCGTGTTCCTGGAGCCCAGCCAGCCAGATTAATCCCCAGCCCGGGACCCTATGACAGGGGGTCCGGCCTTCAACAATTAACGGAAGGACCATGATGATGATGATTATGATGAAGGTCGACGTAGCAAAAACTCAGCTGTTTGTCTTCGTCCTCGCACCACAACTATACCTTATTACTGTACCTCCTTACTGTACCTCATACAGTACTTTTTATTGTACCTGATTCCTTGATCATAATCCTGTCTGGTTGTGCTGTCTGTTTGTAGAAATTCAAACTGTACAGTGTACAGTGTACACTTTTCAAATGTAAGTGACATTCTTCAAGTCACTCAGACTTGTCAGTTGACTTGAAATGCAGTAGTCCGTAAAATGTGATATAAATAAGTATTTCTGAGTAGGACTATAGTCTGATAGCGGGTGGGCCTGGATCCTGAGCTGTGGCAGTCAGGAAGCATCGCAGGCCGGGTTGAAAATGTTGAAAACATTGAGTGGTTGACAACCAGTCAGCCGGTGGGTTGACCATGTGGATCATGCCCGCTGGTTCCGCTCTCACCACACAGTTCTGACCGTCTCCTCTCCTCTCTCCTCTCCCCTCTCCTCTCCTCTCTCCTCTCCCCTCTCCTCTCTCCTCTCCTCTCTCCTCTCCTCTCCTCTCTCCTCTCCCCTCTCCTCTCCTCTCTCCTCTTGTCTCTCCTCCCCTCTCCTCTCTCCTCTCCTCTCTCCTCTCCTCTTGTCTCTCCTCTCGTCTCTCCTCTCTCCTCTCCTCTCTCCTCCCTCTTCTCCTCTTGTCTCTCCTCTCTCCTCTTGTCTCTCCTCCCTCCTCCCCTCTCTCGTCTCTCATCTCTCCTCTCCTCTCATCTCTCTTCTCTCCTCTCTCCTCTCTCCTCTCCTCTCCTCTCTCCTCTCTCCTCTCTCCTCTCTCCTCTCCTCTCTCCTCCTCTGGTACAGATTTCTGCCCGCCGCCCGCGAGGAGCTTCACCGCCAACCACGGCTTCAGCTCGCGCTCCCTGACGCTCACGCCCAGCCGCGTGCTCTCGGTGAGTCTCACTGTCTAACCCCCACCGCCCACTGTCTAACCCCCCACTGTCTAACCCCCACCGCCCACTGTCTAACCCCCCACTGTCTAACCCCCCACCGCCCACTGTCTAACCCCCCACTGTCTAACCCCCCACCGCCCACTGTCTAACCCCCCACTGTCTAACCCCCCACCGCCCACTGTCCAACCCCCCACTGTCTAACCCACCACTCTCTAACCCCCCACCGCCCACTGTCTAACCCCCCACCACCCACTGTCTAACCCACCACTGTCTAACCCCCCACCGCCCACTGTCTAACCCCCCACCGCCCACTGTCTAACCCCCCACTCTCTAACCCCCGTAGCCCCTCTCTAACCCCCACTCTCTAACCCCCGTAGCCCCTCTCTAACCCCCACTCTCTAACCCCCGTAGCCCCTCTCTAACCCCCACTCTCTAACCCCCGTAGCCCCTCTCTAACCCCCACTCTCTAACCCCCGTAGCCCCTCTCTAACCCCCACTCTCTAACCCCCGTAGCCCCTCTCTAACCCCCACTCTCTAACCCCCGTAGCCCCTCTCTAACCCCCACTCTCTAACCCCCGTAGCCCCTCTCTAACCCCCACTCTCTAACCCCTGTAGCCCCTCTCTAACCCCCACTCTCTAACCCCTGTAGCCCCTCTCTAACCCCCACTCTCTAACCCCCGTAGCCCCTCTCTAACCCCCACTCTCTAACCCCCGTAGCCCCTCTCTAACCCCCACTCTCTAACCCCTGTAGCCCCTCTCTAACCCCCACTCTCTAACCCCTGTAGCCCCTCTCTAACCCCCACTCTCTAACCCCCGTAGCCCCTCTCTAACCCCCACTCTCTAACCCCCGTAGCCCCTCTCTAACCCCCACTCTCTAACCCCCGTAGCCCCTCTCTAACCCCCACTCTCTAACCCCCGTAGCCCCTCTCTAACCCCCACTCTCTAACCCCCGTAGCCCCTCTCTAACCCCCACTCTCTAACCCCTGTAGCCCCTCTCTAACCCACTAGCGCCCACTCTCATGCACCCAGAGGCTGTCTAACCCTGGTACTACCACCCACTATCATCCACCCAGAGACTGTCTAATCCAGCTGTGTCCCTCCATCCATCTCTCAGTCTAATGAACCATTCATCCATCAGACACACTTTGATGGTGTAACTCTAACAGCATGTGTTGCATAACAATATTTTTTTGGATTTTCACCTAGTATAGTTGCCAACAAGTGGGGACGAATATTCAAAGAATGTCTGTTTATTGACTCCTTATTGTGCAGAGAACTGTGTATTTTTTGTACTCCAGTCTTTGCTCATGGACACACACCCTGTTCTCCCCCCTCTGTGATTGTGACAGACGGACCACTCCTATTGCTCACTCCTGTTTTCAACACTCCCTCACAGCATTTGCTATTTTATATCTGTCTCACTGTCTCACAATGGGACTGTGTCACTTTGTTTTCTGGTAGAATATCTTCAACTCGAGTGCAGATTGGATTCCTTTCTCTTTTTACGGGCTCCTGCATTATCCAAGCGAGCCTAACATTCCTTTAAGAGGCAGTGAGGGGCAGTGTCTATGTGGTCTCTGGGGGGCCATCGGGCCCACACACGTCCAGCTGAGGAGGTGTGGAGCCCAGCGATGGTGGAGGCCGATGAAAGGCTTCCTTCTCTGTGTTTCAAAGGACTATTGTTTTGGGACCCTGTGACTGCGCCTTTAAGCCAGGAAACAACCGGCTACCGATCACTGGGCTGGGATGTGTGGTGTGGGATGTTTGATTTGAGATGTGTGGTGCTAGCTCCATCAGAGAAGAGGAACAGCCTCATCAGAGTAGAGGAACAGCCTCCTCAGACTAGAGGAACAGCCTCATCAGAGTAGAGGAACAGCCTCATCAGAGTAGAGGAACAGCCTCCTCAGAGTAGAGGAACAGCCTCATCAGAGTAGAGGAACAGCCTCCTCAGACTAGAGGAACAGCCTCATCAGAGTAGAGGAACAGCCTCCTCAGAGTAGAGGAACAGCCTCATCAGAGTAGAGGAACAGCCTCCTCAGAGTAGAGGAACAGCCTCATCAGAGTAGAGGAACAGCCTCCTCAGACTAGAGGAACAGCCTCATCAGAGTAGAGGAACAGCCTCCTCAGACTAGAGAAACAGCCTCATCAGAGTAGAGGAACAGCCTCCTCAGACTAGAGGAACAGCCTCATCAGAGTAGAGGAACAGCCTCATCAGAGTAGAGGAACAGCCTCCTCAGAGTAGAGGAACAGCCTCATCAGAGTAGAGGAACAGCCTCATCAGAGTAGAGGAACAGCCTCCTCAGAGTAGAGGTACAGCCTCCTCAGAGTAGAGGAACAGCCTCATCAGAGTAGAGGAACAGCCTCCTCAAAGTATAGGAACAGCCTCATCAGAGTAGAGGAACAGCCTCATCAGAGTAGAGGAACAGCCTCATCAGAGTAGAGGAACAGCCTCATCAGAGTAGAGGAACAGCCTCATCAGAGTAGAGGAACAGCCTCATCAGAGTAGAGGAACAGCCTCCTCAGACTAGAGGAACAGCCTCATCAGAGTAGAGGGACAGCCTCCTCAGACTAGAGGAACAGCGGCCCGCCCACCTGTCCTCTCTGAGCCCTGAGCTCTGAGCAGAAGGCCGCTGGCCCGTTGGTGTCAAGCCCAACACGTCCCCGCAGAATTTCACAAGGGCCCTAGACAGCTCAGTTTAGGCGGTGACGGCGGGCCCTCGGAGTGGGGGCCAGGGGCCGGACACGCCTCATCATCTCCAGCTTGAGATAGTGGATCATGCCGACCAACAGAGCCATGTTAGGCATTTCTTTTAGGTGATTAATGTCTACAGATTTGATACTGAAGCAATTTGATGTACAATCAGATCCAATTCAAACACAGGACAGTTTGATTTGATTCTGGTACATCCTGCATCACTGCTTTAGTACAGATATTATTTTGTAAATTAATTTTTGTTTTTATCTTGTGATCGTACCTTAAAACGGCTATAACTCAGTTTACCTGTTTGTTTGACCAACATCTGTTTTAGAGCTCAGTCGCTTCTGATTTTCCATCCGGTTGGTCAAATTCAAAGGTCTACGTCGTTCGTAACAATAGGAAGGTAACTGGGCAGGAAACACTGGGGAAAATCTGACTACAGTCTGAGGTGGTCGTCATTACTGCAGTGAATTATAGAATTCAACATCACATAATATGAAGTTACAGCTAATACAGTTCAGAGGTTTAAGAAGGTTCTCTTTTCTGGTGGATTAGGGCGGAGTTCATCCATGTTTTCCTCAGGTCCTGATCATACAGTTCATACCTTTTAGACTAGCTTTAAACTCCTGGTCGTTCCCAGGGTTCCCCTCTGGGACCCTGAGTCCATGGCCGCGTCTCTGGAGGAGGACCTCGTCTGTTCTGACCCGTTTCCCCCCCCCCTCCCAGGTGGCCACCGTCCCCCTCCCCTCGGCCTGCTTCTCCTCCCGCTCGGCCGTGGAGACAGACCACGGCCGCTTCAGGATCAGCCAGGGCAGCTCCACCCTCCAGACCGGGGGGGCCCACGGGGGCTACCTCCCCGGGGGGGTCCAGGTGGGCTACACCACCGGGGGGGCCCCGTGGCACGGCAACCGCCGCTCCAAGTCCCTGTGCCAGGAGGACATGGAGGACGTCCAGGTGGGGGTGGGCCTGCCCCCCAGCGGCGCCCCCCACCAGGCGCCGGACGGCGGGGTGGGCGGGATGCGGCGCAGCCTCAGCGGGACCCTGGCCCGGGCGGGGGGCGGGGCCAGCTGGCAGGACGAGCTGGCCTTCCAGCAGACCTACAAGGGCCCCTCCCACCGCACCATCAGCCGCATCACCAACCGCCAGCAGCAGCAGCAGACCCAGAGTCAGCACCACCAGACCCAGCACCACCACCAGCAGCACCACCAGCAGCAGCAGACCCACCTGAGCCCCGGCTGGGTCCCCGAGGGCTGGGCCGGGACGTGCACCTTGCCCGGGACAGGCAGCCGGCCCGGGGGCCGCTGGGGGGGCCAGCAGCAGCAGCAGTACGGGGCGGGGGCTGGGGGAGGGTTCCAGGAGCCCCTGTACCGGGCCGCCTCGGTGCACAGCGTGCGGAGCGTGGGGCGGGGCGTGGACCTGCTGGACCGCGCCTCCAACCACAGCGTGGACAAGCTGGGAGGGTGAGGACACGCCCCCTTTAGCCGTGAGCTACGACCCTCGCTAGCGTCCTGAAACACAAAGCTGTGGTCGTTACGAACCACACAAATAATTGATGGTACAACTTGAGCTAACCTGTATGTGTGTTTGTGTCCCTGTGTGTGTGTGTATGAATACGTGTGTGCGTGTTTGTGTGTGTGTGTGTGTGTGTGTGTGTGTGTGCCCTTGTTTGTGTGTGTGTGTGTGTGTGTGTGTGTCTGTGAGCAGAATGCAGAGTCTGAACATCCCCACGGCCGTCCGCTACCTCCTGGAGAGCGACCCGTCCATCCAGGTGCAGGGGGCCGCCTACATCCAGCACCAGTGTTACCATAGCAACGACGCCAAGAACCAGGTGAGCCCAGAGTCGATGCTACATCTACATTGAGGGCGTTTAGCAGACGCTTTTATCCGAAGCGACTTCCAATGCGTACATTTGTCAGGAGAAAGAGAAACAATATATCGCTTTCGGTACATTAAGGATGTTCATAGAACCAAGTGTCAAGCACTAACATCACTAGGTTAACCAATTCCCCGTATACAACAAAGATAGCTAGGATAAGACGCTACACCATGCTTAGTACTATCTTTAAGTGGCAGGATGTACAACATATAATAAATGTATGTATTAAGTGCCAGGACGTACAACATACAATAAGTGTGTACATTAAAGGACAATTCCGGTATAAAATGGATCTGGGATATGTTTAATATGACAACGAGTTGGAATGTTCGTTTGGGAGCGAAAAAGCGCATATAGACGCACTCTTAAGTTGGTTGTTTTTAGCCGATTCTACCAAAACGCTATGAACTTGGAACGATGGGGGCATTTGTTATGGTAAAAACTAAATCGCTACTTTAAACCACTTAAAAGGCTAGAAGTAGCCCGACACTTCTTTGGTAGTATAATAAGGGTCTTAACATATAAAACGAGGCATTGATAACTTTGTAAGTGTACAGATTGTTTATTAAAAATGACATTTTATACACACAATACCATCAGTAGTTCACCCGTCTACTGATGGTATTGTGTGTATAAAATGTCCTTGCTCCCAAGATTATAATATTAAACATATCCCAGATCCATTTTACACCGGAATTGTGGGGGGGGGGGGGGGAGGCCATCCAGAGTCCTCACTCATTTAGACGACTGAGTCTTGCCCCTCCCCCCCTCACCTGTCCAGGTGCGGACTCTGAGCGGGATCCCGGCTCTGGTCCAGCTGTTCTCCAGCGAGAACCAGGAGGTGCAGCGCTTTGCGTCGGGCGCCGCCCGCAACCTCATCTACGAGAACGCCGACAACAAGGCGGGGCTGATCGCGGCGGGGGGCGTGGCAAAGCTGGTTGACGCCCTGAGGGAGCCCGACGAGGAGCTGCGGAAGAACGTCACGGGTGAGGAGCGGTGACCTCACCAGGACAGGGGTGGGGGCGGGGGAGATGGGGCAGGGAGGACGGGGTGTGGAAGGGGGGTGAGGGGAGGGAACAGGGGGGACGTGGGGGACACAATAAAGTATAAATCTTCCCTGGAAAGCTTGCGTATCTGGGAGCGTCTTGTTCTAAGAGGCTCTGCTGAGTCAACAGACTGACTTAATGAAACCCAGCGCTGCTTCCCCCCCGCGCTGCTCCATTTCCCCCCCCCCCCACGGAGCTCCTGGTCTCTGGAGATCCTCCTCTCTGACGGCCCCCCCGTGCCTCCAGGCATCCTGTGGAACCTGTCCTCCAGGGAGAACCTGAAGGAGAAGCTGTCCCGCGAGGCGCTGCCGGAGCTGACGGAGCGCGTGCTGGTGCCGCTCTGCTGCACGCAGGACGCCGGCGCCATCCTGCTCAGCCCCTCGGAGGAGGACATCTTCTACAACGCCACCGGCTGCCTCAGGTACCCATCTGTACAGGTTGAACGTCTGTCCTGGGAGAGGGAGGACTACCAGCGGTACCCCTGGAGCGACCCCGGCTCCGCTCCAGAGGAGTAGAGTAGAGCATAGCACAGCATAGTATAGTTTAGTAAAGTAAAGGAATAGTATTGTACAGTATAGTATAGCATAGTATAGTGTAATTGATTCCATACAATGGGGAAAGCTGTTATTGATGATGTTAGAGGGGTGAAGGTCCGTCCATGTAGCTCTGCTGGGGGAGGTCAGATGATCAGAGCTGAGACAGTGGAGCTACTACAGTGAGGCTGCTCCATACCTCACTGACAGATTATAGGTGGTGTTGCTGCTTCACTATCAGATTATAGGTGGTGTTGCTGCTTCACTATCAGATTATAGGTGGTGTTGCTGCTTCACTATCAGATTATAGGTGGTGTTGCTGTTTGTTTAGGAGGTTCCGGGGGCTTAGAGCTTCCACCAAGGACTCAAGGAGTGTAATCGCGAGTGTGTTTGATTAGCTGAAATAAACTGTTTATTTGGTTCAACTTTGTTGAATGACCGATGCATAAAAACACCCTGTCTATTGTTAAACACTCACCAAAGCACAAGACAAATGATCTTTTCCCCAGCCACGCATTACGTCAGACTCAGAGACCCAAACGTGGGCCGTGATCCACGGCTGACCTCATGTGCTCGTGTCCCATTGTTTAGAAACCTGAGCTCTGTGAATGAGAGGACGAGGCAGAAGATGAGGGAGGTGCGGGGGCTGGTCGACTCCCTGGTGGCCTACGTCAAGAACGCCCTGCAGGAGGACATCGCCAACGACAAGGTAACACCTCAGCTCCCCTCCACCACTTGGGCCCGGCCTTAAGCTACCTCCTCTCAGCTCCCCTCCTCCCCCAGGGAGACCCCCCGGCCTCAGTAAGCCACGGAGCTCCGCTCCCCCACACTAAACCTTCTGAAATGAGTTCATGCTGTAGTTCAGGATCATTGGAGAAACAGGCTTTGAGTTGAGATACATGTGATGACATATGGAGAGTGGGGGGTTAGACAGTGGGCCGTATGGGGTTAGAGCAGTGGTTCTCAAACCTTTTCTGTCATTCCCCACGCATGGAGGGTCGGAAATTGTCCAACCCCACCAGCCTTCAGAACAATGTTGAAGCACTATTTTCACCTTATTTTTTTTCCATGTTAAATTTTGCTCCTAATCCCCAGATTCTGGTTTTTGTTTGCATATTGTCTGCATATGGGCCCATTAATGATTGCTTTGTTTGTATGTGGCTATTTTGTTCATTGGCAATAAAGAAAGGCATTGAAAAGGCAATCCATTTTCCTGTTGCTTTCTGCGCCTCACCTGTCAGATCTCTATTCCCCATTAGTGGGGCCCGCCCCACACTTTGAGAAACAAGGAGCTAGAGAATGGGCCGTAGGGGTTAGATAGTGGTGGCGGCGGGTTAGACAGTGGGCGGTAGGGTAGGCCATGCACAGTATGTTGACCCCTCCCCTCCCTTCATCCCCCCGGTTCCCCGCAGGGGGTGGAGAACACGATCTGCATCCTGAGGAACCTGTCCTACCAGCTGTACGCCGAGCTGCCCTACGCCACCCGCCAGCGCCTGGAGGGGCCGTCACGCGCCAACGCCGCCGCCAAGGGCAGCCAGGCCATCGGCTGCTTCCCCCTGCAGAGCAAGAAGCTCAAGGAGGTGAGGAGATGTGGGAGGAACCTCTTCATGTCACTACTGTAGCCCTCAGTGGAGTCATTATACTGATGGACCCTACTCTTGAGTCCAGCTGAGGTCCACGTTAAAGGACCAGAGGGTGATAGTGGGAGACTGTGAGCTAGCTAGGGTTAACAAGCAAGTTTTGATTGCTGGGCATGATTGTTCACTCTTAAGGACCTATGTCCACAGAGGGGGTTTTCCTGGCAGATCTGCGCTGGCACGGTGTTGGGAGGCACTGGGAAGGCTTTGGTGCTGGGAGGCACTGGGATGAAGTGCTTGGGCGGTGAAAAACAAGACAGCTGCATCCCTGTGCTTTGTTTACAGTTTCTATGACAACTAGCCATTGTTTATATGTAACAACCGACTCTTTTCCGAAATTAAATGTTGCGTTGACAGTTGAATATGATCTGTGATTGGCTGAAAACAGTGACAAAGAAAACGGTGATGACGGCTGTGCTTTTCTAAACAGTTTAAAGATTTTCAACCGAAAGTGACCGGCCAAAAAAGCAAAAACGCTCTGAGGACAAGCGCTGGGCGTTTCCTGCTGGTCTCATAGATGGTTTTCAGAGGCAGCCTCATAGGATGACCTCAGGGTTCCTCTGGACGGCTTCTCGTCTTCTCTAGGTACACGGGCACCGCTAGCAGGCTAAACTAGTGAGGATGAGTTAAGGACCTGTGCTCTGGTCCCTGAACTAGCAGGCTGAACTAGTGAGGATGAGTTAAGGACCTGTGCTCTGGTCCCTGAACTAGCAGGCTGAACTAGTGAGGATGAGTTAAGAACCTGTGCTCTGGTCCCTGAACTAGCAGGCTGAACTAGTGAGGATGAGTTAAGGACCTGTGCTCTGGTCCCTGAACTAGCAGGCTGAACTAGTGAGGATGAGTTAAGGACCTGTGCTCTGGTCCCTGAACTAGCAGGCTGAACTAGTGAGGATGAGTTAAGGACCTGTGCTCTGGTCCCTGAACTAGCAGGCTGAACTAGTGAGGATGAGTTAAGGACCTGTGCTCTGGTCCCTGAACTAGCAGGCTAAACTAGTAAGGATGAGTTAAGGACCTGTGCTCTGGTCCCTGACCTAGCAGGCTGAACTAGTGAGGATGAGTTAAGGACCTGTGCCCTGGTTCCTGAACTAGCGGACCCATAATCAGGGTTTAGAGCCAACCTGTGTTTGTTTTACGATGACATCTTTGTGAAAATGGTTCTAAGTAGTAACTTCATATCATAATAAACATAATAATACACTTTGGTGCCACAAGGAATAAACTTAAGGAAAGTGTGTTGAGTTATAAATCACAAGAAAGGATGAACTAGGAAAAAGATAATTGCGTCAGAGATGCCAATAGTGAGAGATGCCGTTGAGTGAGAGAAGTCGTTGATTGAAAACATTTATCGTAGTTCTTTGGTTAGCTGCTATGTGGTGTGTAAACCTGAACACTCTTTACATCTTAGCATGAACCTGTTAGCATCCTCCTGGTGAGACGCTCCAGTGAGAGTCTCACCAGGTGTCCTGGAGGCTGAGCACAGAGAAGAAACCCAAACGCTGTTTCCACAGGGGGAGTCGTCTTACACACAGAGTAGGAAACAGGATCAGCTTTCTGCTCGCTCACACGGAGAGAAGCCAATACCCCGCTGGGGCATGTGTGCTCAGGCTTTACGGCGGGACGGCCGCGAGAGTTTGTTTCTTTCACTCGTGATTAAAGGTCCCTCATGGCGAGTTAACACTCTGGCCTTCTCGTGCAAAGTCAGAGCAAAGCAAACGGGTTTGGAGGGTTGGACGTTATGCATCACCATGGCAACCGGCGCACACAGATCTGATAGAGGATGAGGTAGCGACCACGTCATCGGTTTATAGGAGCAGGGTGCAGCACTGCACAGGAAACAGACTCATAATGAAAAGAAGAAAGTAAGCAATCCAGCGTGTGACCTCATGTGCCCTGCTGTGCTCTTCTGACCCAGACGTTCTGCTTCTCTCTCTTCCCCTTCTCCTCTTGTCCCCGGCCGGCCCGCAGCTGGACCCCGAGATGGCCTCCATGTTCTCCGAGGTGTCGGGGAAGCCGCGGGGGGCCGAGTGGCTGTGGCACCCCCAGGTGGTGGCGCTGTACAAGGCCGTGCTGCAGAACAACACCTGCAGCTCTGTGACCCGCGAGGCTGCGCTGGGGGCTCTGCAGAACATCACCATCGGAGAGTCCCGGGTGAGGACCCAGAGACCGACACCTAGACCCAGGCCGCAGGCCGCGGTCTGGGGGGAAAGGGGGAGGTAGAGTAGGGTGGGGGGGAGGGAGAGTAGGGTGGGGGTGAGGTAGAGTAGGGTGGGGTGGAGGTAGAGTAGGGTGGGGGGGATGTAGAGTAGGGTGGGGGGGATGTAGAGTAGGGTGGGGGGGAGGGAGAGTAGGGTGGGGGTGAGGTAGAGTAGGGTGGGGGGGAGGTAGAGTAGGGTGGGGGGGAGGGAGAGTAGGGTGGGGGTGAGGTAGAGTAGGGTGGGGTGGAGGTAGAGTAGGGTGGGGTGGAGGTAGAGTAGGGTGGGGGGAGGTAGAGTAGGGTGGGGGGGAGGGAGAGTAGGGTGGGGGTGAGGTAGAGTAGGGTGGGGGGGATGTAGAGTAGGGTGGGGGGGAGGGAGAGTAGGGTGGGGGGGAGGGAGAGTAGGGTGGGGGGGATGTAGAGTAGGGTGGGGGGGAGGGAGAGTAGGGTGGGGGGGATGTAGAGTAGGGTGGGGGGGAGGTAGAGTAGGGTGGGGGGAGGGAGAGTAGGGTGGGGGGGAGGTTCAGGTCGGGTGGGATATTGGGACCAAGGGGGGAGTAGTTTCAGGTGGGGTGGGCGGAGGTGTGCGAGGGGGTGTAGGAATGGAGGGGTGGGGGGGGGGTCCCCGGTGTGGTCACATGACCTCTCCCCGGTGTGGTCACATGACCTCTCCCCGGTGTGGTCACACGACCTCTCCCCGGTGTGGTCACATGACCTCTCCCCTGTGTGGTCACATGACCTCTCCCCGGTGTGGTCACACGACCTCTCCCCGGTGTGGTCACACGACCTCTCCCCGGTGTGGTCACATGACCTCTCCCCTGTGTGGTCACACGACCTCTCCCCGGTGTGGTCACATGACCTCTCCCCGTTGTGGTCACATCCTCCTCATGGTATTTATTCACGGTGCGCAGCCCAACATTCTGTCGCCTCCACGCTGACTGAGGTCAGCGCAATCCACACACCGCCGTGACTTTACCCCCCCTCCCTCTCTCCCCTGTCTTCACCTCACGCCCTCCCCATCCCTACACCACCTCACACTCTCACCCTACATCACCCCACCCTTGTCCTCACCCCCACGCCCACCCTCACCCCCGCCCTCCCACCCTACTCTACCTCACCCTACCTCACCCTCACCCTTAACCTCCCCCCCCCCCCTGTGCAGTGGCCCGGCGTGCTGAGCTACGTCATCCTGGAGCAGGAGCGCATGCTGCCGCTGCTGCTGGAGCTGCTGGACACGCACAGCGAGGAGGAGATGAGGCCGCTGACTGGCCTGCTCCGCAACCTGGCCCGCCACACCCGCGACAAGAGCCGCATGGGTGAGGACCCGCCCCCCAAGACTCGGGGGGGGGAACGGTGGGGGTCGTGGTGGGGCGGGATGGTGTATTATGTGGGGGTGCTGTTGGATGGTGTAACAGCTGTGATCTGTAACGCCTGCAATCAACCCACAAGATCTTCCTCGGAGCCAGCAGGACAACATGCATTAAATATAACTCAGAAAACAATCATCTCTACCAGCAGGACTTTGTCATTCTAAAGATCTCACTCCAGCCTCTCTTTCTTCAGTTATCGCGCACCAGCTTCAGCAAAAGACTCAAGACTCAATTGTTCAGAGTTCCCTTGGACTGTGAATAGCCTTCCCCCCCACCCCCGCCCCACCCCTCTAACGCACTTAGTGTATGTTGTACCTCCTTGCACTTAAAAATAGAACTTAGCATTGTGTAGCTTCTTATCCTAGCTATCTCTGTTGTGTACGGGGAATGGGTTAACCTAGTGATTGTTAGTGCTTGGCACTTGGTTCTATGAACATCCTTACTGTACCGACAGAGATATATTCCTGTGTCACTTTCTTCTGACAAATGTACTTATTAGAAGTCGCTCTGGCTAAAAACGTCTGTTAAACGCCCTGAATGTAAATCTAAATGTTAAAAAATACCAACCTCCACAAGGGTCTGCCTCCCTCACCCTCTGACCCGACACATTTCCTTCTCAGGTCCATTTCCTTCTCAGGTCCTAATGATCTAACCGTTGTCCCCCCCCCAGCCAAGAGCTCAGTGAACGTTCTGGTGGCCAAGCTGCCGGCCGACGGCCACCAGAAGCACCCCGGCAGCGAGGTGGTGGTGAACCTCTGTGGCGCGCTCAACCAGCTGGTGACCGGCAGCTCGCTGGCCGCCCGCGACCTCACCTTCTTCGACGGCATCCCCAAACTGCTGGCCATCAAGACCTCGCATGACAACAGGTAGGAGACTGTAGGGGACCCATGGTCGTTAGGTAACGAGCTAATTAACAGGTAGGAGACCGTAGGGGACCCATGGTCCTTAGTTAACGAGCTAATTAACAGGTAGGGGACCGTAGGGGACCCATGGTCGTTAGGTAATGAGCTAATTAACAGGTAGGAGACCGTAGGGGACCCATGGTCGTTAGGTAACGAGCTAATTAACAGGTAGGAGACCGTAGGGGACCCATGGTCGTTAGGTAACGAGCTAATGAACAGGTAGGAGACCGTAGGGGACCCATGGTCGTTAGGTAACGAGCTAATTAACAGGTAGGAGACTGTAGGGGACCCATGGTCTTTAGGTAATGAGCTAATTGACAGGTAGGAGACCGTAGGGGACCCATGGTCGTTAGGTAACGAGCTAATTAATAGGTAGGAGACTGTAGAGTACCCATGGTCCTTAGGTTACGAGCTAACGAGCTAGTTAACAGGTAGGAGACTGTAGGGGACCCATGGTCGTTAGGTAACAAGCTAATTAACAGGTAGGAGACACCTGGACTGCAGCTGACCCGTTATGTAACGAGCTGATGAAGTCATTAGGTAATGCGATACAACCTCCCTGAACAACCAAGACAAGCACAGTTGACAAGAAGAATACAAACCGAGAAACGCGTGGTTCACACACCACTCACGCTAGTCTACACCCAAAGTCGTGTGTTCCTGTTGTATCTGTGATATCACCAGTAGGGTAGTTGTTTAAGTGTTTATTTTCATTTATATCAATGAAGCACAATTCTTCACCATTTTCAGAATTTCCATGTTGAGAGACCACCAGGCCAACTCTCTACTGGTTTGAGCCAGTTTGTGTGTTTTTTTTGTCATTTTAAGGGTAGTTAAAGGACAATTCCGGTGTAAAATGGATCTGGGATATGTTTAATATGATAACGAGATGGAATGTTCATTTGGGAGCAAAAAAGCGCGCATAGACGCATTCTTAAATTGGTTGTTTTTAGCCGATTCCACCAAAACGCTATAAACTTGGGGGCACTGGTTATGGTAAAAACTACTTTAAACCACTTAAAATGCTAGAAGTAGCCAGACACTTCTCTGGTAGCATAATAAGGATCTTAACATATAAAACGAGGCATTGATAACTTTGTAAGTGTACAGATTGTTTATTAAAAAGGACATTTTATACACACAATACCATCAGTAGATAGATTGACGAACACAGAGATTGTGACATCCGTCAGCAACACGCAAGCTCTGTGTTCGCAAATCTACTTATCGAGTCTTAAATACAAGATGGCGTAGACGGGTGAACTACTGATGGCATTGTGTGTATAAACAATAATAATAAACAATCTGTACACTTACAAAGTTATCTTTGTAAGTGTACAGTAAGTGTGCCTCGTTTTATATGTTAAGACCCTTATTATACTACCAAAGAAGTGTCAGACTACTTCTAGCCTTTTAAGTGGTTCAAAGTAGCGATTTAGTTTTTACCATAACCAGTGCCCCCATCGTTCCAAGTTTATAGCGTTTTGGTGGAATCGGCTAAGAATGAGTCTATACGCGCCTTTTTGCTCCCAAACAAACATTCCAACTCGATATCATATTAAACATATCCCAGATCCATTTTTACACCCGAATTGTCCATTCATTTATAAAGGATTAGTTGTAATAAACTGGGGGAGTGTTATTATTGTAGTTTTATCACCCAATCCCAAGAGGCTCTTTAGAAACCCCTCCCAAGCCTCCACCACTCGACAGGCAAGAGCTCAAGAAAAAGAGCAAATTCCACAGCTCAGGAAAACACAACTCAGTTTACAATTCCCTGGGGGATAAAATGATTGTAGCACACGGCCCAATTAAACCCAGTTCAGCACCCTGCTTGGTCCCCCTGTAGTTCTGTGTGTGTTCCGTCCTGTCTGGGCTGAGTGTGTTGGTTCTGTGTGTGTTCCGTCCCGTCTGGGCTGAGTGTGCTGGTTCTGTCCTCAGCACCGGTGGACTAAAGGCGGCCAAGGCGGCGTCGACGGTTCTGCTGAACATGTTCCAGTACAACAAGCTTCACAAAGATTACAAGCTGGTGAGTGAGGACCGCGCGCTGCTCAGCCAACGCCCTCTGGTTTCCTGTTTGAGTTTGGTTCCTCTTGCTGAGGTATCTAAAGATGGAGCGTTAATAACTACGCTGATGAAGATATTAAAAAACATGGAATGGTACGCAAACGGTAAATGGACTGCATTTCTACAGCGCCTTTCAAACCAGTGGCCACTCAAAGCACTTTACAATATTGCCTAACATTCACCCATTCATGCACACATTCACCCACCGACGGTGGTGTCAAGCACGCAGGGCGGCAGCCAGCTCGTCGAGCAGTTAGGTGAGGTTTCTTGCTCAGGGACATGCCGGCACTCAGCTAGGAGGAGCAAACTTCCAGTTACCAGCCTACCCGTTCTACCTCCTGAGCCACATGCAACTCCGCCACATAATGAAAAGTGCACCATGACAAACACTAAAGAGCTCTGCTGGATAAAGCCCAGCTACTTTGAACTAGTAGTACCTTCTTTATTAGGAAATCCAAACATCCTCATGACATCTACATTTCGTAAGCAGAACAGATAAGTGGACTTCTTATTAAAAGCACCCAGTGGGTTTTCCCATTAGTCATCAGACATATGTCCGCGCCCCTTAGGCTACTCAACCCAACAACCATCGCTGGGTAAGTGACCCGTCACTTCCTGTAGGGAGAGGATGTGATGAAACTGGTGTGGCAGTAGACCCAGGCTGACCGTGTTGTTATGTTTCGTTCTCAGGCATCACCGGATGTTTTTTCTATTTCCACTCTGTCCTGATCGACCTTTTTTTCCGTTGACCTCATCTGTTTTCCCTTCGTCTCCAGCCTCTCCTGAACCCTGCCCCTACCCCCCCCCCCCCCCCCCCCCCGACAATTCTGCTTATGTTTTCTCTGTTACAATTCCATCTTGTCCTCCTGCCTGGAAGTGGACAGACGGTCAGCTCGCCCACTCTGTCCTTCTGTCCAGCTGTGAGGCTCATTCACCAGACTTGATGTGGTTTAAGGACCCCTGCATTGACCTCAGCCCCTTAAAACATTGTATGGAATGATAATCGCTTAATATGGGGGGGTTTCTTAATGTACAAAACATGACGTGTCAATGAGTGCAGAATAAAAGGCCAGCTGTGTTGCAGCCAGCAGAGCGTGCAGCAGAGAACACTGAGCCCAAAGAGCCTGTCATGCCAGCCTCTGAACCATCGTGTGAGAGGCGGCTGGCTCCACTTCACAGACCAGCAGGTCGGCACGGCCCGTGGAAGACAAAAGCAGCGTGTTCTGGTAGACGACATCGGCTGGTCTTTACTGAATCAGAATATTGCTCTTGTTGTACAATAGGAGCTGTTATTTACGTCGTTGATGAAGAGCAGAGCAGCAACTTTTTAATCTCAGCTCTAATTGGTGCTATCAGCTGTCCTTGTTGAACTTGTTTGTCTTGTGTCCGCTGCTCTGATTGGTCCATTTTCAGTAGGCAGGTCCTTTCTGGCCTGTTTCCAAGTAACCCCACATGTCAGGACAGCGCTAGTGTTCTGTGGCTCAGGGTTTGGCTCAGTGGGGCGTGTGTGTCCTCCAGAACACACATGCCATGGAAATGTGGGGAATGTCACAAAGAGCCTCTGGCCTTCTGACGGCTCCCCGTCAGCGGGGGTGACTGGTGTTCTCTTCCCATAAAGCATCTGGCTCCTTCTGGTGTTCCCTTCCCATAGAGCCCCCCCCCCCCCCCAGGCAGAGCAAACAACAGCGTTCTGTTTGTTGTGTGGGCAGATTCCAGGTTTAGCCTCCCAAAGCTCACACCATGTCTCCAGAAGGTGTCCCGCTCAGTTTGAACTTGTTTCTCATGAAGTAATGCTTCTGTATTCTAATACAGAAACATAACCTACTACCTTCAAATAAAAAATACACAATTTAACGGTATTCATCACATACTTTACTTTAAGTTTGTCAGTTGTACTTTTTGGAGTGTTTACCTCACTTCCACTAAACCCCTTTGTCTCGTTAACGGTTTCAGAAAGGATTTACCAGAGGAGACTTCACAGGGGGCAGCGTGTGAAAGAGCTGGCCGTAAGCCCCCCACTAGGCCTGGACTGGACCACTGAGAAGCAGAACACCCCAGAAAGATGACGTGATGTTCAGCACACAGCAGACTATGAGCTGACGATGCATACGACCACGGTGGAAGAAGGCAAAACACGCTGACGCAATTCAAGATCTGAGTGACAGTGGTGTGCTAATCTGATAGTGATTAATAGTGGATATTTCTCTCCTTTCACTCAAACCCCAAAAGGCACTTAACAAAGTTGACATTCATTTTTTTTGTATTTGCTTACATAGACCTTAAATATGACCAAATCTGTCAGATTTCTGCTGTTTTTCCTGCGTAATTTGATTGACATGTTAACAACATACACATAGTTCATAATTCATGGCTTACCTTTGCAAAAGGGGAATCTTTATTAGGCTTCAAATGCGTGTTCCCTTACATTGAGGTACTACCTGATCTATGCATTAATAGAGGGGGAGGAACAGGAGATCAATAGATCATAATAAAATCACTGACCCAGCAAGGGTGAGATATCTTCTGGACGTCAACAGTCACAGTCATAACCGTCCACGGCTGTCCCTGTGGTTTGATGAATGGATTGCTTTATTGATGCGATGGTTTTATAATAATTATAAATTGGCTTTATCTCTGCTGTTGGTATATATTTTTTATTCAAACAAGCTAACACTGGTAGAGATGTAAATGTTTCACGGAATGTGTGACATTAAAAGCAATAACCTGATTGTCATTAATGTTCTATAGTTTGTGTAGTTATATAGATATAGATATCTTTATATATAGAAAGATGTATACATTCATACATACACAAACATTTTTTGTGTGTAAGGAAATCCATCCATCCAATTCGTACTGTCGTGTGGTGTTTCTTTGCATAATGTTTTACATTCATTGTTGGGAATAGTTGACACTGTTATTGAACACGTGGGAAGGCAGTATTTACATAATTTATGGGGAACTTTAACCAACATGATACAATACCACTGGGGAAATGAAACGGTGGCAGTACTGCAGCGATCCAACACGCAACAGCTCACTGTAACAGTTCACTGTAACCCTTCACTATAACAGTTAACTGTAAAAATAAGGCCTGTGAACAGACTGGGATGCCGCTGGCTGAGGGAAAAAGACGACTTTGGAGGCAAGTGTGGAAAAACAGAAGAGGGCCACAAACACAAAGGTTTATGTGGCAGAATGTAACCTCAGCTGATAGCATCTGGAGACTGAGGGGTCGAGACGGGTTAATGAGAGACGGCCATCAGGCTAACGAAGGACTTCTCTGGAAGAGGAGAGTCAGAGTGCAAAGGGAGACAGAGAGGAGAGGGGAGGGAGGGAGAGAGAGGGGAGTGTAGGGGAAGACCAAGAGAAGGCCACAGCTGTGAGTCACTCTGGTCAAAGGGAAGCGGGGGGGGGGGAGAAGGAATTTGGGGCCAGGAGCCGACCACAGAAGCATAATCTGTGCCGGGATCAGTGCCCGGCCACACAGCCAGAACAATGGAGAACCGCTACGTGGAGGGAAGTGGCTCTGCTGGTGTACAGTAGGATGAATACACTCCCCTTTTCCTGCTGTGGAACACAGCTTGGAACACTGGTGTGATTTATTCAGACTTGCACCAGTTGTTTAAAGGGTCGATGTTGCAGACACTTAGGGAGTGACTTCTCATCCCCAGAGCCCATCAGACCTCTGTCAGCATGACCTCTCTCCTCAAGGGTCGTCTTGAGGAGATTCCAAGTTTTGTAACGTACTGTTTTGTGCATCTAAAGTACAAAGTGAAGTATTTAATACTATGTCTAACAGACACCGTTGGTGTCTGTAAGACGGGATGTGGGATGTGAACGGGATGAGGCCAGATATAACCAATACATTGGTTTATAATGAAACGGTAAACGTTATGAACTTGGCAGGTGCAGATCCATTAACCACTACACGATGGCAGCATAACCACGGTGGTTGGGAAGAGTAGCCAAATTTCAGAAGTGCAGATGAGTAGCCTGTAGCTCCCCCCTGTGGCCAAACGGATCAGCCCGGATTCAGCTGTAATACACCCAGACATCCTAGCATCTCGTCGTATGCTTTTACAGGACATTATGTGATGCATTCGTACAAATTAATTCCATAACATACCTTTAGTGTCTAAAATATGAGTCAATGTAGTTGTATATGCATATCCATACATTTATTCCACCATAAAAACATTACAGACCCATACAGGCATGTGCTAGCAGGAGTTTAATCTCAACTGGAGCAGTAAAACATGTCAAATGCTGGCAGTGCTTTAGAAAAAACGAACGGAACAAAAAACGCTGAAATCAAATGACTACAAATGTCCGAATTATATTCGCCCTCGTACAACACAACGATGACATAGTTTAAAACACTCGGAGAATCAACACTCTGCGACAAAAAACACTGGCAAATCTGACAGTATGGCATTTAGACACAGCCGTCCATCAAGGACAACATAGCTGGTTCACATCGTATAAATACTATGAAAGTAAGAAACAGAAGAGATACGAGGAGAGAATGCCCACTCTATTGGTTTGGATTTATGTGCTTAGTAAAGATATACATGGCTCACCTAATTTACACTTATTTTCACTTTTTAAAAATAAACAAGGGGATGAATGTATGCTGGTCCCATAGAAGAGTGTGTTAAAGATTCCGTCCAGATGTCTCCAGCAACACAGAACCAGAGATGTTCAGAACAGCGTTTGCTCTACCTTCCAGACAGCTCGTCATCGAGTGCCATGGGTAGAGCGGTTAGGATCCACGTAAAGAGGTTGGCCGTAGATGGAGTCTGACGGAGTTTGTGAATCATTGGCCACCAGGTGGCAGGTCTGAGGAGCGTGGGAAGACGTCGTGGAGCTTTGGCTTTAAGTCTTTAAAAGAAACGGTCCCTAGGCTGCAGGCTCAGAGCGACTGGTGGTCAACATCCAAGACGTCAGGTTAGGAGCGGAAAGAAATGAATACCTGACAACCAGCTTCACCAAATCAGTCTCTCTGGCTCAGCAACTGGACACCAATGAGAGGACGTCTGTGGACGTGGGATATTTACACCTGCAGGTCACACCTCTGTGGTTCTGCTTCTCCTCTGGCTGGAATAGAAAACAAGAGAGAATGAACCACGCAGACAGACATCAACGTACAAACACGTAGATCACCTGACCCCGCCTGGGTGGACCAGGAACTTGCCTCAACGCAACCCCCCAACACTCGGCCCGCTGAATACCTGCACTGAAGTGTAACGTATGAATATATGAATGTATGAATGAATGAATGGATGCCATTTGATCCTTTCCTCCAAAACCTCTAAGAAAGGCCCCGAGTGTTGGCCCCAGTGGGATTGAACCTCTCACTCTGGCTCGTTGAGGCTCTATTAGCTGGGCTAGAAGAGTGTTCATCTGGATTCATGCTTACATCATTCATCATTCATCGGGGGAAATGTGATCCTTGTTCCCCGATATAGTTGATCACTTGGCCACTCTATACTGACCTGTTTGTAAGCTTCAATACTGAATAAACTACAGTTCAGTATACAGTTCAAGCATTCTTCATCACTTTACCTTTTCGTATCATATGACATATGTTGACTCTCTCTCTGTCTCTTACCGGAGCTCCTCCTTCAGCCTCTTCTGCTTGTCCTCTAGTCGCTGGTTCTTCACCAGCAGCGGGTTGTTGGGTACGAACCAGGCGGCGATGAACTTACACACCACCAGCACGTGCTGTGGGGCGAAAGGAAGTGAGTGAACCAACAGGAAGTGAATTAACCAACAGGAAGTGAATGAACCAACAGGCTGTGTGGACCCCAGAGGTTCTTTAACGACAGTTCACATCAGAAGGTTTGGCGCTTCATCGAGAGAGATGTCAAGCTCATTTTACTGACAGAGACTGCTTGATAACAATTTGATAACACTGCCTTTCTCATCAGAAACTCCCTTTGGAAAAAGAAGAAGGATGAACTGATGCCAGACTGTGCCTCCACACAACAGCTACCGGGTCCAAAGTAGGACAAATGAGTCGATGGTGACGAGTTGGTTAATGCATGGTTAATATTAATGCTCAGTACGTATGTGGACTCACCTCGAAGAGGATGATGAAGGCAAAGCGCACAGCCAGTATGAGCCAGAACTGGGAGGTCAGAGTGTAGTCTTCATGGTGCCTGTAGTCCCTATAGCTGCACACACACACACACACACACACACAAAATTATAACTCTAAACAAGGCGCTAAACCACACAGACCGCCACCACAGTGAGCTTCAGTGAACTGCAGTGTGCGTTACCATTAGAGCTCCAGGCACTCAGATCAGTGGCTTTACACAGAGCAGACCAGTGGGTCTACACAGAGCAGACCAGTATGTCCACACAGAGCAGACCAGTGGCTCCACACAGAGCAGACCATTGGGTCCACAGAGCAGGCCAGTGGCTCCACATAGAGCAGACCAGTGGCTCCACATAGAGCAGACCAATGGGTCCACAGAGAGCACCACTCCGCTGAGGGAGACAGACCTGCACTGCGTGACGCTGAGGCCGTCGGTCATCAGCTGGGTGGTGATGAAGTCCTTCCGGACCAGTGTCTCGTTGAGGTTGGCCGTGGACAGCGTGTTCCTGATGTAGCCCTGCATGCAGCTGGGCAGGGAGAACCAGTGAACAGAACCAGTTAGCAGAGCCAGTGGAAAGAACCAGTGAAAAGAACCAGTTAGCAGCACCATTTAACAGAACCAGTTATACCAGTGGGACCCACCTGGGGTCCCCTGATTGCGGGGGTTGACGGGGTCGCCGGAGATTGCTGAAATGATCTTTGGATATTAGATGATTTTTTGGTTTTTTTTTAAGGTCTCTTGGACAGCCTGTATAGTCACAGAAATCTCTTAATTCGCAGTCAGGCGATGTGATTACGTTTACCAGGAAACTGATATTACTGGTAGCAGATCTTTGGGAAAAAACGATTTGTTAGGAGGTTGGTACCTCTGTTAGCGCAGGGCCCAAATTCATAGCTACATGCTAACTTGCACAACGTACTGTGTGTAGATACTGTTGTAAGCTCAGGGCCCGTAGCAATATCTAGATTCTAACTAGCACAACGTACTGTTGGCACTGTTTTTGGCTAAGGCCCCTTAGCAGTAGCTAGATGCTAACTAGCACAACGTACTTTGTGTTGGCACTGTTGCTAGCTAAGGCCCCTTAGCAGTAGTTAAATGCTAACTAGCACAACGTACTTTGTGTTGGCACTGTTGTTAGCTAAGGCCCCGTAGCAGTAGCTAGATGCTAACTGGCACAACGTACTTTGTGTTGGCACTGTTTTTAGCTAAGGCCTCATAGTAGTAGCTAGATGCTAACTAGCACAACCTACTTTGTGTAGACCCCGCTGACAGCACAGGGCCCGTAGTAGTAGCGGTACAGCAGGCGGGGGATGAAGTCGGAGGAGATCCCGATGACCAGGCCGTTGGCGATAACCGCCAGCACCCCAATGGCCTCCAGCACGTTGGTCCAGATACCTGCAGGGAAACCACACACATGGACACATGGAGTAAAGGCACACACACACACACACACACACACACACACACACACACACACACACACACACACACACACACACACACACACACACACACACACACACACACACACACACACACACACCCAGTCAACCAGTCACACAGTCACTCAGTCACAGACTCTTGGAGCAGGGCCTCACCGATGTCGTTAGTTTTCTTGGGGACCAGCCGGCGCTCCAGGCTGATCATCTTGATGGCGTCCAGACGGATCTCAAAGATGTTGTTGAGGAGAGCGAGGAGGGGAGCGAGGGGAAAGGCCGCCACAAAGATGGTGGTGAAGCTAAACTGGACCACTGGAGGAGGGAGAGGCCAACAGAGTCTATGTGTTAGAGTATAATAGGACAGCAGTAATAGAGAGGAGAGGACAGCAGTAATAGAGAGGAGAGGACAGCAGTAATAGAGAGGAGAGGACAGCAGTATTAGAGAGGAGAGGACAGCAGTAATAGAGTGGAGAGGACAGCAGTAATAGAGAGGAGAGGACAGCATTAATAGAGAGGAGAGGACAGCAGTAATAGAGAACAGAGGACAGCAGTAATAGAGTGGAGAGGACAGCATTAATAGAGAGGAGAGGACAGCAGTAATAGAGAGGAGAGGACAGCAGTAATAGAGAGTACAGAGGACAGCAGTAATAGAGAGGAGAGGACAGCAGTAATAGAGAGGAGAGGACAGCAGTAATAGAGAACAGAGGACAACAGTAATAGAGAAGAGAGGACAGCAGTATTAGAGAGGAGAGGACAGCAGTAATAGAGAGGAGAGGACAGCAGTAATAGAGAGGAGAGGACAGCAGTAATAGAGAGGATAGGACAGCAGTAATAGAGAGGATAGGACAGCAGTAATAGAGAGGAGAGGACAGCAGTAATAGAGAGGACAGAGGACAGCAGTAATAGAGAGGATAGGACAGCAGTAATAGAGAGGAGAGGACAGCAGTAATAGAGAGGGCAGAGGACAGCAGTAATAGAGAGGAGAGGACAGCAGTAATAGAGAAGAGAGGACAGCAGTAATAAAGAGGAAAGGACAGCGGTAATAGAGAGGAGAGGACAGCGGTAATAGAGAGGAGAGGACAGCGGTAATAGAGAGGAGAGGATGGCAGTAATAGAGAGGAGAGGACAGCAGTAATAGAGAGGAGAGGACAGCAGTAATAGAGTGGAGAGGACAGCATTAATAGAGAGGAGAGGACAGCAGTAATAGAGAGGAGAGGACAGCAGTAATAGAGAGTACAGAGGACAGCAGTAATAGAGAGGACAGAGGACAGCAGTAATAGAGAGGAGAGGACAGCAGTAATAGAGAAGAGAGGACAACAGTAATAGAGAAGAGAGGACAGCAGTAATAGAGAGGAGAGGACAGCAGTAATAGAGAGGAGAGGACAGCAGTAATAGAGAGGATAGGACAGCAGTAATAGAGAGGAGAGGAAAGCAGTAATAGAGAGGACAGAGGACAGCAGTAATAGAGAGGATAGGACAGCAGTAATAGAGAGGAGAGGACAGCAGTAATAGAGAGGGCAGAGGACAGCAGTAATAGAGAGGAGAGGACAGCAGTAATAGAGAAGAGAGGACAGCAGTAATAAAGAGGAGAGGACAGCAGTAATAGAGAGGAGAGGACAGCAGTAATAGAGAGGAGAGGATAGCAGTAATAGAGAAGAGAGGACAGCAGTAATAGAGAGGAGAGGACAGCAGTAATAGAGAGGAGAGGACAACAGTAATAGAGAGGAGAGGACAGCAGTAATAGAGAGGAGAGGACAGCAGTAATAGAGAGGAGAGGACAGCAGTAATAGAGAGGGCAGAGGACAGCAGTAATAGAGAGGAGAGGACAGCAGTAATAGAGAAGAGAGGACAGCAGTAATAGAGAGGAGAGGACAGTGAGTCAGGAGGCCACACCCATCTCCAGGAACTCGTTGAAGAGGCTGAAGGCATTTGTGTCGGCCAGGTGGTAGTTGAGCAGCCAGTTCCGTAGCTTGCAGACGTCACATGGCTCCACGCAGCCGTTCTCGTCGCGACACGTCTTCCTGTAGCAGTGCCCGCACTTCCTCTCCATCCTCTTCGCCTTCCTCCTCAGGAAGAATTTCTTACACCAGCTGAGAGCCAGAAGACACCGGCTCAGTCCCCCTTCACCTCACCCCTGGCCCCTGACCCTTGACCCCTAACCCCTGACCCTTAACCCCTAGCCCCTCACCCCTGACCTCTCAACCTGGACCCCTAACCCAGGGTAGCAAAACCCACCCTGACCAGAGATCACAAACTGAGAGCTAAGGTCAACTCCCACTCTGAACATGCTTTGATTAATGTGTACTGCAGTGTAATGCAGTGTAGCGTGGTGGGCGTGGTGTAGCGTAGTGTACTGTAATGTAGTGTAGCGTAGTGTACTGTAGTGCAGTGCAGTGTAGTGTAGTGTAGTGTAGTGTAGTGTTGTACAGTGTAGTGTAGTGTAGTGTAGTGTAGTGTAGTGTTGTACAGTGAAGCATGGTGAAGCGTGGTGTGGTGTAGTGTAGTGTAGTGTAGTGTTGTACAGTGCTTGTGGTGTTGCGTAGTGTAGTGTGGTGTACTGTAGTGCAGTGTACTGTACTGTAGTGTTTTACAGTGTGCGTGGGGAAGCTGGCTGTGGTGAACCACTCACGGCACAATGAATTCGAAGACGTTGTTGAGCGTCTGCTTTAGCACCATGACGACGGCCATCTGGATGAAGAGGTCCGTCAGACACCCACTGGGGTGACACTGGAGGGGGAGGGTTAGAGACAAGGGAGCGTCAGACACCCACTGGGGTGGCACTGGAGGACAAGGGAGCGTCTCAAAAGTGTACTCCAGTACTGACACATAACATGGGTATTATACTGTTTTTTGTGGACAGTAAATTAAATCAATCAATCAATCAATCAATCAATCAATCAATGTGACACTGCAGTTAGGACTATAGACATATTGTTCTGCTCCTCATCTATCTATAAATGTATTTAATAACAAAAGAGTCTCTTCAGGTGTGACTCTAAAGGCGTTGTTCACCTCCTCCAGCCTCCAGCGCCCGGCCACACGGACGTAGCTCCCTGGGTACCCGTTGATCCTGAGGAGGAACGGGAAGGTGAGACAAGTGTTGTTCCACATGAACACACACACACACACACACACACACACACACACACAGTACCTGCCCATGAAGAAGGCCACGTAGAACAGGGAGGAGAACAGCGTGAAGAACTGGAAAGTGAACATCTTCACGGTGAAGCTCCTCTCCGTGGCCGTAGACGAGCGCGTTTTCTCTGCGGAAAGATCGGAATATACGGACTGAACACTTTCTGATTCTCTCCTGTATTATCATCCGCAGTAGGATTGCACTTCTTCAAGAGAAGACGTTTTGTCCTAATAATTAGTTCATATCATATAATCATCACCCATTCATCCTTTCATATTTTCTATTACAAAATAATTCCTACATTCCTGATTTATTGGTATGGATTATACATCTGTTCTTCTCATGTGTCTTACCTAGTTCACACAGCTTGAGGGCCACCCAACGGTTGACCTGTTCAGAGAGGGGTCAAAGGGTCAATCCCCAGGCCACAGGGGCGGGTCAAATAGGGCAGGTAGGCCCTTTAGCATCTCTGTAGGACTACAACAGGAGTCTTCCACAACACGGAGTGTGGGTCTGCTCCTTTCACCATGCTAATGACGGCCTAAGAGCAACATGAATGGCCAAGACAAATATGAAACAGAAGAAAGTGACTGGTCCTGTTGGGCCAGGTCTGACCCCATCTGCCCATCTTGTTTGGATCGGACCCTGAAGTCTGACCAGTGGGGTCCGACCACAACGGCTCTGGGGTCTATGAAGGGACCTGAGCAGGGAGCAGGGTCTTACTGGGTCGAGGTCTGGATGGATGGGTCCTGAGGGGGGTCTTACCCGGGTCATGAGGTGGTCTTACCCGGGTTATGAGGGGGTCTTACCCGGGTCATGATGTCTGGGAGAGGGTCTTACCCGGTTCATGAGAGGGTCTTACCCGGGTCATAAGAGGGACTTACCCGGTCATTATCTGGATGGGGGGATACTGAGGGAGTCTTACCCGGGTCATGATGGGGGGGGTCCTGAGAGGGTCTTACCCGGTTCATCATGGGGGGGTCCTGAGAGGGTCTTACCCGGTCATTATCTGGATGGGGGGATACTGAGGGAGTCTTACCCGGGTCATGATGGGGGGGGTCCTGAGAGGGTCTTACCCGGTTCATCATGGGGGGGTCCTGAGAGGGTCTTACCCGGTCATTATCTGGATGGGGGGATACTGAGGGAGTCTTACCCGGGTCATGATGGGGGGGGTCCTGAGAGGGTCTTACCCGGTTCATCATGGGGGGGTCCTGAGTAGGTCTTACCCAGGTCATGATGGGGAGGTCCTGGGTGGGTCTTACCGGGGTCATGATGTCTGGGAGGGGGTCTTATCCGGGTCATGATGGTGGGGTTCTGAGGGGGTCTTACCCGGGTCATGATCTGGATGGTGAGGTAGTGCAGTACGGCCCCCAGCAGTACGGCCACCGTGTTGGCGTGGTCCCGGATGAACTCCCAGCTGCCCTCCGACAGCAGGGGGGCCGCCACCACGCGGAAAACCACGATGGCATGGGCGATCCCGATGATCACCACCAGCTGGACACACGCGCGCACACACACACACACACACACACACCCACACACACAACAAAAACGCACGTAGAAACACACACACGCAGAGACACACACACACACACGTACACACAGACACACAGTGAGTGAGTGAGTGAGTGAGTGAGTGAGTGAGCGAGCGAGTGAGTGAGTGAGTGAGCGAGTGCGTGCCTCACCATCAGGGTCACGAGGATCAGCACCAGCATGCTGCGGAGGTAGGAGTGCCTGAAGTGTTTGGGTTTACAGTCCGGGTCGTTGACGATGTCCAGGATCAGCTCCTCCTGGGGAACAGGTCAGCCCCAGGTCAGAGGTCAGAGGTAAGAGCCCGTTCTGTCCTCACTACACCAGCTCAGAGTTTAAACGCCTTCATCCGTCTCTATTCCGGATGCCCAGACTCAATCCGGCGTAAGAAAAGGTGTCCTTTAGCGCTTTTAGCTTGTGAGCTGGTGGAAACGCAAGCAAGGGTAATCTTAAACAACATAGCGTGGAAACGGCCACAGTATGGTAGGTGTGAGTGCGGGGGGTCAGACAGGTCACATAGGTTTAGGATTGGTCAGATAGGTCAGAGATGTAAGATAGGTCGGACAGGTCAGAGAGGTTTAGGATAGGTCAGATAGGTCAGAGTGGTCAGATAGGTTTGGGATAGGAAGACAGAGGGAGGGTTCAGACCGCTTACCTCCTCCTCACACCAGTCGTAGACCTTCCACTTGGACACGTGTTTGGCCCGCTGCCTCTTCCACAGCTCCAGGAACAGGGTGGCTGATGGGAACAAGACACTCAGATACACAGACTACAAGATGGAGGACATCAAAGCGCCACACTGGACAGCTTATGGGAAAACACAGAAATTACAATTAAATTTTGAGTACAATCGGCCGTGAAATCGGACCGACTGAAGGATGGATGGAGTTGGTAATCTAAGTGTAGAGTGTTAATAACGTGGTCATTCTCACCCCATATGGCCATGGACATGGCAAACGCCACTGTGGCCTCATTGTCAAAAAGATGGCTGACCTGGAATACCGAGGGGCAAACGTGGGCTTTGTCAATATCCTGGTTTTACTGAGCTGTATATTATACCTCAACTATTGTGATGCGATGTAGAAAGAAAGAGAAAGAAAGAGAGAAAGAAACAGGGCAACAAAATGTATTGCAATCGAATGTTTTTTTTCTCTCGTTTACTTTTTTCTCTCGTTGTTAATGAGGGCGTATTAATCGACTCAAAGTCATCAGGGACGTCGTTAGACTTATTTTGGGGGGGGGCCCCCCAAAATGTTCAGAAGCCCCCCCTATAAATTAGTATTATTATTGTCAAGGAAATTGTAACATGCCTGCACTTAACATAATAAGCCAGACTATGAGTTGAAATAAATACTAATACAATTAGAAGTTGTCTTTAATTTGTATTAAAATTGTTTCAGTGAGCGCATTGATGGATACATTTTTCTAACCTATTTTCCTTGAACTTACCCCAATAAGTAGGCTTAAATCATACCAACTCTTACATTTGTTTAGCTTATTTATATTTTTAAAAAGGAGGACATCCTGAAGACTCAGAAGAGGGAAGCAGGAGGTCTTAAGGCAGGTAAAGAAAAGAGAGTGACCCAGAAAACAGGCCCTGATAGATGCTCTGCTATACTCTATACTGTAATAAATGATAAAATAAAGAACCACTTTGATGATGTGATGAAAAAATGTCAGCGTGCGCTACACGCACGCATGCATTTCTGAAACTGCTAGGGGCTAAGCCCCCCTAGCCTCTAAATCCTAGTGACGTCCCTGAGAGTCATCCTCTCATTGATTTATGCGCTACATGAAACACACACGGTTCTGCTGTGTTGAGGTTGTTGGAACACGCTGAGCTCACCTTGGCGTACGCACACGTGTCCGACAGGTTCCAAACCGGGCACCTCTTGTCACAGCGCGGGCACATAATGATGTCAGACTCACACACCTCCTTACTGTAAGAAAATCAGCAGAGGGAGCAGTGAAAGGAAGAGACAGAAACAGCCTCACACCCATCAGCGTGTTCCCGCTGAGGAGCGGATCTCAACAGCCCGGCCCGGAAGAGCGGGCGGCAGAGAACCGCTCTTCGAAGAGCGGTTCATCACATCGTTAAGAACACTAAACTCATTCATGTTTTCTGAACCGTGATTTAGGTGGATTACGTCTGGAAGGAGGCGTACGAACGGTCTGTCTGTGACCACCTACATGAGCGGGTTGCTGTTGAAGAAGGCCAGGCCGTACAGGAACACCAGCAGCCCCAGCACGGCGGCGGGGACCAGCAGCTTGGTGTACCAGTCCAGCCACAGGTAGTACAGCGCCACCTTCTCCCCGAAGTACGCCCTGTTCAGAACACAAGCACAGCGCGGTCACAGGGGGACACGGCCACACACAGGGGTCCTCAGGACCAGGGAGACAACGAGAGGGGACGGAAGACAGGGGAGGGGGGGACAGGGGAGAGGGGAGGGGGGGACAGAAGTGAGGGGAGGGAAGACACGGGGCGGGGGGACAGGGGAGAGGGGAGGGGGGGACAGAAGTGAGGGGAGGGGGAGACAGAGGAGATAAGGGAGGGGGACAGGCGAGGGGGAGGGGGGGAGAGGGAAGGGGGGCACAGATGAGACGGGGGGGGGGGGGGGGGGGGGACATACGAGAGGAGAGGGGAGGGGCTGACAGACGAGAGGGGGGAGAGGAGCGAGGACTGACTTGACTTCGCTGAAAGGCTGGCGGATGAACAGGTTGGTCCACCGGGCCCAGTTGGTCCTCAGTTCCTTCTGGGTCCTTTTCTGTGTAACACGGGACAGATGGACAGAACCGGTCAGAACCCGGAGGCTACCCAGACGGTTTGAAGTGCGTTGACGGTGAGGGGTTTATGAATGACCTTCCAAAGAGAGGAGGGGGGGGGGGGAATGACCTTCCATGGCCTCTGCATGGGGGGGGGGCATTTTAATTCCAAAGCAGTGTTTTCGCGTCAATATGCAAACGATGCACAGGCTTTTACACATCTGTCAACATGAGTCAGGTCAATTCAAGGATGCCCTCACCTCATGGAGACAGAAGAACGTCTCAAACACATGCTTCTTCAGCAGCTCATGAAGGTCCTCTGAGAGAGAGAGCGAGAGAGAGCGAGAGAGAGAGAGAGAGAGAGAGATAATTTCCATGAGTATAGGGGATAAAACGATGCACAGTGGGGCCTAGGTATCGCCTCCTAGTGGTTGAAAGAAGGTTTTTAAAATTATGACGTGGTCGATGTGATCAGCTCACCACAGCTAAAAGCTCTTTCAGCTCTTTAATTTTTTTAACCCTACATATTTCATCCTCCTTTAGAATAAGGCACTCCAGAGCATTTAGAGAAAACGTTTTCTTACCTCCATTATCGAGATATGTGTGATGCAGGATGTGCTGAACAATCCGGATCCTGAGGACATATTGGACATGGAGGAAGAGGGGAAAAAAGTGGTCAGTCAGCACTTTATTTGCTAAGGGAGGAAGAGCGACTGGAGGTCTTAAACCAAAGCAACACCAGCCGTCTAACGAGAGAGAGCCCCGTTAGCCTCAGAGAGTCTTGTTAGCCTCAGAGAGCCCTTGACCTGCTGCTGGTGTCTTACATGCGTGTAGGGGTGTGTGTGTGTATCAGGTACATGCGTGTAGGGGTATGTGTATCCGGTTCATGCGTGTCGCTGTGTGTATACGTGCGTGTAGGCTTGTGTGTATCAGGTACATGCGTGTAGCTATGTGTATCCGTGGGTGTATAACTAACGTTTGTGTAGTGTAGCTATGTGTATCAGGTGTGGGTCGTACCGGGTGGACTGCGGGACCACCGCATTGGGTTCTTCGATCCAGTTGCAGGCGTCAGAGACCTTGAGCAGGTACTTGTAGTCTTCAAACACCTCGCTGGGTGCCCGCAGGCCGTAGAACAACTTGTCATCATGGGCGATTTTCTGAAAGAACATGTTGACAATGTCGGATTACGTTCCCTTTATTGGGGGTGTAAAGATTAGTTGATTGATTGTTTATGTTGCCAACACAGTGAACCGTTCACTGGGAGCTCACCACCACTTTGATGTTCTTCTTCCTCAGCATCTCGATGAAGGCCTTCTGCTTCAGGGTCCTCTGGGTCTCCAGGCCTCCCTCTGCCTCCTCGTCCTTATGGGCCACCAGCACGTAGTCATAGCTCTTCTGGGGGGCCTGGCATAGGGACACAAGCATTAAGGCTCACTGACTAATGACAGAAGCACTAAAGGGCTGATTATGGTCCTATGTTCACGCAACAAAAGGGGGTTACGGAGCCCTTACGTCCTTGTGGACCCTCCTTGCGTTTACTGCAAGGGCCTGACGTGCGCCTCCCAAAAATGTTCACCTTCTGTCAAGACGACGCAGCAGCATGGGCTGCTTACTAAAACTCGACGCAGAACCATAAAGGTTCAAGACTGCGTCGAAGCGACTGCGTGGTCATTGCGTTGTGTGAAAGTGGAACCATAATCAGCCCTTAAGGAACACTGAATCTAAGTACACAAGCATTAAGGCTCCCTGACTCTAAGGACACATTACGGCTCACTGACTCCAAGGACGCAAGCATTAAGGCTCACTGACTAACGCCACAAGCATTAAGGCCAACAGACTCAGTGCACAAGCACTAAATCTCACTGACTATTTTATTATAAAGGTAGCTGGTACACTCATAAAACATGTTTGTTTGAGTCTGCCCTCTGGGCCATCATAACAAAAGCCAGAGGGAGTTGTTGATCAGGATTTAATTATGTGTACACCTCCATCTGAAATTCATGCTAAGCTACTGAGCACTGAGGCTAAATACTCAACCCACAGCCTACAAGGCAAAATTCTGCTCAATAAAAACATGGGTTTGCAGTGACTACGATTTTGGCTGTGCAAGGTCTTAGCAAATTGGTTGATCTTACTGTTGTAATCTTATGGTTGCAATCCAGGTTTTAATGGTTTCAGGTTTAACGAGGCGTGCTATTGAAGAGGCCATGTTTGGCAAACGACTGCAAACGTTGGATCTTATCACTCTGACATTTAAATAAAGCCTCACAGCAAGGGTTCAGGAATGCTGTCAGTACAACAACACACAACACTGACCCACACAGCACTGACCCATTACAGGTTTCTGGCCCGTCAGTCCTGCTTCCAGGGGTTAAGATCCCCTCTTTTCATGTCAGTGAGATTGGCCTATCAAAGAGCCTAGTATCTGGGTGAGCTGGTGAGCTTGAGAGGAGATAAAGGAGTGTAGTACAATACCGCACAACTGTACACTTTCTGACAGTTGGCTTGTAAGATAAGATAAGATAAACCTCTATTAATCCACTAAGTTGATTCAGGTTCAGGTGTTAAGCAGGTACATAGAGGGACCAATCCCAGATAACACAAATACAGTCCTATGAATGAATAAAATAAAGATCAAGTAAAACACAGAGCCGCTGATCAGGGATACGTGATCTCTGAAAAGACAGAGTCTGACAGGAGTTTGACAGTCAATCAATATGTTAGTCTCAGTTTGTATCAATCTCTCTCTTTCTCTCTCTCTCTCTCTCTCTCTCTCTCTCTCTCTATATATATATATATATACAAATAACGTATTCTTGCTACTACTGGATGTTTGATACAGGATGATACATATTCATGAAAACAAACACACTACACGTGGTCAGGTATCAAATGTGATTTAAGAGACTGCTAGTTGTGTTGGATGTCCAGGAAAGTGCATCACTGTTATAACAGTGTTATTATTTGTGTAATAGACTGATTTCAGAATGCTCACCAACACGGGCAGAAAGGGAGCTCTTTGACTCGGGGAATCCCTGTCCAACAGCTCGATGTCCTCCTACAACACAGAAAGACCGGATTAACAATCCCCACTCCGTTCTTCAGTATCACACACACACACACACACACACGCACACACACACACACACACACACACACACACACACACACACACAAAACAAACATCAACACACACGAACGCCCACGCACACAATCACACATAAACAGGTCCTGTCTTGTCCGGCACTGAAACCTGCAAGCTATCTCACTCATCCACTCAGTCGTTGGGTTTGTACATAAATCTAGAAATAACAGTTCATAAATGTCGTCATGAGAGATAGAATACGTGGGTGGTTTCAAGGAGGCAAAGAAGAGGTTTAAAAAGGGGGCCACACATAGAGCAAAGCAGGGGCCCACATCAGGGGCCTCTCTCTGTCTGAGGAACTCAGCAGTCTCCCGTGAATGTGACTGAGAAACGGCTCTCTATGGGGGGGTTGCTAAGGCTGGATGTTCCCCCTTTAAACTGAATATAAACAAAATAGCCCCAACACTTTATAAATAGATGGCCTATAGCCTCAAAAGAAACCAAAATTAAAACTTTTAATGTGCTGAAAAAGTATGAGCAATCAACGCCAATGGGCTTTCACTATGGTTGTTTACCACAGCCTACATGAACTGTCGTCTTCTTACCTTGGCTTTTCTGCAGAACATGTTGACGGCGGATTACTCTTTACTTTTCTACTGCGGAGAGAGAGTCCAGTCATATCCATTGGCGCACATTACTGTCGGTGTCCACTGTTCCGGAGAGATCGTCGTCCATCTGGACCATACATCAGAACAACACCTCACAGATACTCACTTCCGCATTGTTAAGTAGTTGCAGGTAGCTTTCTGACTGTTGCTCCTCACCTGTACTCCTGTGTGACGTCACCCCAGGAGCACGGAGATAAAAAGGCCACTCCGACGCGTATGCCCAAATATGGCCATTCTGCACCCCGCCAAGCTAAACACGCACATAACATGTGGAAGAGCTGCAGAGAAGGCAAATGAGTTCTGTGTGAACCACTCCGATCTGCAGCAGCGCCTCATCCCACATGCAAACCAGTCTCCTGGAAGAGCAAAGTAAACGGCAGCATTTGGTTAACCGATTCAGCATAGATAGGCCTTTAACAACCGTACAATATAAAATAAATACAAATTAAAAAGGAAATGGCAAATCTTCTCTATCTTCCAAAAAAATAACTTGAAAACTTTTACACATTACTTGTTTTAAAGGCTATTCTCTAGTTTATAGACTAGCATTTATTTTCTTCCCCACTTGCTGTTTGTTCAGGGTATATTGTCTAGGCCTTCACAATTAAGTGCTGCAGAATGTAAATATGTGCTCATTTTGATCAATTTACACAATCGTTTTGTCTCACAATGGCCCTGCTTTTCATCTCGTATGAAGAATTGACACAGGAAAAATAACGTTTTCTCATTTCTCAATGAAACCCCAGCTTTACTGGGAAAGACGATATGTAGGTTCAATGGGAAAGCCGATATGTAGAGGTATATTGGGACAGACGATATGTAGAGGTTTACCGTGTATCGGGACGATATGTAGGTTTACTGGGACTGACTCATATAGTGTCAGAACGTGACTAGAATCAGGAGTCAGTGTACAAAGGGGGACACCATGTCTGTCCTGTCTGTCCAGTGTCTCTCGTTTGTTGAAACACGGCAACAAACCCTCGAAGAGAAACAAAAGCTCGAAGAGAAACAACGAATTGGAGAAGGAAACCCAAAATGTAAATTAGCCGGTGCTCTTCTAATTTGCATTGAATAGAATAGAATAGAATAGAATAGTTCAGAGGGAACGGGTTACTGGTCATCCCATACTTTTTAGACTGCATGGACACCTGACATTGATGAATTATAAAACATTGTTTTATTATGTTTAAATAAGATGTACATTTGATTTTGTTTTCCAATTTCTCTTCTGTAATTTATATTCTTAATAATGTAATTTATTTTACATTGTTCACTAAATTTTCTATAATTACATTATATATTTAGATTATATTGTATTTGTCAGCTAATCAAACTAAATTCTGATGACTTTTCATTTCAGTTTAGTGATAGGGCATTTGTAACTCAATGAAAGGTTAAATTCCTTGTGCTGATCGGTTGATCGGAGTATCTGCCGTTGATCCGACCTCAAGATTCCTTATTATGGTTTTCTATAGCGACTAAGGAGCACAATTAAAATATCTAATTCTAGGATATGGCAAATGTTAAATGCAACCCTGTCATTCACATGCAGATGCTTTTTCATATTTCTATAATGCAATCAATTCACTTTTCAAATGTCTGAAATTCAATTTTTTAATTAAAGCTAATTGTTAAATGATGTCTTTGTTTGTTTTCTTTAAAAAAAAATATGATGAAATAGGGCAGTTTAAGACAGCTTGAAATCAGAAGTTTTTCTGGGGTGAAATCAAAACAACTTAAAAAAAAAGATCTAATTGTATCAGCTTAGCTTGCAAAAAGCATTTTTATTATAAAATAACTTCTGTACAGCGATACACCCCAATCAGCACACAAATTACCCCAACTATTAAGTGGTATTCTCCGGGGCAGTGCTGGGTGACAGAGCCCCCCTTGATGGAGAGAGGCCAGGAGAGACTCCCTGGGGGTCCGGTCAGCAGTCCCTCATTCATCCTCCTGCTCGGACGTCTTCCTGTAGTTCTTGCGGTGAGCCTTCCTGAAGGAGGCGAACTCTGGCACGACTTCTGGTTCGCTCTTCTCCTCCTCCTCCTCCTCCTCCTCCTCCTCCTCCATCAGCCCTCCTCCTCCTCCTCCTCCTCCTCTCCCAGGCCCCATCCTTCTCTTCCTCTGCTCCACCTTGGGAGGCAGGGCGGCCGTGCTGGAGTCCAGGTCCTGCTGCTCCTCCTCCTCCTCCTCCTGCAGGTGGCTCAGACCTCCCCTCCTTCCCCCTCTGTCTGCGGCCACTCTCCCCTCGTCCCCCCGCTCCTCCCTCCCGGGGCCCCGGCTGGGCCTGGAGAAGATGATCCTGTGGGGGGAGGGCCCCACGCTGCCCTCGGGGGCCGGGGCGCAGGACGGGTCGGGGGGGACGAAGCGGGCCCCCTCGGGCCCTGGGGCCGGCTCCTGGCTCTGCTGCAGGCTGAGGAGGTACTGCAGCGCCACGCTTCGGTTGCGGCTGTCGCTGGTCTCCGCCACCTCCTCCAGGCTGTAGCGCGTCCAGCGCTCCGGGTGCAGCAGGTAGTCCGGGGCCCCTCTGCGGGCCGGGACCTGGACCGGGTCCCCGAGGTCCTCGGTAACGTGGCGCTTCCGCCCCGCCTGCGGCCCGCCGGTCTTCTTCCCGCAGCCAAGTGGCGGCGGAGGCGAGGGCCTCACGAAGACCCCGTCGACGGCGCCGTCTTGCCCCGGCTTGGGGGAAGTCACCATAGTGACGCCGTCCTTGCCCGGTGGGGAGGCGGTCTCCATAGCCACGCCGTCCTTGCCCAGCGAGGAGGTCTCCTTGGTGACGGTGTCCAGGCAGTCAAAGATGTTGCGGCTGCGGAAGGAGAAGCTGCTGCTGCCGCCCTTCAGGCTGAAGTTGCTGAGCGGCGCTGCGGGCAGCGGGCGGCCGCAGCGCACCGTCGCCACCTCCTCCTCCTCCTCGCTGGAGGAGTTCAGCTCCCTGACCTCGGCGTCCAGTGGGGGGCCAGCCCCCGGGTCCTCAGGGTCCGAGTCGCTCAGCTCCAGGTCGCCCGGCACCTTGACCACGCCCCCGCGGATCCGCGGCTCGCGGCCGCCGCCGGCAGAGAGGCGGTCACACATGGTGTCTGTTCAGCTAGGAGGCCACGCCTGAACAAGGTCAAAAGGTAAGAAGTCAACGGAGGCTCCAACTTTTAACATCCCCTAAACCAAGCCCAGTTCCATCTCTGAGTTTGTGAAATACATTTGTATATCAGCACAGAATGTCGGCCTCCTCTTGACTCTTGACAACGTTATAAACAGACTGATGGAGAATGAGAGAGACCTGTCGCCGCCCGGGCCAGGTGAGCCCCGAGTCATCACTCCAGGGGTTAACACTAACTTTTTTCACCAACGTCCCGGAAACGTTGTGAAAAACATTTTGAACCGTCCCGCATCGTCCCGAATTTTCCCAAGAATCTTTTTTTACATTATGAGTTGTTACTTACTGATAATATAATAAAACACAATACATTATGTTAATAAAATAATATATTTATTTCCAGACTAGATTTGTTTAGCTTCAAGATGTCAGAGTGTCATTGGCTAGGCGAGACCTCCAGTCCAACTTCACCCGTTTCATGCAGGAGAAATCACGCTAGCAGCAGGAGCTGCTCACGCCTTTTTCGCGGCACGGTCAGCCCGTTTACACTGCCTGAGGTAAATTGCCTGCTTGAGCTAGCACCCCAATTTACCCTCCTGGACCCTACACACATTGGCGGTTTATTTGGTTTCACTCTGATGTAAATGCGACGGCTCCGCGGTTCCGGGGGGTTCTTGGTTAGAGGTGTTGTGCTGTCTCCACAGAGAAAACGCAGCAATATCATCATGAGCAGTTCTAACTGGAGAGAAAGCGAAATTCGCGAGCTGGTGAATATGTAAGAGAAGGTGTTGCAGTCGCATTAAACAAAGACGTTGAAAGATGGTGAGATCTACGAGAGAAACGCAAAGGAACTGTCCTTACGAGGCTTTTGTGGCGGTCAGCAAAATAAAGAATATGTTGGCGTTTTTGCACTTGTAAATAGTTAATCGCGTTTGTAGCCTACACTCAGACGTGAACTCATTCTTGCATGCGGGTGTCTTCATTCATAAAAAAAATAAAAACATTCGGGAGTATGCTAATTATTCTAAAGAGGTCTAGACTAGAGATGTCATACCCGTGGACACCGTGGATAATCGACGGGTTGGGTGGATTGTGTGAAAAAAAAGTAGGCTTAATACTTGGAGGAATTGCGGGCGGGTCACGGTTGAAATAAATAAATAAATAAATAAATATTAAGTAGGTTAACATATTGACTAGGCAAACGGCATACTGACAAATTAAACATATTTTTCTATAATCTCCCTGCGTCTGAAATGCGTGAACATCTCCGCCCAGCGCTCGTCTGCTGGGTTTCCATAAGCATTCCACTGTTCGATCATCCCTGCTGCGTATGCCCTCACACATTGTTGAAATATGCTGGAAGCTTTATTCTTTCTATGTAGCTTTTAGTTATTGATCGGGCTATAATAAGACAACGTTGGATATGTAATCGCTGACAACAGGGGACATTTCATAGTGGTTGGACATTTTAGGAACACGCAACTCAAAATCGCGACTTCTGGTCACCCGATGATCGGGCAGGTGCGGGTATCAATTGTTGAAAAAAATTGCATACTGCTTTGGGTGGATAAATTGATATTAGGCAGCGGATACGGATGACATTACAGCTCATCCGCACATCTAGACTCCGTACGTAGCCCCGACTTCTCCAGTGAACCAAGAAAGCCTGCGCCGTGACGAACGGGAGATTTTACCCCCTCGGTTTTACTCAGGAAACTTTAGATAAGACGGTGAAATCGCCGGGTGTGCCAAGCTGCGACCAAACCGGCTTGGCAGTGTAAAAAGGCTGTCACCATTGTTGCAAGCAGTCTCTGCGTCTCACTGAAGAACACAAACGCGAGCGCGCCAGCCGAATGAACGAAGCTCAGTCATTTTTCCATTTACCTTTTCACATAAGTCTTTTCCACCGACCACGAACCCGTTCGGGTTCGCAGAAAGTGTTGAAAACTTAAACTGAAGTCAGCGCCCACAAAATTCTCTTCGTCCCGAGGTCGAACCGAGAGAGAATATTGATCCTCCCAATGAAAATTAATTACGTCCCCGGGACGACGGGACATCATTAATTTAAATCCCTGCATCACTCACCTGGGAGGATCGCTCCTGAGCTGTGGTCTCTGAGCAGAAAGGTGAACTGACCCAACCTGCACAATTAACAAGAACAGAAACGTTTCTCATAGTTACTTCTGAATGTCTTTCAGCTTATAAATTCCACATAGTAAAATGTTAGTAGAAGTATTGCATATGTACATGAAGAGGGACAGATACAATGCTGGAGGGGGTGAACAGGGTTACTTATTATTACTATAACTACATAAAGAAAGAAATATCCAAGAGCGCAATCTCAGACCAGCCAGCAACAAGTAAAGTGGGGTCCAACAAGCCTTCTGAAACCTCACCTTGTATGAGTGTGTTATACTAATGGTACTAAATTAGTATTCAAGAGTTGCATTCATCTAAAATCTTAAAACAACGTAAACATACCGTTATCCTATCCGTATCCAAGGTTAATCCAAACTTTGTTTTGTCACATCTTGCATGAGAAACGATGTAGCGGTTTGACACACAACAATGTCTCCATAATGACAACTCATTTCACGATAAACTACTAAACATTGACCAGAACACACCACCATTAACATGCTAATGCTGGGAAATGGTGTAAGAGGCCTACAGAGATGAACCGTGGTGCTAACTGATACTATCTCTAGTGTAGGTTACCAGAGCTGGTAAAATGGTGTCTCACTGGACTGGTGGACTCACAGGAGGGCTTATCACGACGGAGGGACGTTTGATTTTGACGTGATAACTTCAGCACTTAGGTCCATCGCGCTAAGGTGCGATTAGAAACTCTGTGGGTGAAAAGGAGGGAAAGCCAGACTCAAATCGAATACAGAACATTAAGATTGTACATTCAAAAGTATTTTCAGTTGTGGTTTAGCATTGGGGGTAACGTTAGTTAAAATTATAGAAATATAATAACAAGTCCCAACGGGAATCAAGAGCAATTGAAACATGAAGGACGTAATACATGAGCGGCTTTCTGCCACCTGGACCCTCGTGGTTCCTGCAGACCTCATGGCCACACAGATTTCCCAAAGACCGTCTTATATCTCATCATTCCCGTGCATTACAGGACACTTAATAAACTAAACCTGGACGAAGGTGAAGTGGAATTATTCCAATTGAAAATGGCGTTACTGTTGTGCATAGTGCAGCTCCGCATCATTCAACAAGAACCCTTGTCCTCAAAGATCATGATCATATTATGCATTATATAAAGTGACATGCGATATCACTAGCATGCACTCATACAAACTACAAACGCTGTTTACCTAATAGAGATGAATAAAGAGCATCTTCTGAATTTACCTAAACTTTCCACCACGGATGTCTGCTGCACACTGAAGCCGGAGGCTGCTTCCGCTTCCGGAGGACGGGATCGTAGAGGTGCGTGCGCAGTCTTTTTACACTTTACCTTGTATCTCTGTTGTTGGTTTGCATGTTGCTCTTCTAAGATAAGGTTTGGATACTGCAGCAGTGTCTACTCTGCTGCGATGATGTCATCGCAAACCCTGACCCGCCATCCAGAAGGTGCGTCCCATGAAACCTGCAGCAGAAACCTCTCCTAGTTGTAATGGTGTTGTGTAGTTACTGTATTCATTCCGAACTTCTCTTCCAGGGAGCCGACGGCTGCACTGTCCTCTCTACGGTTGCAAACGCGTCTTCACGGACACGGTGGCCCTCGAAAGTCATATCAAAGACCATGAGATTCCTGCTGAGTCTATCCCAGGTGGGAATGGGATAGTATAGATTCCTATGCACGTCATGGTTGAGTTGCTGTCCGTCGAATGTTGTACATTTCCCCTCTCCCTGACACATGATGCCTGTACTCACACCTCTGCTCCACCCAGGTAAAATCCTTCTCTGTTCCTCGATCGGCTGCAGTGACTCTTTTCCTGACATGCAACAACTGATGCAGCACATGAGGCTCCATCACAAACCAAATATCTTCTTCCTGTGAGTCTATTACCCGGGCTCTAGATGCTTGCAGATCTATTATCTATATATATTATCTCACCCTTCAGCTCTCTCTGATACTGACCCTTCCCTCTCTGCAGGTGTGAGAGCTGCCGTGCCAAACTCCGCTCGCACCGCGGCCTGCTCATGCACCTGCACACCTGCTCGAAGGTGTCGCGGGCCAAGCTGAAGACGGAGCAGACGCAGGGCCCCCCGGCCCCCGAGGGCCCAACAGGGTACCTCACTGCCGCCGGGGAGGACTGGAGCCAGGAGCAGGGGACCCCCCAGGGAGAGTCAGCGACCGGCCACATGCAGGCCCCCTCTCACAGCCAGCAGGCCAGCGCCCCCCCCTCAGACCAGAGCCCTCTCAAAGACTCTCAGGAGAAGCCTTCCTACCAGCAGCTCCAGAACTTCAGCCGGCCGTCTTTGACGAGTAATGATGGCGACATGCTGACCGCTGACCCACTTCACTTTGATGGCCAGACTGAGAACCAGGGCCAGTTCCCAGCCCAAGCACAGCGCCAGGGCCAGTTCCAAGCCCAGGGCCAGGGCCAGTTCCAAGCACCACAGGAGCACCAGCCTCAGTACCAAGCCCACCCCCAGCACCAGGGCCAGTTCCAAGCCCCGCCGCAGCATCAGGTCCAGTTCCAAGCCCAGCCGCAGCACCAGGGCCAGGTTGAAGCCCAGAACCAGGGCCAGGTCCAAGCCCCGCCTCAGCCCCCCACGTCCTCTGCAGCAGTTTGGAAGAAGAATCAAGGTGACCACAGCGTCATGACTAATCACACTCCCTACTGTGACCCGTTCAGATGATGTGGATCCTAACATGAAAACCCCACTTTGCACCATTTGAAGCCAGCCAGAAATGGCAACTGCAATGTTTTGTATTTTACTAACACTAAACCCTTTGAGTGAACCTACCATGCGGGTTTAGTGTTTGGGTGCTGAAGAGCATTAAAATGATTACTTGCTGTTCTTTATCCAACAGGATCGCCTGGCAACAGCCGCATCCTGTGGGAGCACACCAGGGGGCGCTACCGCTGCGTGCAGTGCAGCCTCGTCTTACCCAACCGGAAGGCGATGACCGCACACATCCACACGCAGCACAAGACCCCCGCGGAGACCTAGACCCTTACATTAGTCATGTGACTGCTGAAGGAACGCGGGTCTCATTAGCACTACCCCCCTCTATGCTGATCTTGTCTGGAGAAATAATGGAACATGGCTTTTTTTTTTAATACATTTTTATGTAAATATGTATAGCATTATAATTTGTCAAATGACAAGGATCCTGAAGCAAGTCCCGCCGTGTGTGGTGTACTAGTATATCAGATAAAGGGTGCTTTTGGGGTAGATGATTTCATTGCGTGTGTGTGTGTTAGATGTCAGCTTTCAGTCAAATGCTCTGAGAAGATCTGCTCTGTTGAAGCCAAGGGCCACAAGTTTCTTTAACCTCAGATTTTCTTGGTACCGTATAGCAATGAGGCAGTTTCTGATTCACAACAGAATGCTTCCACATTGAATGTCATCAAACACTGGAAAAAAAAGACTAATAAAACGGAAGACATTTTTAAAAAAGCATAATTTTGTATTTTTATTTTGCTCATTCAGAATAAGTTCATACAAGCATTCAACTACTGTGAGAAGGCCAGGAGGTATGGTCATCTATCCTCCTCTCCTGTGAGGAGCCCCCTTTATCTGAACATCCACAGAACCTTTAGCATTAAATTCACAGCCAGGGGCCAAACAGTGGTGTTTCAGGCATGACAAAAGTGAGTACATGACCACAGGAGGTCTCCGCGTCCCGTTACCTATCCAATGTTAAACACTAACACATGCAGAATTAGACATTGCTTTATGCAAACCAAAGCAGAAGAACCATCACATCTCGGTGGAAGGTCACGTTAAACATCGTAAAGGGAAGACCGATCACCAATCATTGGGGAGGAGACACGTATTGACCAGTGAGAGCACACAATCTTGGAGAAACGCCTGGCAGCTTTTAACATTTAGTGCCATTTAGGTTTTAAATTAGGTTATTCGCTATGAAAATAATAGAAAGATGCAGCAGACCTTGATGTAAAAGAATGCAACATTGTTACTTCCATAATGGCAGACATTAATACAAATAATAATAAATCAACTTCGACAAGTGCTTCGAAATATTGGTTGCCCTCCATTCAACCCCAGCTCAGGAATATGTTATCAGTTATTTTATATCAATACAATTAGAGTCTACCTGATCAGATCCTTCTAGACTTAAAAAAATCTCTTTTGGTCAATGGCATACGTCTTTCCTGCAGGAAGCTTCCGGAAAAATAGACTGTTCCCTCTGCTCATGTTGCCCTGGGGAGAGGAGAGGAGAAGGACAGTTACACCAGAAATACATGAACACGACGAACCCAGAACGTACCGTGACCACGTCAGGGTTCATGTTTATAAAACACACAAAGGCTGCACCAACATGGAAATGCGGTTACGTAAAGGTCATCCAACAAAGATGTATATTAAACTCAGTCAGTGTTTCTTTAATATACATCTACGTTGCACACTGTCCACAGCGGGGGGGTGTGCGTTACCTCTCTGCTTAGATGCCTCCAGCAGTCCACCCAGGTGGGGCAGACGGAGGCGTAGGGAGGCAGGCCACCAGCCAGCCTGGGAGAGGAGACAGATGTTAGTAGTCACTAGGGCCGTCCGGTATGGACTCATGTGTTTCTAGGTCTTCATTTGCTACAGCTTACCCGCAGTTGTTGACCGCCATGAGGTTGGACACCAGCACGAACGGGTAGGTGAGCATACTGGCAAAGAACTGCAAGACAGCACAAGTTGCAAACATGACCACTTAATGAGGAAATTCATCACTGCTGTTGATGTTGTTCAAGACGATCGAAACATACCCCGGTCACGGCCTGGGAACAGTTCTTGATTTCTCCTGTGTGGCTCATCTGCGGAGGACAGAAGAGGAACAGTACCTTGACTTTTATTGCGCTTCTCTAACAGTAAAGGGTTAGAGGAGCCCTGTGACTCTAAACTCTGTGGAGGAGAGATGGCATACCGTGTCGTCGATGGCGTACGTGTTGATGAAGTGAGCCAGCAGGTTACAGATCCACAGAGACAGGATGTCCCCCAGCAAACGAGGAATCAGCCCACTGACAGAGAAGGCTCATGGTCAACCAAAAAAAAAATCTAAAGCCACTAGTCCGAAACTATTCAATTACCAAATACAGCCGATTGGGGAGTAACATGGGGCAGGTTTATACATCAAATATTAAACATGGGAACTCACGCAAAGAATCCCAGCACGCCCTCCTCTTTATAAATGGTGACGACGGAGTCAAAGACACCGCTGAGGACCACAGAGAAGACATGTTAGAGAGGACATGTTGGAGAGGACATGTTCAACCTTCTGCGTCCCCCATCCCTCCTGATGAGGAGTTGTTACACGTACCTGTATTTAGTTTCCCGCCCAATAAACTGGACCATGCATCGCAAAGTGATCACTGCGGAAAACAGAGAGAAAAAGGTTAGCCCTAGTTTTTAGAAGGTAAGCTTCAGAAGGTTAGCTTGAATGTCCATAAGGTTAGCTTAAGAAGGCTAGTCCTAATGCTCAGAGGGTTAGCTCCAGAAGGTTAGCCCTAATATTCAGAAGGCTTGCCCTAATGCTCAGAAGGTTCCAGTATAACGCTCAGAAGGTTCCAGTATAATGCTCAGAAGGTTCCAGTAGGGGTATCTTTACCGTGCAGGGGGTGTGTGACTACTGTGGCACAGGAGCGGGCAACCATCTCTTTTGTTGTCTGTTAGGAACAGAAATACACATTATACTGCTATAAGACCACTCAGGCATTACTGAAACTGCAGGATATGGTGAGCATGTAAGTGACTGCTAAATTCAAACACTAAACATAGAAAACCCCAGCCCTCGTTAACCCCAGCTCTCGTTAACCCCAGCCCTCGTTAACCCCTACGTCTCTGAGGGGGTGAGGTGAGCCTCTGTGTTCGTTACCTCGTTGAGGACGTGTTGTAGGGAGCCCCCCTCGGCCTTCTGACAGCCCCCCAGCACCTGGCAGAGAGAAGAGCACACACACATTCAGATCAAGGCAACCACAACTTCAGATCAACACACTCTGATCAACAGAACCACACCCTCTAATCAACACACCCACACACTGATCACAACCTGGGGTCCAATCTCATCATAGCACACCCACGACACCAGCCTTTTCCCCAGTGAGCTACTTGGTAAATTCAACCCTTTTGACTTGATGTTGAGTCTACAATACATAATAATTGAATATCCATCAAGTCATTAACTTACCTCAAACTGACCTCGTTCATGGCATTTCTGGAAAAGAGAAAATATTTTTACTTTTGGTAGACATCACCTGGATTGACTTTTCTCCCCTTGTTCTCCGTACTGAGTTTATATGCTGCCCCTGTAACTATTTTAATGCTGGGCTCCCCTTGGTTTTAGCGCTGTATGTATACACATGTTGTTAAGCATCCTTTCCTTCAAGCATTGCCACCTTTTGTTTGTAAAGCTGCTAAATAAAAAGGCCCAACTTAAACACAACCTCTGTCAAACAGTGAACTCAAACACATTCTACACAGCATATTTAAACAGGCTTTGAATATATGTAAATTTGGTAGATTCTCCATCCAGACGTTTTATGTACAGGAGTGGTGGCAGAGTGCGGAGCCCCTTCCACTGCTCCAGATAATGGGAAGACAGACTCAGTCACTCGGTCTTATGCCTTAAAGAGGACATCGCCTTCCTAAAGATTGTTTCTACGATACAACCAAATAAACCCAATCTGTACCCAACATGACCACATCGAAGTACCAAGAGATTAAACATAGGCGACACAACTCTTCAGAGGATATCATATTGCACTAGGACATAATCAGGATGGTCAAGCCCAACCCTGAATGCAGATTGAGGGCTGAGCTGAGGTTGTATTAATAGGACACACAGATTGACTCACCTGCAGTATGTTGCCGTGGACCACGGTGCCGATAGTGCTGGCACAGAGCCGGGGCAGCAGCCCGTTGAACAGGCCGGCTTTGCCATCGATCTTTATGATGTGCTTTGCTGAAACAGAGAGAGAGACTCTTTAAAGATAACAGAATGACTCACACACGCACAGAAACACGTGACCAGCGGGCCGCCTACCGTAAGCGAACAGTCCCGGCAGCTGGTACACTTGCCTGCGAAACAAGTTTCTTCCAAGTATTGGGGGTAGAGGCTCATGTCCGACCTGCACAGGACACACAGGTCACTCGTTAGGACTCGACACACAGAGCAGAACGTAATCAGTGGTCACGTGTATTCCGTTAACAATTCGGTTGTACTGTTTGTATACAGGTGTCAACATTTTTTAAAAAACAATGAAATAACAATACAGTACTGCTATAACACCACAGAGTACTGCCCTAATACCACACAGTACTGCCCTAATACCACACAGTACTGCCCTAATACCACACAGTAGGGCCATACCACTACACAGTAGGGCCATACCACTACACAGTATGCCATAGCACCACACAGTACTGCCATTATACCACACAGTCCTACACAGTATTGCCATAACACTACACGGTACTGCCATAAACACAACACAGTACTGCCATAAACACAACACAGTACTGCCATAAACACAACACAGTACTGCCATAAACACAACACAGTACTGCCTTAATACCACACAGTACTGCCATAATACCAAAGTCCTAAACAGTACTGCCATAACACAACACATTAACACCATACAGTAATGTAACACTACACATCATTACAGTATGCAGGAGGTGCAGCGCCCTATCTGTCCGTCTGTCTGTTGACTGTGTCGGCTCTGACCTTTGACGTTACTTAATACTCACAGCAATAACCTTACAAAGTTCACGACACACTGGGACGCCCTCCAACCCGCGTCCTCTCCGGCTGGGCCCGGTGTATCTGTGTGTGTTGTAATTGTATCTGTGTGTACTATATTTGTATTTGTATGTATTATTTTTGTATTTGTATTTCATGTATCTCAGCCCGACAGTCGGAGCTGTCAGTCAGCAGCTCGGAGGTTATCTCCACAATCTTCTCCCCTACACCTCCCAGACTCCACAATAACCCCTCCATGATGTCCCGCCGCCGGACCTTACCTGAACCAACACCTTGATGTACATGAGCGGGTGGGAGAGGACCGTGAGTCCCGACCCCAGCAGTATCTGTCCACACGTGTCCGCCATTACTACAGAGGTCTCTCCTCCCCGCTGGAGACGCACCGGAAGTACGGAACTCTCGTCTTCTTCTGCTTCTTCTTCTCGCGTGTTTTTGCGCATGATGGAAACGCTCCGACACCACCTGTCGACGATGTATCAATTAAAGCGGTGAACAATATCTCAATTTAAATGGTGTACAATAACTCAATTAAAATGGTCTACATTACCTCAATTAAAACGGTGAACAATATCTCAATTAAAACGGTGCACAATATCTCAATTAAAACGGTGAACTATATGTATATCTCAATTAAAACGGTGTATAGTATCTAAATTAAAACGGTTTACAATAATAAATGCACAATAGTGTAAAATAGTCTCTGGTATCTATGTTTTACCAGTGTACATGACAATGACAATTATACATTATTAACGCAACTCAGATAATAATTTAATTAAAAGTGATTATGGCAATAATAGGCCTTATAATCATAAGAATAATGCAGACCATTTTAGCTTTTCGTAATTTTCAAAGAAAAAGTAAAGAATGATGATGTAGTGGTTAGAAAGTAACGTTGAATTATCTAATGAATATTGTAGCTACCCTCTAATATTCAAATTCAACATTCCCAATCAATTCTGATATGGTAATATTGTTCATTGTTGAAGTTATTATGAAAAGTACATTGCACTAAGATAATTATGGAGTGTTTAGTTTTTAATATTATTTAAATGATGACAGTTTTAACAGAGAACCTCACAGTTTAATATTTGGAAATAATTGGGAGATTCAATATTTTTCCAAACTTTGAATAAAATTCTATTAATGATAATATGAAAATTAATAAAAAGTAAATGGTTAAAATAAATAAATTGCAATAGTTTGCAAATTGACTATAGAAAGACATCATAATTGCATCCATGACGTGGCTCCAAATCAGATGTCCTAACCAGCTGTTTCAGCAGAGTGTGGGCAAATTACATGTAAACATGTTGTTGCATTTTAGCCCACATTGGGGAACTTGGCAGGGTGTTGCATCTCCGGTTCTTTGGTTGAAGTGTTGGAATATCGATGTGAGGAAAGCCTCTTCTGCTTGGACATGAGTATTCACTTTATAACGATTATTATTTATGTTGTGTCATTTTGGTGTCCTTTTCTACCCTCACTGGAGAAACACCTCACATTTCTACAAGACTGACTTTATTCATAATGCATCACCTCTTTCTTCATTAAAGAGGTGATGAAACAGTGAACGTATTGCGAATATTCTTTCATTTCTTCATTTGGCTCTGTTGTCAGAATAAAAATAGCACAAATTTGCTGAAAGCAATAACCGTCATGCGTTTCTCCGGCATTGTGCCTTATTAGGAGATCAATGTCTGAGCGATCCTATAAATCTCTCCATCCCTGGTGGAGCGCTAAGAGACCATCTCAGCTCACTACAGCAGCACCATGCAACTCCGTCTCCAGATCGCTCTGCTCGTTGGGACCTTCTGCTCCGTCCAGAGCTTCTTCATGAAGGTGAGATTCAATGGCCTTAACTTCAATGATTTAGGCCCCGTTTACACGAGAACGCTTGCGGGTAAAAACGACAAAATATTTTATCGGAAGTGCCTTTCGTTTAGACGGTGACGGCGTTTTTGGGGCTTAAAAACGCAAAAATCTGAAACCACCCTCCAGAGTGGAAACCTTGAATACGCTCCGCCGTAGCGTTTCCGTCTACACTGCCAAGACGCAAAACTCTGCTCAGATCTGCTCACGTCGCGTACGCGTTTACGTCACATACAGCGCCAGTACAGGGAAATAAACAAACATGTTGTATTATTTCCATGCGTCGGACCGTCAAGCTACGGTGGCGCTGAGCATTCACAAAAAAAATAAAAAAACTAAGTTTCACACCGTTAGCACACCAGGATCTCGTAATTACGACATCAGGATCTCGAAATTACGAGAAAAGATCTCGTAATTACGAGATATTTTCTCGTAATTATGAGAAAAGATCTCGTATTTACGACATCAGGATCTCGATATTACGAGAAAAGATCTCGTAATTACGAGATCTTTTCTCGTAATTACGACATCAGGATCACCCCTCTCATTCATCAATAACGTGGCTGGCTGGCTGCAGGACGGCAACGATGACGCTATCCGACGCTGTTGTATTTTATTTCTTGCTCGGATTGAGGCATTGGGACATTGATGTTCCTTAAAAGTGAGGAGGGCATTTATATGAGTATGTCAACATTGCGCAGACATCAATGATTTAGCCTCTACATTGTAAGTATCAAGCTTACCAATGTTATTGAACCTCTCCGTGGACACGCATTGGCTCTACTGAGTAAAGTAGTGACAGTGGTTCGTTAATTTTTTTTCTCGTTATGGATCTCGAGAGATCGCATAATTACGAGATCCTGATGTCGTGATTACGAGATCTTTTCTCGTAATTACGAGATCATGGTGTGCTAACGGTGTGAAACTTACTTCTTTTTTTTTTGTGAATGCTCAGCGCCACCGTATCAAGCTGCTCTGGCAGCTTTAATAAACTTACAGGAGTCTTTCCACGAAATGTACAGGATATGTACAGATAGTATTACTGAACAGAGAAGGATCTGTAAATTACAGATCCTTCTCTGTTCAGTAATACTATCTGATAATAATAATAACTATAATATTATTATTCAATGTTTGAAGGATCGGCTCTGAGTACCGATAATATAATTGAAATAATAATTAATGATAACAATTGCAGTGTTGATGCGAGGTAGGGTTCAAATCTGTTTAAAGTGCATGATGACCACTGCCAGGTGCAATGATGCAGCTGTTGAACAGTGAAATCAGTTAAATTAAAGGATTTACATACATAAATAAACTCAACTTGGCTAATCCTCATTCTCCAGGACAAGAGTCCAACTTCCGGATGATCCAGACCAATAATCTGGGAACCCCCTACGACTATAACTCTGTGATGCACTATGGCAGGTGAGCCATTCATTTAATCTACATGATGTTGTTCAAGATGAGACAGAACTCCATATTAGTGGTGTATGTAGGAGGAATGGAATGCATCCATTATAATCCACACCATGGCGGTTCATCAGCATTAGTAACGGATATCAGATCAGTGGTGTTTCTCACTGTTGGTTTGTGTGGCAGGTTTGCTTTCTCCAGGAACAGGCAGCCCACCATCCTGCCCATCCCAGACAACAACGCTGTCATTGGGAGGGCCAGGCAGATGAGCCCCCTGGACATCCGCAGGGTCAACCTCCTCTACCGCTGCAGTGAGTACCGCTAGATCTACCTGTCTGTCTGTCTGTCTCTCTGTCTGTCTCTCTGTCTCTGTCTGTCTCTATCCGTTTCATTAATGTATATCAAATTGATATGTGTATATAAATATATTAAAATGTATCATTTGAAACATAATTGTTTTGTCTATTTCTTTCCCTCTTTAACAATATACATTATATTCTTTATCTTTTCAGACAGCACAATCTACGAGTAGTTTTGAACACACCATATGCTAAGTGTGTGTGTGGGTGCACATGTGTGCGTGTGTGTTTTGTATTTCAATGCTCTTCTTTTCAGCAGGTATATGGCAGAAGAATTATCATTGTCATCAAAAATCAACATTGTAATCCACCATTATTACTGGTGGATTACCATATACTAATTGTAATTATTAAACAAATTTACTTTTTTTTTTGAAGATCTGAGGATTTCTCATGTTTAGATGACTTGAGAATCTATTTTGCTTTCTTTACAATGAAAATATAAGAGCACAGCAAAATAAGTGAACATTCGATCAGCTGACGAGAAATTGTATTGTTGAGAAAGAGTATTCCTTAATCCCTCAATCAACTGTCAACCCATTAATCCATGTGACCTTCATGAATAACGCACCTGCGCACATGCTGAGCACCGACCCAGCGGTGAAACCGCCCGGCTGATCAAATAGAGCAGGCTGGAGAACAGGCTCGGAGCAGGTCAGACCGGCGGGCCGACAACCTGACTCAGCGCTGCTTCCTGGGAACGACCACGTGGGCGCGGCCCGTCCCGTTTCAGACTAATACTCCCAGGAGGACCCAGATTGGCATTCCGATATAAACACACAGAACCTGAGGTCATGTGACTAGGCGTGGGCTCGCTTCTTAGAATTAAATTCAATACAACTGTATATGTATAGCCTATATTATATTGATCGCAATCTGAAAGGGCTTAACAGGCCATATGTTTGTGAACCCCCCCCTGGCCCGAGCCCCCCAGAGCGCAGACATCTTTTCGGGCCGCATAGCGGTGGTCCCTGCCTCCGGGGGTGGGGCTGGCGTGGTGTGGTGTGTGTGTGTGTGTGTGTGTGTGTGTGTGTGTGTGTGTGTGTGTGTGTGTGTGTGTGTGTGTGTGTGTGTGTGTGTGTGTGTGTGTGTGTGTGTGTGTGTGTGTGTGTGTGTCTGTCCTTACGTCTATCTATTGTTTCCCCAATTCCCCTTGACCACAGACCACCTCGGGCCTGTCAGACATCCTGTTAGCAATAGCATGTCCTTGTGGTAGATAAACCATAATGCATAATGCCTACCATCGAAATAGTATTAGTCATTATATTTAGAATTGGGACTATATACTTTAATATACATATATAAATGAACATATCTCTTATATACCACCCCAGCTTTTCCCACACATTCATTTGACATGCGATACTATACGGATAACTACTGTGTTTCATCAAAGTAATACTCTCATTATAAAATAACTATTAAGAGGATTCATAAAATAATATATTAGATAAAACACTCCTTTTAACACTTCACTTTACCTGTTCACAGACTCTAACTCTCATCCCATCCCATATAGGTATGCCCCCCACAACCCCGGTCGCTGCAACAGTAAATCATCTTAGGCTGTCACTAGCCCCATAGACACACAGAGCCACCCCCACACACTCATGACTACACACACACACACACACGCACATGCACACACACCTTTACATATACATTTAGGGCATTAAGCAGACGCTTTAATCCAAAGCGACTTAAAATAAGTGCATTTGTCATAAGAAGTGAAACAATATATCGCTGTCAGTACAGTAAAGATGTTCATAGAACCAAGTGCAAGTACTAACAATCGCTAGGCTAACCCATTCCCCATGTACAGCAGTGATAGCAGCTACTGCAGATGCTACACAAGTAAGTACTATAAATAAGTGCGTACAATAAGTGGGTACATTAAGTGCCAGGACGTACAACATACAATGGTGGCCGGAAGGCGCTGGGTGGCTATGCAGAGTCGAGGTGAACTCTGAACAGGTGAATTTTGAGTCTTTTGCGGAAGCTGGTGAGCAACTCTGCAATCCTGACATCGGCAGGGAGCTCGTTCCACCACTGAGGTACCAAAACAGAGAAAAGTTGTGACTTTGCTGACCGACCTTTGCTTGCTCTTAGTGATGGCGGTACCAGACGTCCAGCTGAGGTAGTTGAGCAGAGGGATCGAGCTGGGGTGTGTGGCTTGACCAAAGCTTGGAGGTAGGCAGGGGCAGTTCCATTGACTGCCTTATATGCCAGTGCCATCATCTTGAATCTGATGCGAGCTACTACAGGGAGCCAGTGGAGGTCTCGGAAGAGGGGGGTCAAATGGGAGAACTTAGGTAGGTTGAACACGAGGCGCGCTGCCGCATTCTGGATGCGCTGCAAAGGTTTAATCGCAGTGGCAGGGAGTCCAGCCAGGAGCGAGTTGCAGTAGGCGAGGCGGGAGATGACCAGTGATTGGACTAGAAGCTGAGCTGCTTCCCTTGTGAGGAAGGGCCGGATCCTGCAGATGTTGTAAAGTGCAAATCTGCAGGATCGGGCCACCGCGGTGATGTTTGCGGTGCAGCATAACTGATTGTCCAGTATCACACCGAGGTTTCTGGCAGTTGGAGAAGGAGATACAGTGATGTTATCAACAGTGACCAGTAAGTCCATGTGTGGGCAATCTTTCCCTGGCATTAGAAGGAGCTCAGTCTTGTTGAGGTTAAGCCTCAGGTGATGGGCAGTTGTCCAGGTGCTGACGTCTGCCAGACATTCAGATATGCGTGTTGCAATCAGGGCTTTGTTAGATGAGGGGAAAGAGAGAAATAGCTGAGTGTCCTCATCATAGCAGTGATAGGAAAAGCCGTGTGATGTAATTACAGAGCCCAGCGATCTGGTATAGAGGACACCAGTTTCAAGTGTGCAAGGTTTGGACAAGGAGCCATTCCATGTTACCCGATAAGTGCGATTCGTCAGGTAGGATGTGAACCAGGAAAGGGCAGATTCAGCAATGCCAAGTTCGGCAAGAGTGGCAAGGAGGATCTGGTGGTTCACCATGTCAAATGCTGCGGACAGGTCAAGGAGAATGAGAAACGATGAGAGGGACGAGGCTCTGGCAGTCCGGAGGGACTCAGTCACCGCGGGGAGAGCCGTCTCAGTGGAGTGTGCCTTCTTGAAGCCTGACTGGTGAGGGTCAAGCAGGTTGTTAGATGACAGGTAGGAGGAATGTTGGTTAGCGATGGCACGTTCCAGTGTTTTAGAGAGGAATGAAAGAAGAGATACCGGTCTGTAGTTCTGGATGTCGGTGGTATCAAGGGTCGGCTTTTTGAGGAGAGGCTTTATTCTGGCAGTCTTGAAAGACGCTGGAACAGTGCCTGAAGTTAGGGAGGAGTTGATGAGGGCAGTGAGAAATGGCAGGATGTCATTCGAGCCAGCCTGGAGGAGAGAGGAAGGAATAGTGTCAAGGGGGCAGGTGGTGGCATGGTTAGATGTTATTATTCTGTTGACCGCGTCGGAGGTGAGAGGGATAAATTGGGTAAAGACAGAGGGGGGGATGGAAAGAGGGAGGATGGTGGCAGGGATGAAAGAGGAGCTAATGTCCTTTACCTTCTGGGTAAATTAGGTAACAAAGTCATCAGCAGTGAGGCAGGAAGCAGGTGGAGGGGAGGGAGGGGTCAGGAGGGAAGAGAACATGGAAAACAGTTTCCTGGGGTTTGAGGCGAAGGAGTTGATTTTGGTCCGGTAGAAGGCAGATTTGGCTGTTGACACAGTGGAGGTGAAATCAGAGAGAAGGAAAGGACAGTGAGATAGATAATTAGGACAGTCTGATCTTTTCCATTTCCTCTCAGCTGCCCGCAACTCTGTAAGTCCGCAGAGATTCGGACAGCTAAAGGGGGTGGGGGGGGGGGTGAGGATCGCGCAGGTCTGGAGTGGAAGGGACAGAGGGAGTCCAAAGAGGAGGAGAGGGAGGATAGCAGAGTGTCGGAGGATTCCTCGGTTAATAGTTGAGAGAATCATTCGACAGAAGGTAGAGAAGATAGAACAGTTGAGGCAAACGTAGAGGGAGAGAGAGATTTGAGGTTACGGCGGCTGGTGACAATGTGGGGACTAGAGAGGAGGGGGAGAGGACTTCAAGGGGAGAGAAAAAGCAACAAAGTGATGGTCAGACACGGGGAGCGGGGTAACAGAGAGAGCAGAGGTGCCGCAGGACCTTGTGAATATCAGGTCAAGTAGGTTCCCGGCCCTTTGTGTGGGAGGAGAAGGGAATAGTGTTAAGTCAAAGTTGGTTAATTCAGGTGAGTGCAACTTCTCTGGCAGCATGTTGAAGTCGCCAAGGATAACGAGTGGTGTGCCATTTTCAGGAAAGCAGCTGAGAAGGGCATCCATCTTGTCGTAGAAGTCACGAAGGGAACCTGGAGGACGGTAGATCACCACAATGAAGAGCTTGATGGGAAGGGTGACAGTAACAGCATGGAGTTCAAATGCAGATCTGGCCATGTGTTCTAGTGGAAGGACCTGGTAGGACCACTTTGGCGAGATGAGGAGTCCGGTCCCTCCTCCTCGCCCTGATGGTCTTGGGGTGTGTGAGAATGAGTAGACGGTGGAGAGGGCAGCAGGAGTTGCAGAGTTATCTGGAGTGATCCAAGTCTCTGTCAGGGCCAGGAAGTGGAGGGTCATGAGGGATGCGTAGGCCGAAATGGAGTCTGCCTTCTTGACCGCTGATTGACAGTTCCAGAGTCCTCCCATCACTTCAAGGTCAGTGTAGGCAAGGGTCGGTGGATGGAACAGATTGGATGGGTTGCTGCGCCGAGCAGAGGATCTATGGTGGCGTCTTCTATGAGTGGAAATCCTGACGATGAGTGATGCACGATACATGCTACAATCAGGGTGGCTTCCCTGGTCTTCCTTGAGGGACTCCCACAGAGAGACTCCCTTAGTCTTTGTTTCCCGGGTCTTCATTTGCAGGGTCCTGACGTTACAGCTGATGCTGATATTAGCTAGCCTTTAAATGCACATGGTAGCTCAGGCAGCCTTAGCTCCGCCCAGCAATCCAGTTTCAAGACACTTAGTTTCAAGACTCACCTACAGCCAGATATGAGACAACCTTTTTAAAGACAAATATAAATGTAACAAACACACACACACACACACACACACACACACCCACAAACACACACCCTCACAGAGGGTCCCCACCACTCACGGTTCTAGACCAGAAAGGGAAGTCCTCTCAACTCCTCCAAACAGGGTATAGTTATCTACTTCCTATAAATGATAATATGAACACTAACAATATATTGTGCCCATCGAAAAACTCAATTTTGAGGGGACGTTAGCCCTCCCCTTACCCCTTACCCTACCTTAAAATGGCTTTCGGGACACGGCTCCACTGCGCGTGAACCCACAACAGCGCGGGGTAGGGCTGAGATTTTGCTTGGAGCAAAGAAACAGGATTCACCCTAAGTAAATGGTTAAAATAAATAAACTGCAATAGTTCATATCGACACAGTTTTTATTCTTCCAATAAATGTTTGGGATGCATCCAAATTGACTATAGAAGGGCATCATAATTGTATCCATGATGTGGCTCCAAATCAGATGTCCTAACCAGCTGTTTCAACAGAGTGTGGGCAAATTACTTGTAAACATGTTGCTGCATTTTAGCCCACATTGGGGAACTTGGCAGGGTGTTGCATCTCCGGTTCTTTGGTTGAAGTGTTGGCATGTCGATGTGAAGAAAGCCTCTTCTGCTTGGACATGAGTATGCACTTTATAACGATTATTATTTCTGTTGTGTCATTTTGGTGTCCTTTTCTACTCTCACTACAGAAACACCTCACATGTCTACAAGACTGACTTGATTCATAATGCATCACCTCTTTCTTCATGAAGCCAGACTGCAGGTGTCCTTTCATTTCTCCATTTGTCTTTGTTGTCAAAATACAAAAAACACAACTTTACGTCATGTGTTTCTCAGGCATTGCGCCATATTAGGAGACCAATGTCTGAGCGATCCTATAAAGCTCTCCATCCCTGGTGGAGCGCTAAGAGAGCATATCAGCTCACTACAGCAGCACCATGCACCTTCGTCTCCAGATCACTCTGCTCGTTGGGACCTTCTGCTCCGTCCAGAGCTTCGTCATAAAGGTGAGATTCAATGGCCTTAACTTCGATGATTAAGTCTTATGTACTATAAGGATACTGGGACTCTACTCTGTGTTTACTCTGCTGACTTTGTGACTTCTTGCAGATTTCAAATGAAAGCAGTGCTGACAATGCAGGTGAGTTTGGTGTTTGTTTGAATAGAAATGCTATCGGAACATTACTGGAGTTCCGTGAAAGTTGTTGCATGTAAAACATTTCTTCTTTCTCAGGCGACTTGGTGAAGGATGAAGACTTCTCTGTCTCCTCGCTGCTCGAGAGGGCCAACATTAACGTTGGTATGATGAGGAATCACTTCTTGAGTAACAGTATTAGGATTTACTTGACTTATGTGAAAACACATTTAAAGACTCAGGATCCCTGTCCCTGCAAGGGTTTTTATCAGGAGCATGTGTTGTGATGAACCTTGACTTGTTGTCTGCTCATTATACTTTAGGGCTTTAATATTTCACAATACAACAGAATGACCTCTCTGTCCTCCACCTCTCTACTGGCAGGTAAGGGCCGGAACGACCCCCTGGTGATGTTCGGGGACATCGCGGTGGACCCCGAGCTGAAGAACGCGGACCCATGCACAGCGAGGGGCTGCCTGTGGCCCCGGGCCACCGACGGGAATGTCTACGTCCCGTTCCGCATTGCTGATCAGTACTGTGAGTCTTCCTGCTGATCCGGCCCGCTGCATCATGGGAATTTATAGTCAGTGTATTACATGATTTCATATTTTAACGTTTTATTTAGTTATGCTGGAGTTTCCTTTTCCAAATCAAGGCACGGTTGACTGATTTATTCTCAACTGAATTGTAGCGATAGACAAGTGATCTTTTTGGATTAGGGTTAAGACAAACTGGACTTTCTGCATTTTCTGAACTGTCTCTTATCCTGAAATGTTTCCCATCAAGCGGCGAGAGAACGGAACACCATCATGCAAGGCCTTGCGTCGTTCGCCAGATCCACCTGCATCCGCTTCATCCCCTTAGACCGTCAGAGAGACTTTGTGGACATCCAGTCCCTCTCAGGGTATGGACACAGCTTCATGCATGGATGATAGGATTCAAAGAGTTTATTGTGACACCAGTGATGGCATCAGGTCTTCTGTCCATCTGTCCTGACCTCTATGGTCGTAATGGACGGAGTACAGAACCTCTTCCTTCCTCACAGGTGCTTTTCCTTCGTGGGGCGCCGGGGGCAGGGCCAGGATTTGTCACTCAGCCGCCAGGGGTGTGTCTTCCAGTCCATCATCCAGCACGAGCTGCTGCACGCCCTGGGCTTCAACCACGAGCAGTCGCGCTCCGACCGCGACCAGAACGTCCGCATCCTCCTGGAGAACGTACAGCCGGGTGGGAGAACCGGACGCACACTTCACATTATTGGTTTACAGTTCTATTCGTTTTTTATATATTATAATTATTTATATTATAAATATTATTATTCAATGTTTGAAGGATCGGCTCTGAGTAGCGTTAATACAATTGAAATAATAATTAATGATAACAACTGCAGTGTTGATGCGAGGTAGGGTTCGAATCTGTTCAAAGTGCATGATGACCACTGCCAGGTGCAATGATGCAGCTGTTGAACAGTGAAATCAGTTAAATTAAAGGATTTACATGCATAAATAAACTAAACTTGGCTCATCCTCATTCTCCAGGACAAGAGTCCAACTTCCGGGTGATCCAGACCAATAATCTGGGAACCCCCTACGACTATAACTCTGTGATGCACTATGGCAGGTGAGCCATTCATTTAATCTACATGATGTTGTTCAAGATGAGACAGAACTCCATATTAGTGGTGTATGTAGGAGGAATGGAATGCATCCATTATAATCCACACCATGGCGGTTCATCAGCATTAGTAACGGATATCAGATCAGTGGTGTTTCTCACTGTTGGTTTGTGTGGCAGGTTTGCTTTCTCCAGGAACAGGCAGCCCACCATCCTGCCCATCCCAGACAACAACGCTGTCATTGGGAGGGCCAGGCAGATGAGCCCCCTGGACATCCGCAGGGTCAACCTCCTCTACCGCTGCAGTGAGTACCGCTAGATCTACCTGTCTGTCTGTCTGTCTGTCTCTCTGTCTGTCTCTCTGTCTGTCTCTCTATCTATCTATCTATCTATCTATCTATCTATCTATCTATCTATCTATCTATCTATCTATCTATCTATCTATCTATCTATCTATCAATCTATCTATCCATTTCATTAATGTATATTAAATATTATATATATACGTATATAAATATATTAAAATGTATCATCTGAAACATAATAGTTTTGTCTATATCTGTCCCTCTTTAACAATATACATTATATTCTTTATCTCTTCAGACAGCACAATCTACAAGTAGATTTGAACACAGCATATGGTAAGTAAGTGTATGTGTGTGTGTGTGTGTGTTGGTGTGTGTGTGTGGGTGTGTGGCTGTATATGTGTGTGTTTTATTTATGTAATGCTCTTCTTTTCTTTTCAACAGGTAGATATGGCAGAAGAATTATCATCGTCATCAAAAATCAACATTGTAATCCACCATTATTAAACATATATTAAACAAAATGACTTGTGTTATTGAAGATCTGAGGATTTCTCATGTTAAGATGACTTGAGAAACTATTTTGCATTCGATCCGCTGACTGAAATTGTAATGTTCCTAAATCCCTCAATCAACGTTCACCCCAATAATCCAGCGTGACCTTCATGTATATCATGCTGAGCATCGACCCAGCGGTGAAACCGCCCAGCTGATCAAATAGAGCAGGCTGGAGAACAGGCTCGGAGCAGGTCAGACCGGCGGGCCGACAACCTGACTCAGCGCTGTGTCCTGGGAACGACCACGTGGGCGCAGCCTGTCCCGTTTCAGACTAATACTCCCAGGAGGACCCAGATTGGCATTCCTATATAAACACACAGAACCTGAGGTCATGTGACAAGGCGTTTGCTCACTTCTGAGAATTCAATTCAATACAATTTGATTTTATTTGTGTAACCAACAGCATAAAAGGCTAGTATATTAATAACATTTGCAGTCTCAAAGGGCTTAGCAGGCCATATGTTTATGACCCCCCCTGGCCCGAGCCCCCAGATGGCAGGACAGAGAACTTGTCGGACCGCAGAGTGGGGGTCCCTCCCTCCAGTGGGGGGAGGGCGATTGGGTCGTCCGACATACAAGCCTTTTAAATTATTATGTGAATACAAATATTAAATATAACCGCAAGCGGTGATTAATGGAGTCAGAGCAAAATTAAAAGTCAAGAGTACACTAATGGAAGATGTATAAATATGAAAAATAATTATGAAGGAAAGATGTTGATGAAGATGTTTCACTTAATGCAATATTGTGCCTCGGCTTTCAGGAGAGCTGCAAAGCAATGGCCAATTTTCATGTTGAGCGTGCTATAGTCGGGATTTGAACTCTCAACCTAAGGATCACCTGTACTAGGCATTTTCCCATTGAGCTACTGATAAAACTAAACATCAGCCTCATTCACATGGTCAAAATACCTTTTGATAAGCATGCAACATTCAGAAACCACCAAGCACACAAATCTCAAGTAAATCGGGATTCGAACTCTCAACCTAAGGATCACCTGTCCAAGCCATTATCCCATTGAACCACTGGTAACCCTGAAGTCATACCTCATTCACATGGTCAAAATGTCAATTGATAAGCATACAACATCCAGAAACCTCCAAGCACACATTTCTCAAGTGAATTAGGGGCTTTTTCAAAAGCCCCTAAAAAAATCTTTGAAATGTTTTTGAAATTCTGGGGAAATTAAACATTTGTAGTCAAGAACACTAACAGAAGAAATATAAATATGACAGTTAATTATGAAGGAAAGATGGTTAACAAAGAAGTTTCCCTAATGCCCTACTGTGTCTTTGCAGTCAGATTCTTGGAAACTAATGAGCCGGAATGTTGATTGCCTGATGAATTTCAGGTGCTGTTCAATGTTGTGTTTCTTAAATGAGTGGTAATGACAGAATCATGTTCAGTTTGTTCATAATGCTCTAAACAAGATTCGATCTCTTAACCTAAGGATCACCAGTACAAGGGCTTATCATGTTGAGCCACTGACATTCCTGAACTGCATGAAGCCTCATTCACATGGTGAAAATGTCTTTTGATAAGCACACAACATCAAGAAAACTCCAAGCACACATTTCACAAGAGAACTAAGGGCTTTCTTAAAAGAGCACATATCTGAAAATTTGCACTGTTAATGGTATCCACCTAATAATAGCCGTATGGTAGTTATACAACAACAAAATGGTCATATAGGCAAAATGGGTTGAGACTGTGGACGTTTGGCTCTTCGAGGAAATTGTGGGAAAAGTAAACATTTTTTGAGCAGAAGACCAGGGTGAAAAAGATCCATCTGATTTTAGAGATTAACATGATGACATCATGAAGAATTTTGAGTCCAGGTCAATCTAGTAAGGACAAATGAGCTAGTTCATTTTTTTTTTTAAATAGCGCCACCTTTGGGTGCAGTACCACAATTTGGGTTTATGGGTAGTGGGGGGTATTGGTATTCACCTAATAATAGTTGTATGTTTTTTTATACAATAACAAAATGGTCATTTAAGAATAATGGGCTAACTGCTCCAACTTTATTAGCCAATATTTCTCAAATGGAACTAAATAAAACAAATTCTGTTCAATGATTTTTGTGAGGCGTGGTCTAAAGATTTCATGTGGCGATTTTGGTGAATTTTTGATAATTTTTGTGGACTGTGAATCTTTTTATCATGTTTAGCTTTAATATGAAATTGTGGGAAAAGTAAACATTTTTAGGGCATAAGACCAGGATTTTATAAATGCATCTGATTCTAGAGATTAATATTCTGAAAGAATTTTGAGTCCAAGTCAATCTGGTGAGGAGAAATAAGCCTAATTCATGATATTTTACAATAGCGCCACCTTTTGGTGCAGTACCACAAATCTGGGTTTATGGGTAGTGGGGGTTATTGGTAACCATACCTGAGATTTTCAAGAGATTTCGACTTATGGTGCAGGCTGCAGTATGACTTTTACAGAATTTGAGGGAGAAAAAAAAACGTTACAGAAACAATAGGGGACCAAGCAGCTTCACTGCTCGGACCCCTAATAAATGGTTTCTATAGTGATGGGGTGCTGGCCGGTGAAGTCAGTCAGTCACCCCAACAGAACAGGCAGTCAGTCACCACAACACGCTACAACAGCTAGAATCATGAATTAGACGGGGCAGGGAGCAGAGAATCAGGCAGACAACATCTAATCTAATCAGCAGCAGCCATCTTGGCACCAGGAGGACTGTGATGATGGAGCAGGAGGAGGAAGGAGAAGGATTCAGACCTATCACCTGGTGAGCAGGGGTCTTCTGGTTTCTGGTTGCTGTGTCTCAGGTGTGATGTAACCACCTTGTATCGATATTTTCTGCTGTTACATTATTCCAATGTTGGTCTAGTCAGAGTACATTGAGAGCCCTGTGTAGGGTTAGACATGAGGTCCAACATGGTAGCTAAAAAATAAGCACTCGATTATCCACACGTAGCAGGAGTAATAGATGACAAGCTCCCCCATGGGTATAATTACAACTGTTCAAGGTCTCCATTACTTCCATGGAAGTGATGACCAGTCACTTCAATAACAAACCTTCCAACATACAGCGAGCTTCCCACATAGGCACAGAGAACCTTTTATATATGTTCATGTGCTAAATATGAGATAAGCACAGACAATCCAGCTGACTCAGGGATGCAGATGTCCTGTACACAGCCCTGGTTCCTGTAGTGATGCATTAACACCTCCAGTATATAAACTCCTTCCCCTCGCATCTGAGCACCTTCACATCTGTGTCCTACCCTGTTCTCTGCTGAGGTACGAGGATTCACGTTTGTTCGCTTGAAGCGTTGCCGCCTATGTGTTCTGTTCACCATGCACCTTGATATTCACTATTTAGTGAATTAGGTTAGTGTCGTTGATGAGCAGGAAGGTCTTGCTCCACTTTTTGTACTCGTGCTCCTCACTGTTCAGGTGGAGGTATTAAATATAGCCTTGTTTGAAGTTTTTCTCTCTCTCTCTCTCTCTCTCTCTCTCTCTCTCTCTCTCTCTCTCTCTCTCTCTCCACTCTTTGCAGGACTCCCAGAGAGACGATATGCTTAAATTCATTGTTCTGACGTTGCTGTTGCTGTCACCGTGCTGCTGGGCTGATGAGGAGGTAAGGGTGGAGTTGATCCATGATAATCCAAACTACATTCTATGATGAAAAAAAAAAATTCTATCACAGATCTTTTGGTAACTTGTTGAGTGTGAATGAAGTCTATATTGACTTCATTCACACTCAACAAGTTACCACACCTTTTGCACTTGTATTTCATTCCATCCGTATGACCTGTGTTCTTGTTATTCTCTTTGATTCTATTGCTGACTGACCCTGCAGGCAGGTGAGTGTCTTCTTTATACTCTAGATCTATAGAACTATATACTCTGTCTAACTCGCCCAGAGTTCAGAACGGTACAGGCAGCGCGAAACTCAATAGTCTGTGATTCTTTGCCTCCATACAGCAGTGGAGGATGACCGGCTGGGAGATCTTCCCGTCTCTGAGCTTCTGGAGAGTGCCAACAGCAACCTGGGTACGACACAGCACGTCAATCACGGGTTGTGGTCCCCACCCTGTTGTAGTCCGCTCCGCTCCGTGTTGCATTCCGCTCCGCGTTGTAGGCCGCTCCGTTCCGTGTGAAGATCCGCTCCGCGTTTTAGTCCGCTCCGTGTTGCAGTCCGCTCCGTGTTGTAGTCCGCTCCGTTCCGTGTTGCAGTCCTCTCCCTTACGGCCCTATCCCCTTCTTGCAGTCCGCTCCGCTGGTGGTCCTGTCCTGACGGAGGGAGACATTGTCGTCGACAGCGAGGCCGAGAGGAACGCTGACCCGTGCACGTCCAGCGGCTGCATGTGGCGCCCGTGGACGGACGGCATGGTCTACATCCCATACTACATCAACAACCAGTACTGTGAGTCCAAGGCCTGGTCTACTGTGAGTCTCAGACCAGTACTACATCAACAACCAGTACTGTGAGTCCAAGACCTGGTCTACTGTGAGTCTCAGACCAGTACTACATCAACAACCAGTACTGTGAGTCCAAGACCTGGTCTACTGTGAGTCCCAGACCAGTACTACATCAACAACCAGTACTGTGAGTCCAAGGCCTGGTCTACTGTGAGTCTCAGACCCGTACTACATCAGCACCCAGTACTCTGAGTCCCAGACCGGGTCTATATCAGCAACCAGTACTGTGAGTCCCAGACCAGGTCTATATCAGCAACCAGTACTGTGAGTCCCAGACCAGGTATACTGTGAGCCTCAGACCAGTTCTACATCAACAACCAGTACTGTGAGTCCCAGACCAGGTATATATCAGCAACCAGTACTGTGAGTCCCAGACCAGTACTACATCAGCGACCAGTACTGTGAGTCCCAGACCAGTACTACATCAACAACCAGTACTGTGAGTCCCAGACCAGGTATACTGTGAGCCTCAGACCCGGTCACTGGATTCCAACCACAAGCGTTTCCAAATCCAGCCTCCGAGCCTCCTAGCTTCCAAACACCGCCTCCATTTGGAAGCATAGGGGCGTGGTTGTGTTGTTGTGTTGTTGGAATGTTTTTAGGGCCATTGTTAAGTGTTTAGTTATGATATCTTCCGTCATTACTGGAGACGTTGTGTTTCAAACTGCTGCAACGTCTCTCACTTGAGACGTTCGGCTAGCCAAGCTTACAGGATATTAACGTTGACTTTACCGAACTACAATTCTTCCGAGTCCTCTGAAAATGACAAGTATTTCTGGGAGGACTGTGAGAAGAGAATGGAGCTGCTCTGTACGGTGAGATGTAAGATGTCATTGGTTCTCCTCCCAGCTTCTTGTGAGAAGCTGGGAGGAGAACCAAAAATATCTTACATCAAACCCTATACAGATCTTTACATAAGATGTCATTGGTTCTCCCTCCAGCTTCTCGTGAGAAGGCCATCATTACGCGCGGCCTGGAGTCCTTCTCCTCGTTCTCCTGCATCAGGTTCAGACCCAGCCGCAGCTCAGACCGGGACTGGATCAGCATCGAGTCCAAGGGCGGGTATGGGCCCAGGACCCGTTTGGGTCGTTGATTGGTTTCCATTAAAACACAAAATAAAAGCACAGCTTTCTTTGGCATTGACGCACGAATTGATGAATAACGTTGTTCAGAAGTAAAACAACGTCTTCCTATTCATATACTTACAATTATTATACATCAAAACATTTTGAGTGCGGGGGGAGGGTGTGTGTGTGTGTGTGTGTGTGTGTGTGTGTGTGTGTGTGTGTGTGTGTGTGTGTGTGTGTGTGTGTGTGTTTGCAGGGGGGAGAGTGTCTGTCTGCTTGTGTGTGTGTGTGTGTGTGTGTGTGTGTGTGTGTGTGTGTGTGTGAGAGAAGGTTCCACCGACTAACTGTGGTCCGTGTTGTGGCTCCAGGTGTTTCTCCTCCATCGGTCGTCGTGGGGGTGGCCAGGTGCTGTCCCTGGCCCGGCAGGGCTGCCTCTACCACGGGACGGTCCAGCACGAGCTGCTGCACGCCCTGGGCTTCAACCACGAGCAGACGCGCTCCGACCGCGACCAGTACATCAGGGTGGTGCTGCAGAACGTCCAGTCAGGTGGGTTGGCTTCAGATAGCCTTCAGTTAGCCTAAGTTAGCCTTCAGTTAGCCTTCAGTTAGCCTTCAGCTAGCCTTCAGTGAGCCTCAGTTGGCCTTCAGTTAACCTCAGTAAGCCTTCAGTTAGCCTTCAGCTAGCCTTCAGTTAGCCTTCAGCTAGCCTTCAGTTGGCCTCAGTTGTCCTTCAGTTGACCTCAGTGAATCTTCATTTAGCCTTCAGTTAGCCTCAGTTAGCCTTCAGCTAACCTTCAGTTAGCCTCAGTTAGCCTCAGCTAGCCTCTTTTATCCTTGGGGTTGTGTGATTGTGTTTCTTTTATGTCATGTGTTCTATCGGTTGAAGGGATGGAGCACAACTTCAGGAAGAAGAACACCTTGAACCAGGGCACGTCCTACGACTACAACTCAGTGATGCAGTACCACAGGTGAGAGGACCCACACGCACACGCACGCACGCACGCACGCACGCACGCACGCACGCACGCAGACAGACCCCCCCCACACTCACAAACACACACACACACACACACACGCCCTCCCCCTACACACACACACACACACTCAGTCAAGCAAACAGACCCCCCCCACCACCACTCTCACACACACACACACACACACACACACACACACACACACACACACACACTCATCCCTCAGCAGGATGGCTGGTCCCAGTCTGTGAATCTCACTGGTGTGAGTCTCCAGTACAGTCGGTCTAACTGGTGTGAGTCTCCAGTACACTGAGTCTAACTGGTGTGAGTCTCCAGTACACTGAGTCTAACTGGTGTGACCCTCCAGGTACGCTTTCTCTAAGAACAACCAGCCCACCATGGTGCCCATCCCTGACGCCAACGTCTCCTTCGGGAAGGCCACGCAGATGAGCCGCAATGACATCACCCGCCTCAACACCCTCTACAAGTGCTGTGAGTGCAGGCCTGACCAAGCAAACACACACACACACACGCACACAAACGCACGTATGTGCACACAAACACACATGCACACTCACGCACACTAACACACAAACGCACGCACACAAACACACAAAAACACAAGCACTCAAACCCCCAAACACTCACTCACACACACACGCACACACACACTAACACACAGACAGGCATGCACACACACACACTCACGTGCACACACAGGTTGTCTCCAATGCTGACTCTGACCACTGACTCTCTGCTTCGTTCAGAGGACCGGCTGGACGGATGGACAGGGAGGGAAAGGGCTCCTCACCGAACACCAGGAGGGTCTCCCCACGGCCCCCAGGAGCCTCCAGTAGAACGATCTCATAATGTACAATAAAATACTACAAATAAACAACACGAAACCAACATTCTGTCTCTGTTTCTGCGTGGCTTAATGGCTCTCATAAGAATTTTAAAATATATATATAATTTAAGTAATTTAAGACCCCCCCCTGTGTGGGAGGGAGTTCCCTCTGGGGGAGCGCATAGCGAGATGATAAGATGCAGAAAGGGGGAACAGATACCAACAGCCAACATTGTTCTGGTCTACGGTCGCTGCTTAAAGCAGAAGATTATCGCCGACATGATCAGTATTCAAATGTCAGTATTCATAATAAGGACTTGGTTTTATATGCCATAACAATTTGAGTGCTGTTGTTATTATCATTTATATATTGCATTGATTAATATTATTCATTGATCAGCATTAGGGATAGTATTAGTTTTTAAAAAAGTACACATTCAAGTATCATACTATTGTAGTGCCGGAGGAAAAGGAGGACGTAGGCAGCGTAATAATAACCATTTTAATCCAAAAAAGACAGAGCAGAACAATCACTCACAGCGCATGGCTAGAACTCGTGCAACCGCATAACCCGTCCCCCTAGACCCCCGTGACTCATAGCCAGTTCCCTCCCACTCGATCAGTAAGAGGGGAACACGAACCCATAATGTAGTCACTACACCAGCCCCCCCAGTGTTCACCTCAATATTCAAAATCCCCGCGGCGAGAAGGGCGTATGGCCCGGCCCCTACGACTGTAGGCAAAGTCAGGAGGTGCGGGAGGAGGTGTGACATCGTCCATCACATCCTCTTGTTGTGCGGGGCGGGGGGCAGCGTCGACCCGAGGGCCGCAAGCTGTAGGGGCTTGTAGGGGTTGGAGGGGGGAATGGCCACGGCGTGGCAGGGGGGGTAGGATGGGGGGGCGGCCCCTGAGCGGTGGCAGAGCCAAGTCCGGGGGCAGTTCAAGGTCCAAGTGAGCCGGTTTGAGGCGATCAACAGACACACACTCCGGCGTACCCCCCATATCAACCATGAAGCTCTTGGCTCCTGCCTCGATGACACGGAAGGGTCCGTCATAGGGAGGTCGTAGCGGAGCCCTGTGGCCGTCGTGGCGGATGAAAACGTAACCCGCAGACTGCAGCTCCGGGGGCACCCGCGAAGCAGGGACGCCATGCCGCGTGGTCGGGACCGGGGCGAAGGCCCTGGCGCCGTCCAGCAGGGAGGCGCGCTGAGTGGAGGCGGACCAGGGCTCCGTCGGCTTGGGGATGAAGTCACCAGGGACCCGCAGCGGCTGTCCGAACACCAGCTCAGCCGACGATGACCGGAGGTCCTCCTTGGGCGCCGTCCTGAGCCCCAGCATGACCCATGGCAGTTTGTCGAGCCAGTTGCTGTCCGTGAGGCTGGCCCGAAGGGCGGCCTTCATGGAGCGATGAAAGCGCTCCACAAGTCCGTTAGCCTGTGGGTGGTAGGCGGTAGTGCGGTGGAGCTTGACCCCCAGATTCTCTGCCACCGCCGCCCACAGCCCCGAAGTAAACTGCGGGCCGCGGTCAGAGGAGAGGTCAGCAGGAGTGCCGTAGTGGGAGACCCACACCGCGATGAACGCCCGGGCCAGGTCGGGGGCTGTCGTTGAGGAGAGTGGGACTGCTTCCGGCCAGCGGGTCGTCCTGTCCACCATGGTAAAGAGGTAGGTGAAGCCGTGCGAGGGGGGCAGGGGTCCCACCAGGTCCACATGACATGGTCGAACCTCCGCTCGGGCACCGCGAACTGTTCCAGGGGGGCCTTGACATGGCGATGCACCTTGGCGCGTTGACAGGCAGTGCAAGTGTCGACCCAGGACCTCACATCCCTCTTGAGCCCGTGCCAGACGAACTTCTCTGACACCAGCCGTGAGGACGGTTTCCTACCCGGGTGAGATAAGCTGTGCACCGCCTCGAAGACGGGGCGTCTCCAGTTGGCGGGGACTACTGGCCTTGGCTGACACATGGAAACGTCGCACAGGAGCTTGGCCCCTGTGTCACTGAAGAGCACCTCCTCCAGGCGCAGCCCTGTGTTCGACGACTTTAGAGCTTGGACGGAGGGGTCGGCAGCCTGATCCACAGCCATGCGGGAGTAGTCCAAGTTCAGCTGGACCGACCACCGCCCTGGAGAGACAATCGGCGACCACGTTGGACTTCCCAGCCACGTGCTGGATGAAATGTCTGTGGTGAACTCGGAGATGTAGGAGAGTTGGCGCTGCTGGCGGTCGGACCAAGGCTCCGTGGTTTTGGACATGGCGTGTGTGAGCGGCTTGTGGTCCACGTAGGCCGTAAACTTACGGCCTTCCAGCAAAAAACGGAAGTGTCTGACCGCGAGCCACAACCCGAGGAGCTCCCTGTCGAAGATGCTGTACTTGCGCTCTCTGGGAGACAGCTGGCGGCTGAAGAATGCGAGTGGCTGCCAGGCATCCCCAACCCACTGCTCGTACACCGCCCCCACGGCAAAGTCTGATGCGTCCGTGGTGAGAGCAGTGGGCGCAGAGGGTGAGGGGTGGGCCAACATGGCCGCGCGGGCCATGTTGGCCTTGGTGTCCTGGAAGGCCTTGACACGTTCCGCCGTCCAGTCGACCGGTTGTTTCAGAGCCTTGCCCTTCTGGGCCTCGTACAGTGGGTGCAGGATGTGAGTTATGTGGCGGAGGAAGCGATAGTAGAAAGTCACCATCCCGATGAACCCCTTGAGCTCGCTGACTGTGCAGGGGCGTGGGAAGGCTGCAACAGCTTCTACCTTCGAGGGTAGGGGGGTCACACCCTCCGCGGAGACCTGATGCCCGAGAAAGTCAAGGGTGTGTCGTCCGAACTCACACTTCGCCGGATTGACAATCAGCCCATGTTGGCTGAGTCGCGTGAAGAGGGTCCGGAGGTGGAACAGGTGCTCCTCTTCTGTGGTGCTCGCGACGAGGATGTCATCCAAGTAGACGAAGAGGAAGGGCAGGTCCTGGAGCACCGAGTGCATGAGGCGTTGGAAGGTCTGCGCCGCGTTCCTCAGGCCGAAGGGCATCTGCAGAAACTCGATGAGACCGAAGGGGGTGACGACGGCTGTCTTAGGGACGTCCTCTGGGTGCACCGGCACCTGATAGTACCCCCGTACCAGGTCCACCTTGGAGAAGAAGCGTTCGCCCGCCAGATGCGCCGAAAAGTCCTGGATATGCGGGACTGGGTAGCGGTCAGGCTTGGACGCGTCGTTGAGGCGGTGGTAGTCCCCACATGGGCGCCACCCACCGTCTGGCTTAGGGACGATGTGCAGGGGAGACGCCCAGGGGCTGTTCGAGCGTCGAACAATGCCCACCTGCTCCATGTGCGCGAACTCCGCCCTGGCGACGGACAGCTTCTCCGGGTTGAGGCGCCTGGCCCTGGCGTGGAGGGGAGGCCCATCGGTCTCGATGTGGTGCTCCACACCATGCTTCACCGTGGGAGCGGAGAAGGTGGGCTTAGTGAGGTCAGGGAATTCGGCGAGCAGCCGAAGGTACTGGTCGCTGTGGGCGAGTGTGTTGGACAACCCGCTGTAGATCGCCTCCCCCTGCGTACAGGCGAAGGAAGCGAAAGTCTGCGAGTTGACCAGGCGCCTGTTCCCCACGTCCACCAACAGGTTGTGGGCGCACAGAAAATCAGCGCCCAGGAGGGGAAATGTGACAGCTGCGACGACAAAATCCCAGGTAAAGCGTTGTCCACCGAAGCAAACATCCACCGCTCTAGTGCCATAGGAACGGATAGGCGTGCCGTCCGCACCCACCAACTGCGGACCGTGCTCCCCCTTCGCCACCTCCGATCCCCCTGACGGAATGATGCTCCATTGGGCACCTGTTTCACAAAGGAATCTGCGACCGGAAATGGTGTCTTTTATGAAGAGCAGCCTGTTGGTGACACCAGCGCTCAGGGCTACTACCGAACGCCTGCCCTGCCGTTTCCCGCCGGTCCAAAGGAGCAGGGCGAGCGGCATCGTTTGGCCTTGGCGCCAAAAGTGCCGTGGTAGAAACAATGGCCCGCAGCGTTACCCTGCTGGCCCGAGGGTCTGGCGTCGTCCTTCGCTCTCCTGCGACGGTCCGGCGGTGGAGCAGCCGCGAGAGCCAGCAGGTCCGGGGACCGTTGAGGCATGGCCAAGACGAACCAGTCTGCCTCCCTGGCCAGGGCGCGGGGTCCAACGATGGTGGCTTTAGCAAGCGCCATCCTGACCTGAGCTGGCAGTGTGCGCATAAACAGCTCCTTGAAGAGGATCATGGGGTCTTCTGTACCGAGCAGGTTTAGCATCCTCTCCATACGTGCAGAGGGCCTCTCGTCTCCCAAGTCCGACATGTCAAACAAGCGGCGCACCCTCTCTGCGGTGGACAGCTCAAATGTCTCCAGGAGCAGGGCCTTGAGGCTCTCATACTTGTTTGTCGCCGGGGGGGCGGACAGAAACCCCACCACACGCGCTGCGGTGGAGCTGCCTAACATAGCCACAGCATGGTTGTACCGGTCGTCGTCGTCGGTAACGTCGCTTTTGTAGAAATGTGCCTCCACTATAGTGAACCATGCAGCAGGCGTTGAGTCCCAGAACTCTGGCAGCTTAAGAGTGGGGGTGCGCACGACCTGCATCACCCTGACAGGAGACGGTGATGTCTGCCGCTGTGAACGTCTTCCTCGGGCGGACATGTTGCAGAATAGCAGTGTTAGCTTGTGCGGTTTTTGTACATGAATAAATAACAAAAACGAACGTCGGGGTCACCGATGTAGTGCCGGAGGAAAAGGAGGACGTAGGCAGCGTAATAATAACCGTTTTAATCCAAAAAAGACAGAGCAGGAACAATCACTCACAGCGCATGGCTAGAACTCGTGCAACCGCATAACCCGTCCCCCTAGACCCCCGTGACTCATAGCCAGTTCCCTCCCACTCGATCAGTAAGAGGGGAACACTAACCCATAATGTAGTCACTACACCATAGTGTTAAAAAACACACAGTTTTTATTGTGGCATCCAACAGAATGGACTAGCAGGCCTGCTATTACTACTATAATAGCAGGCCTGCCGCACCAGTTACTCAAGTTACTCAAGTGCGCATGTGCCAAGCGCAAACGCATATACACTGCAAGCAAGCACATGCGCACGAACATACACGGAAACGCACACACATACACACACAATACACACACACACACACACACACACACACACAGGTAAAGACGTTTAACGGCTCCGCCATCGACACACGGCAGGTACACACACGCACGCGCACACACCGAAGCGACACTCGCCCAGGTAAGACGTTATGTTTTTAAACACGTCGACAAATTCTGCCAGGTAACACGTTCTGTCAATAGACTTTAGAAATTGCGATAAAATAAGGGAAGAGACAATTTCTCACCTCGACCAGCAACAGCAGGTCGTTCATTTTGTCATATAAAAACCGTTAAATTCAAACATCGCACCGACCGGCATATCGACACAGAAGTCACGTGATTCTTAAAGAGACAGCGTCCCTATAACACAACGAAAACATGTCAATAACACAGTATGGTGAATTATGTCTATAGAGTCCACCACAAGACTACACTTTGTTGCTCAAATGTAATATTACCCTCCTCCTTGAGCCTCCCCAAATGCCTTTACACTTTGTTGCTCAAACATAATATTACTCTACTCCTTGAGCCTCCCAAAATGTCTTGCAATATCGATATCCCCCCCTCCCCCCTTTGGACCTGTTTTAGTTGTTTTATTTTTCCTATGTTTTGTGTGCATGCTATGTGTGACTGTAGGCTACTGCTGTTGTGGTAGAAAATAACCGAATTCTATCACTTCAACTAACTAAGAGAGCATGAGGAATCGAGGAGTCCGAATCAAGTATGACAAGAGACTTTATCGCTACCTGCGAACTAGCAACAACGAAGCCGAGTGAGGTTTGCAAAGACACTGCCGACCAAAAGATCCCGGCCTCTTTTTATTCTCACAAACAAAGCTGTTTTCCATATGGTATGACCGCCCACAGCATGCATAAAAGATAACCTTTTATGGTAAGGCCGGTCAGCAATACATTCCTTTAAGTATGTGGTCATCATCCACAGTTAATCTAAACATTAGGTGGACGTCAGTACGCCTTGGCCCCAGACTCTCTGGTGCCATGCTAGTCTCTCCTATGAATTCAGAGGTGATTTTGCTGCTTTCCACTATTAATGTATCTATATGATATATAGGCCTGATAATATTCATAGTTAATATAGAAAGTAATGGTTAATTTCTCCCATAGTGCCCGTCATGGCCAGGACACTGGAAGAGATGTTTAATCACAATGATGATTATCATTTTTCAATTAAGCAAAAGTAGTTGCCTTGCATTTTAAAATGTCAATGCAGTTTTCATCCCTGAATAACAGTAAAAGCTATTTAATAATTGATTTGCATGCATAGTATACTACACTTTCCATTGAACAATTACCCCGTTACCATAAATTGACACATTTTATAATGTAATCAAATGCTCACACACTAGCTGCTTTCACATACGTGTAAATCCTGATATTCTCCTGACTGGCCGTATGTGTGAACAACATCCTGACATTTGTACTCTGAAAATGTCCTGAATAATGCTACCCCTGAGGTAGTATTTTCTCTGTAGGAAATGTAAATTACCTTATATGTGAATAAGGAAAATTCTGTATTTCTCATACCACTTCAGTGGGCGTGTTGATGACGGTTCTGCATGTCATTGAGTGGCCCCCTAAATGATAATCAGCCTGTTGCCTTTTGTTTGCTGAGTGGTTAAAAAATATTAAAATGTTGGCACTGCTTTTAAGAGTATATTGTGGTGAACGAATGCTATGGGTTGTAAAATCATAGGCAAAATGTAATTATATTATGCGCTCAGAAATTTGTTACATTATCGACTGGGGTTTCCACATTATTGCTATGGGTTTAATTACAACTAGAGGTGGAGCGCTCGCGTGCGCAAACTCTACATAATATTCCTAAATACGTCTTAGTTAGTATACATTTAAATGAGTGTACAATCCCTTAGAATAAGGCCTTTATACCTACACAGGGAGGGGTCCTCTTACACGGAGGCCGCCAGGTTTCCGTGTCAGGAGCACAGAATGGACAACAACTCCAGATAGGCTGAGATGCTACCACAATGTAGAACAATTAACAACAATCACTATCTTACTTTCATGCTAGGACCTAAGTTGTACACACTAAATAGCTAAATACCATTTATTAATCTATCCATGAGCCTCCTCACTTGTCATTGCTGTCTTTGCTGATTTATGGTGTCGTAGACTATGAAATAATTTTGGAATAGCTAAAGGTGCCTGCAGGCCACCGTAGCTCCCCAACTTCGTTGGAAAGGCAGGGGTCAGGGGTCTATTCAAATTCGAATAGCTTTATTTTTCTGTTAGGAACTTCAGATGTGGAGGAGCAGCAGGGTGTGTCCATACCCAACATTATACAATAAACAAAAACACACACACACCATCAGCCCCGCAGAAAATAAAAATCCTTGCCTAAGCCTAATGAATAAATAGTATTCCCTCCATAGTGGAGGAGAAACAAATAAATAATTTAATCATTTAGTCAGGGATCATGGGAGGTGATCCGCCGATGGTGGAGGCCACTAAATCTACACACTGCCCCGTTAAGGCAGCCTAACGTGTGTCGGTTCAACATCGATTACCATCATCCTCCCTGATGTATTAAAGATCATTATAGGGCATTATGTCACACGTGGCTTTAGGATATTATAAGGTGATAGATGTAACAAAGAGCATCTTGTAGTTTATTGATTGTATAAACAATGTTTGCTGCTGGTGAGACACTGCTGCCAGACAATACATCTAAAGGTATACAAACATGTTAAATACTCCTAATATAACATGAAGCGGATGTAGTATTGTGTTTATTGTTTTAATGTGGTGCGTTTTCTGACCTTGATGGAAATGAGAGCCCTCCTGTAGTTAGGAAAAGTAAGAATAGTATCTCAGTGCATTAAACCCCAAATCATGGGCATGACACACATGACCAGGGTATCCTTATGTTCCCCCCTAGTGTGTACACACACATGGGCCCCGACCCAGACACACATATGTGGTGTTTCACACGGGCTGCAAGGATTCTCAGAAACAATCTAAAAATCTATTTTTGAAGGCTCCCCCAGATGTCCACATCCCACATGTGACCATATAAAACACCGTCCAGTGGCTCAGAACTCACAAACCGTGTTTCTGAACTCAAGGTAAGGCCTACTCCCTGCTCTGATCTACAGTCGGAGAAGACTTGTCCATATCGGTACCTTAAGGCCGTAACAGAAATGCATTTTGTTTTTACTGAGAGAGGGCAAATGATATTGCTTTGCGCTGCTGCACAGCATGACTTCAGTACCAGCATGAGCCTGCCAACCATCTCTCTCTATCTCTCTCTCTCTCTCTCTCTCTCTCCCTATCTCTCTCTCCACCAGAAACCTGTTGCTATGATGGTGAAGATGTCTTTGGCTGTGTTTGCTCTGCTGCTGGCATCAGCTGCTCTGGTCCAGGGGCAGACTGAGGTAGGGCACCCAGTTTTCATGTGTATTGAAGAAAGGTTGGCGTGTTTATGCTGAAACAAACACACTACAGAGACAACACAGACACAAATAACGAGTAATGGATTGATGGATGGATTTACAGTGGGGCAAAAAAGTATTTAGTCAGCCACCAATTGTGCAAGTTCTCCCACTTAAAAAGACGAGAGAGGCCTGTAATTTTCATCATAGGTAAACCTCAGCTATGAGAGACAAAATGAAAAAAAAAATCCAGAAAATCACAACTTCTGATTTTTTAAGAATTTATTTGCAAATTATGGTGGAAAATAAGTATTTGGTCACCTACAAACCAGCAAGATTTCTGGCTGTCACAGACCTGTAACTTCTTCTTTAAGAGGCTCCTCTGTCCTCCACTTGTTACCTGTATTAATGGCACCTGTTTGAACTCCTTATCAGTATAAAAGACACCTGTCCACAACCTCAAACAGTCACACTCCAAACTCCACTATGGCCAAGACCAAAGAGCTGTCAAAGGACACCAGAAACACAATTGTAGACCTGCACCAGGCTGGGAAGTCTGAATCTGCAATAGGTAAGCAGCTTGGTGTGAAGAAATCAACTGTGGGAGCAATTATTAGCAAATGGAATACATACAAGACCACTGATAATCTCCCTCGATCTGGGGCTCCACGCAAGATCTCACCCTGTGGGGTCAAAATGATCACAAGAACGGTGAACAAAAATCCCAGAACCACACGGGGGGATCTAGTGAATGACCTCCAGAGAGCTGGGACCAAAGTAACAAAGGCTACCATCACTAACACACTACGCCGCCAGGGACTCAAATCCTGCAGTGCCAGACGTGTCCCCCTGCTAAAGCCAGTGCATGTCCGGGCCCGATTGAAGTTTGCTAGAGAGCATTTGGATGATCCAGAACAGGATTGGGAGAATGTCATATGGTCAGATGAAACCAAAATATAACTTTTTTGGTAAAAACTCAACTCGTCGTGTTTAAAGGAGAAAGAATGCTGAGTTGCATCCAAAGAACACCATACCTACAGTGAAGCATGGGGGTGGAAACATCATGCTTTGGGGCTGTTTTTCTGCCAAGGGACCAGGACGTCTGATCCGTGTGACGGAAAGAATGAATGGGGCCATGTATATTGAGATTTTGAGTGAAAACCTCCTTCCATCAGCAAGGGCACTGAAGATGAAACATGGCTGGGTCTTTCAGCATGACAATGACCCCAAACACACCGCCTGGGCAACGAAGGAGTGGCTTCGTAAGAAGCATTTCAAGGTCCTGGAGTGGCCTAGCCAGTCTCCAGATCTCAACCCCATAGAAAATCTTTGGAGGGAGTTAAAAGTCTGTGTTGCCCAGCGAAGGCCCAAAAACATCACTGCTCTAGAGGAGATCTGCATGGAGGAATGGGCCAAAATACCAGCAGCAGTGTGTGAAAACCTTGTAAAGACTTACAGAAAACATTTGACCTCTGTCATTGCCAACAAAGGGCATGTAACAAAGTATTGAGATGACCTTTTGTTATTGACCAAATACTTATTTTCCACCATAATTTGCAAATAAAATCTTTAAAAATCAGACAATGTGATTTTCTAGATTTTTTTTTTCATTTTGTCTCTCATAGCTGAGGTTTACCTATGATGAAAATTACAGGCCTCTCTCATCTGTTTAAGTGGGAGAACTTGCACAATTGGTGGCTGACTAAATACTTTTTTGCCCCACTGTATATAGCGCTTTTCTAGACACTGAAAGATGCTTTACAGTGAAGGGGGGACCTCACTTACCAACCACCACCAGTGTGTTGCACCCACTTGGGTGATGCACAGCAGCCAATCTGCGCCAGAACGCTCACCACACACCAGCTTGAGGTGGAGAGTGAGGGAATGAATGAGTCAGCCAATTATACAGGAGGATGATTAGGGGGCCAGATTGAATGAGCCTGGTTGGGCCAAGAAGAGTAGAGGAGTACCTGCTATGTTTAATTAATGTTTTCATGCTCTTTCTTTTCATATCTCTCGTGGATACGTCCAGGAAGGTAAGGAAGACCCTTTGTTTACCAGCTCCCTCAAACAGAAGTCAGTGTGTCCAGTGATTTCATCTGGCATGAGAGTAGAATCAAAGTATTCGATGCCTCAACATTATGACGTTATTTGTGGTTATGAGGCCCACTTTAGTAGGAGTTAAGGTCCTCAGATTCTGTCGTAATTACATCAGCCATATAAATTAATAAGTAAATAAATAAGCCTTATTCTTGTAATACGCTGAGGAAAATGAACAAACAATAAACCAACACATATGTAGTGAATTGAGTCTTTAGACGACGTTGAGATGCTGATGTGGTTCACATTCCCGGGTTGAGACCCCATGTGCTGTGTTTGCTTTGCGCAGAGGGGGTCCGCCAAGAGGAAGTCCCTTCCCTGGGGATGTCCGTGGGAGAGCTTCTGGAGAGAGCCAACCGAGGCCGCAGTAAGATGAAAGAGAACCCCTCACTGAGCCCGGCTGGTTGGTTGAGGCAGCCTCACCTGCCCGAGTCAGACTGCTGGGTGGGGCTGCACACTTGTTGACCAATGAGAAATCAATATGCAACAGGTTAAACCGGCCATCACCACACACACTCAGGGAGAGACCTCCTGCATGGCAGCATGGGGCACCAGGTCATGGATCGTTGCAAACTTTGACAATAAATCGGGTTCCCAACACCCCCAACCCTGGTCTGGGGTGGGGGTGAGCCCAGCCACCGAGGGGGCGTGCAGAATCTGTCCTTCTTAAACTAATCTTTCAAACATTGACATAATACATTATCGACTATTACTTCAATATGCAACCAAAATCCCACTGCTCCATGAGTGGCGTTGCAGCCCCCCCAGTACCCCAGTACCCTGAGAGCTCCCTAACCCCTGTCGTCTGCGGACCCCTACAGCTCTCCGCCCTAATGAGCCCGTGGTGGTGGAGGGAGACATCGCCATCAAGTCTTTGGCGGAGAGGAACGCCGACCCCTGCACCGCGCAGGGCTGCCTGTGGAGGAAGTGGACAGACGGCCTCGTCTACATCCCCTACTACATCTCCAACCAGTACTGTGAGTGGCTGCCGCTTCTGGGATCCACTGGGATCCTTTCAGATCCTCTCAGATCCTTCTGGGATCCTTTTCCTTCATCTTTCCTTGGATGTTATTTCAGGAGCCATGCTGCTCTCTGATGCACAGTAAACTTGTTGTCTGTTTTACAATAGCAAAGAAAGATTGTGTTTGTTTATCATACAGAATTGTCAGAGAGAAAGTAAGAGAATTCAAATATCAATGTAGAAATCTTAAATAGGATAAAAAATGGGCTGGGCCCAGTCAAGCCTTTATCTTCCTCAGAACTTGGTTCCAGAATTTTTGCAGAAACTGGTCCAAGACGTTCTGCAGTACAGGATCTCTCATAACGTCCCTCCTGGACTGATGAGGTTCTGCTCCCCCTGTGTGTGCGGCAGCGGCCCGGGAGAAGGCTATCATCACCCGGGGCCTAGAGTCCTTCTCCGCCGTGTCCTGCATCCGCTTCCGGCCCACCTTCCAGAACGACGTGGAGTGGCTCAGCATCGAGTCTCAGAGCGGGTGAGAGACCAGTCGAATGCAAACACTTCGCTCAGTAAACCACCTTCAACCGATTGGAACAAATCCTCTGTTAGAGGAGCAACACATATACATGATGTCATCTTAGTGATGGAAGCCTGCAGAGGAGATCTTAGCAGCTAGTTCACTATTTGAGAGCAGACACTTAAAAACATCTGTTAGCAGGATTGAAAATGGAAAGTCCAGCGGAAACCCACCTTGTGACCTCTGACCCTGTGACCTCTAACCCCTTGCCCCCTGTGTGTTCCCTTTAGCTGCTACTCCTGGGTGGGTCGTACGGGGGGTAAGCAGGTGGTGTCCCTGGCCCGGCATGGCTGCCTCTACCATGGGACGGTCCAGCACGAGCTGCTGCACGCCCTGGGCTTCAACCACGAGCAGACGCGCTCCGACCGCGACCAGTACATCCAGGTGGCCTGGGAGAACATCATCGATGGTGAGGACCCAGTGTGTCACGCTCTTCTCCTCCTCCTAGTGTCCCGTCACGCTCTACTCCTCTTCCTCCTAGTCTCCCGTCACGCTCTCCTCCTCCTCCTCTTCCTCCTCCTCCCAGTGTCTCCTCCTCATCCTCCTCGGTTCTGTAGGGACGTTTTACTGCGTCTGTTTCCTTGAGTTGTGAATCTGCGCTCTCCTCCTTAGATATGAAATACAACTTTAACAAGATCAACACGCTGAACCAGGGCACGCCGTACGACTACGGCTCCGTGATGCAGTATGAGAGGTTAGCCCGCCTCCGGCGGCACGGCGCAATTCACATCAACTACCGTTTATTAACCAGATGGTGATTAACAACCAAAACAAACCATTCGACTCCTCCTTCTCCCACCGTGCAGGTATGCCTTCTCCAAGAACAACCGGCCCACCATGATCCCCATCCCCAATGCCAACGTGGCCTTCGGCCAGGCCCAGGAGATGAGCAAGAACGACATCATCAGAATCAACAACCTCTACAAGTGCTGTGAGTCCCCCTGTCACTCAAGTTTCAGAGCAGCGCAGGAACCCAACAGGGAGTAGCTCAGGAAGGTAGAGCAGTTCGACTTGTTACCAGAAGGTTGCTAGTTCGATCCCCACACACGTAGAGTGTTGAGGGGACCCTGAGCGAGACGCCTCACCCTGACTGCTCCTGACAAGCTGGCTGTCTCCTTCCATGGCTGACACCGCCGTCGGTGTGTGAATGTGTGTTTGGCCATAAATGTAAAATGTAAATGTATGCATGAGCAAAAGGAACACTCAACATCAAGCTTCAAAGATGCTTTTTATCAAAGTTGAAAAAACACCGCCATCACGCGTCCATTCAGAGGTTCCTCTTAATGTCTCCACAGGAACGAGGCTGTGGACATGAACTTCAGCTGAGAGCAGATCCACTCAACGTTGAGATCAAGTTGTAGGAACAATAAAGATCCTGCTTCTCAGACGTGTTGATTTATTTCACAGTAGAGGTCACATGCCCCCTGCTGGGTTCACTAGCAGGGCACGACATCAGGGGCAAACAGATCATGTCGTTTTGTAATTGAGGGAATATTACAAATATTACAGATATTTAAATGTAGGCTAATGCAACAAAACAAAACTAAAATGTTTATTGCTATTATAACGACTAGTACTTTTTTCAATTTCAATTTCAACTGATTTAACTCATAATACAAAATGCCTTGCCAGGTTTTGGACAACTTGTTTTTGTGTCTATGCTGATTTCAGACATTCACAAATATGACCGTGGTTCAAGCAATTCATAACACTCGGAATATTATGTGTGTGTGTGTGTATTTATGTATGTATGATTCATGTCTTAGTTAGCTGTCTTAAGTGATTCTAGTATATATGGAATTATTATCCTATTTTATACATTTAAGCCTAAGTGATAAAGGAGATGTTTGAATAGATAGAGATCCATCATGAGGAAAGATTTAAAGCAGACGTTTATTGCATAATTTACCGGCTGCCCTCCTCCTAACCAGTCAGTCGCTCCACCATCACATCTCCAAAACAAAACCACTGTTTGCTTTCACTGCATAAACAATCTTTTGGACGTTGCTCCATCACTGCTTACTAGCCCCACGTAGCCTCTCCTCCACCTTCTCTGCGGTGAGGTTCATCTCACATGCTTTGAGGGCGACCAGGAGGTGCTCAACCTTGGCCTCCCCCCGCTGGGCGCTCCTCCACTCCCGGACCACCTCCATCGCCATCTCCTCCAGGTCCATCTGCAGGCCCCTCCGCTCAATGTTCTTGATCTTCACCTCCGATAGGCCCAGCTTGCGGGCCAGTTTGCGCCAGCTTAACCCTAGATGGTCAGCGATCACCTCTGCGGCCAAAGTAATTTTCACTGCAGGAAGGTGAGATAAAGCGTTGCGATGAATGTACAAACAACACCTGTTTGATGCACTAGGACTGAAACATGGAGGAGCTCACCGGGTTCGAGAGGAGCCTAGATGAATGACATTTACAATTCGACAATCAGAATGTATAAAATAGGATAATAACCCCATATAAACTAGAATCACTTAAGATAATTAACCAAGGCATGAATATGTTGAAAACAAAAGTGAAGTTGAGCTCTTTACAAAACTTACAGGCGGCTTTGATTCTGTGGGAGTTGATTCTGTGTGTGTGGGTGTCACACACACACACACACACACACACACGCACACACACACACACACACACACACACACACACACACAGGGTGTAGCATACCTCCTTCTGCGTCACTAGGGTCATTGGGACCCCCAGTAGAACCAAAGTTCCCAGTAGTGAGGTGAGATAATTTATCCGACAGGTCGGTTCGACCGACTTTAGTCAGGAGATCACTCAGGAACAACGTGTTGTCGGGTTGTATTTTCTTCCGTTCGATAAGGACCTCAAATAGTTCGTATCCTTGGGAAATCTTCTCCTGACGGGCCTTCCCGATGAACCCGCAGAGGAAAATCAATTCCTTCAGTTGAGACTCGGTGAGCTGGTTAGACACCAGTAAGAGTTTTTGTTTGAAATGGTCCACCGACATCTCGACTCTTCAGCAGGAAGTTGTTCATCGGAACTTTCTGTTTATTTCCTCAACGTTAGATGTCGCTGTTCACTCCTTGTTTTTTTTTGGTTAAATTAAACTAATAAAACAAGTTTGTTTTTAGCTTTCTTTCTATCTCTGTCTTATTGGTCCGATCACCATACGGGAACCAGAGCTATAGAGAGAGAGAGTTGCGACACGCTATGATCTCGCCGACAGGGTGGTCACGTGGTTGTCACGTGGTTCATGTAAGCCTCAATAGTTCCAAACACGCCGCGCTTTCAATGTTATTCTATGGGACGACAGCAGAGATTTCAATATTGAATGGTAAATATGAATGAAAAAACAGATACAAGTATTTGTCTGACTGTTATTATTTTTTTACTGCATTATTGCTTTATTGCATATTTGTAAATGTCTGTTTTAGAGTGGTAGGTGGACAACTGAAAGCTATTAGATACGTTTTTAAGTTTTGGGGGGAAAGCTTCACGTTCGTGTTAGCATACTGGCCTAACCTTAACTTTTACCTTACATCTGTTTTTAAATCAAAGTATTCAAGATGTTCTACCATGATCATTTAAAGATATAAGCCACACAAAGTATCAAATATATTAAAGAATAACAACTCATTACGCTTGGATGAATGAAATTGTATTTTTTTATTAAACAATTAGTGTGACAACAAGAACAAGTGATTGCGATTGTGTGAACAGATTCAACAATGGACACAGCAGGGAACACTATATACTTAGGGCAAACCATTAACATATAACGTTGCAAATATACTATACTTTATGCAATTACAATACTGATAATAGCCCTGAGCAAATTCAAAATGGGTTTAGGAGGGAGGATCCTCGTTTGGTCATGAACTAACCTATTCTCAAAAGTCGGGGCATAAGTGGTTGAGGAACAGTTGTTACCCGCTCTGTGATCTTCAATGGTGTCATGATTCATTGGTTACAACTAACATTTTGTAGATAAATGGTCATACCATGGTTGGCTGTGCAGCATTTGGATGCTCCAATCGGTCCGAGAAGGGTTACCACATGTACGGCTTCCCCAAGGACCAAGAGCGCAGGAAAAAATGGATGGCAATGGTCAGCCGTCAAAACTTACTGACAGTCAGCAACAGTCACAAACTATGTAACGTAAGTAATTTTCAGATCACTTGCTAGCATTTCAAAGGGCATAATAATTGTAAGTGTAGAGAATTATGACTTTCCAAATTTCCAATGATATTTGAAGTGCAATGGAAACTGATCTTACAAGCCTACCTACAGGTACACTTTGAAAATGACCAATTCAAAGCCACAAAAGTAGTTGGGATGTTGAAGTTGAGGCCCGATGCAGTCCCAACAATTTTCATCCATCGCCCTAAACCGAAGAGGAGGAAACCCCCTTCTGTGAGGGTGCCTCTGGATACAAGTGCAACGGACCACACATATTGCGCTAAATTAAACTTCGGTATGATCCATGCAGCTAACAATATTCCCCATTTCATGTAATTCAAGGATAGACTGCACAACGAATGAGATTACCTAATTCATATTTGTACATTCAGTTTAAAAAACAACCAGAAGGCAGGGATTCTCTGAGGATTTGCACACAATGTAGATAAGACACTATTTGCCGGTAGATCCATTTATACATTTTATTGGTTTCTGATTGTGGCAGATAATTTAATTCACATTGCAGAAATGTTTCGCTTCAATTCATTTTCTTACATTGGAGATGACAGTAGTTGCAAATGCAAAGGCAAAATACATATAACAGCAACATTACCTTGTAATTTTTACAGAGATTGAGGGAGAAATTGAGGTGGATTTCAAGAGCGTTGAAAGGGACATGACAGGAGACAGAGAGAGAAATCAAGAGGCCACATTGCCAGTGGCAGGCGATTCAGTGGCAGGTGATCCAGGGGCAGGTGATCCAGGGATGTGTGTGCCGAGGGCCAGTCAGTCAGGGGTCAACAGTGAAGTAATAACTTTGCCAGGGCCAGCTGCTCCAGGGACTGCTGCTCCAGGGACCAGACTGCCAGGGACTGATGGGGCGACTGTGGAGGACCTAATAAGGCAACTAGAAAAGGAAAAATTATTCAGAAGGAGAGCAGAGAGGGCTCTTGTAAAACGAAAAAGAATCAATTTGGCACTAAGAAAGAGAAACAATTCAGTCAACAAGAATTAAAAAAAAAGTGTTTAATTCCGACCAAATTAGAGCCCTTGGACAGGAAAATAGACAAATACGGTGGGGAAAGGAGACAATTAAAAAAGCCATACAGGTTAAATTTACTGCTGGCACCACTGGTTACAAAACCCTCCAGCGAATGCATATTCCGCTGCCCAACATCCGGACGCTGCAAAGGAGGATGCAGCACGTAAAACTGGAGCCAGGAGTTTTGGGCGAAGTGTTTGAGATGCTGAGGCTGAAGGCAGGTGGTATGACGGAAATGGAGTGAGAGTGTGTGCTCACCTTAGATGAGATGTCCATTACTCCAGGCGTGGAGCTCCATTTGGGAACGGGGAGGCTATTTGGCAATGTCACACTGCCTGAGCACAAAGGACAAGCGACACATGCACTGGTGTTTATGCTGGCTGGAGTTACAACACGGTGGAAACAAGTTGTGGCTTACCACTATAGTGGCAATTCCACCAATGGAGCAGTTTACCAGCCCATCATAATCAACATTGTTGAAGCAGCGGCATGTGTAGGGCTTCATGTACTGAACATCACCACAGACATGGGGAGCCCCAATAGAGCAATGTGGAAGTCCTTTGGGGTGACCTATGACAAGCCATGGATCCAGCATCCTGTTGAGCCAAGCCAGCGCCTCCATTTCATGCCTGACGTTCCTCATCTCGTCAAGAACTTGAAGAGTGCCATTGTCCGTGGTCACATCATCACCATACCACAGGATGTGGTGGAAAAGGAGCAGCTGGCATCGAGTGAAGTCTCTGTTGCCCCCTTAAAGGATCTGGTGTCCTTCCAGGAGGGCATGGCACTTAAGCTGGCACCCAATCTGTCCAGAGGTGTCCTGGAGCCTAGCCATTTCGAAAAGATGAAGGTGAGTTCAGCAATGCACGTATTCAGCAAGTCAACAAGTGCAGCCCTGAGGTACATGGTGGAGGAGGAGCGCAGACCACAGTCCTACCTTACAACGTCATGGTTTTTGGAGAAGTTGGACCACTGGTTTGACCTCATGTCATCCCGCAATGTTGTTTGTGCCCTCAGTCATTTCAAGATGGAAGAGTATGAAAAGGCCATCAGCTTCCTCCGCGACTCGATCCATCTTTTTCGGGGCCTGAAGATCGGTCCCCAGGGCAGCTGGAAACCAGTCCAGACTGGACTGGTGATGGCCACAACAACAATTCTGGAGGTCCAGCAAGATCTGTTGAGACAAGGGCACAAATTTGTTCTCACAAGCCGGTTCACACAGGACTGCCTAGAAAATACGTTTTCTTGCATACGTCAGAGGAACTCTGTCCCGACACCTGTGGAGTTCCACTATGCACTACGGGCTGTCACTGTAGGGCAGTTCCTCTCCACAACACATACTGGCAGTTACCTGGATGATGCATCAGACCACTTGGCGGACTTCCTGGACACCCAGAACAGCAGCTGCAGTGCTTCTGAGGTTGTGAGAGTGGAGCAGCTGGTAGACCCATCACCACCTGACATGACAAAGACCGAGTCCTGTGTCCTCTACCACCTGGCAGGATACATAGTGAAGAGGGTTATCGGCTTCTCACTCTGTGAGGAATGAAAGTGTGCACTGGTGGAAAAAGTCACCAACATCGCAAGTGAGAGAGCTGTATTACTTGTATTAAAAGAATTTAAAAGGGGAGCATTATACCGTCCATCCGATGAGGTGTTCACTCCTGCAGAACGTGGAGCAGCTGTTCCGTTCTCAGACGAGTGATTCCCTCATGCAGTCCTCCAATGTAGTGGCACAGCTGGAAAGAGAGGCCATGGGTCTGGACAGCAACCTTCCCTCATGCCATGAGCTGAAAAAAAAAATCTTGTCAACATATATCAGGCTGAGGTTAAGGATTCAGTCAAACTGCATCAGGGCTGAGAGGAAGGTAAACAAGCATAATAAGGGGTACCTTGGAAGCAAGAGTCAGACTAAGAAGGCAATTTCAACAAAGCAGACTTCCTCACCTGAGGTCATAACATCTAGGCCACTGCCAACCAGCTTACTGATTGCCATGGATGTATTTGGCCTCTCCATTCCTGGCCCACCGTCCGCAGCCCCCAGCCTCCTCTTATTCCAGCAGTAACAACAAGCAGCATCTACCAGCAGCCAACGCCAGCACCAGCCACCACCATCAGCAAACGTCGTCAGCCGCCACCACCAGCATCCACCAACAGCATCAGCAGTCACACTAATTTCTGTGTATAAAACATGTAAAATCTCAAAATGACTTGATTTTTTTTGGTGGAATAATGAGTTTTTCACCTAATAAGGCAACTAAAAAGGAAAAAATAATGAGAAGGAGAGCAGAGGGCTCTTACAAAACAAAAAATAATCGATTTGGCACTAAGAAAGAATCAATTTGGCACTAAGAAAGAGAAACAATTCAGTCAACAAGAAGTTAAAACGAAAAAGCCATACAGGTTAAATTGACTGCCCATCATAATCAGCATTGTTGAAGCGGCGGCATCTGTAGGGCTTCATGTGCTGAACATCACCCTTTCCACGATATAGTTAAACAAACACACTGTTTTTTCTACTAGCTATCGCATCATAAAACCCGTCCTTAAATCAACCTAAATTATCCTAGCAATCCAACATAAATAACTAACTAAATAACTAACTAACTAAAAGTTAGATTCACTACTGAACTTTGTAATTGTTGGTGTAGATACCATCACACGGCGAAGTCGAGCTAACAAACCAGCAGGCAATCGGTCGTCTACCAAGATAAAAATATATATAATTACGCTGTGCATATACAAATAAATATCAGTATATTCCTCATAAAGGTCCTGATACAATATAGACAGCTGAAATTTCAAAAGAGGTAGCTATTTAATCAATTTACCCCTGGAGATACCTTCACAGATGGCGAAGTTGAGCTAACAAACTAGCAGGCAAACGGTCGTCTACCAAGACAAATATATATATAATTACGCTGTGCATATACAAATAAATATCAGTATATGCATCATAAAGGGCCTCTGATACAATATAGACAGTTGATAATTCAAAAGAGGTAGCTATTTAATCAATTTACCTCAGAAGTTACTCGGCGGCCAGCAATGGAAATTAATGATCTCCTACGCCGTAAAATGGTTGTTTGGAACTATTCGAGGCTCCATACCCCGGAAGTAGGCGCTACAACGGAGTCCAATGGAAGTGTCGCCACTCTGTTATATCTACCACTCTGACGGGAACCTGCATGTACTGGTCACTTAACTCATCCACCTCCACACTCAGCTCCAGTGCCGGTGTTACACCGTGTTCTGTGACCCCCGTGGAGTGGGCCCCTAGGGGGCGTTGGTGCACATTCTCTGCAACATGCACGCGCTTAAAGCGCGGGCACGAGGTCGAGCACCCACTCCCGTTCCCCCAAAGTGCTGCCCCAATAAATACAATTGGGCTCTGAGGTCACTACAATCCCCCTTATGTTGCAAATCCACTCAAGTCACCGCAATCACACACACTTCAGACCTATACAGGCGTTAGTTCAGTGGCACACTAAATGATAATCGACCTGTTGCCTTTTGTTCGGTTAAAAAATATTTGAATGTGTTCACTACTTTTCAGTCATTTGCGTCTTTTTGCGGGGTCTATACACCTGCTTACTACAACCCATCAAGCTTATTGCAGGTTCATGACCTATTAGCACTTCGTTGAAGTTGGCAGATGTGTGCATGATGGTGCACAGCCATTCATGTCTTTCTATATACAGTGCTAACTTACTCATGTCCCATCCAGGTTTATGGCCTTTTTGCACTTAGAAGAAGGCTAAAGGATAGGGCTTATCATTACCCTAAAAGTACACATCATACAATCAATTACAATAAATGAGTTCACAGCTGCACGCGTATATAGATAATGTTATTATTATTATTATTATTATTATTATTATTGACTTATTATTATTATTATTATTATTATTGACTTATTATTAATAGTTAGCTGAAGTAGGGTCCCGGCCATCCCAGATCCTTCCCTGCCGTCGATGCAGGTCAAACAGGAACTCATGCTCCAATCTTTCAGCGATGCTTGTCGTGGACGCAATGCAGACACGATGCATCGATGCAGCAACATTTAAGGTGATCTCGATGAGTTCTGCCCGTTCTACCTCCACGATGTCTGTGACAGCTCTAGCACTTTTCCCGCCTCTTGCGAACGTAGACCCTACGTCATATCCCGCCCCTTGCAAGCCCACCCCCTTAAAACAACACATATAAGGCATCAAGTTTGAATCTACCTCAGGGTCGAATCTCCGGATGTGAAAATATAAATATTGCAATGTTTTTCTTGGAAAGAGGGGTCGAATCCAAAGGAATAGCTTTAACGAGACTTTATTTGTATAAAGTATTTTCGGTATGGTAAACTGATGTTCTGAAGTAAAGGGAGATTGGAGATGTGCCTTAGCACGTGCGAGAGTGTTCTCCTAGCTGATCCTAACCACAAACCCACGTATGGTAATCGCTGCCGGGAGAGTTCTAAAGGTTTCGTGGCCAGGTGGTCTTCTTTATGGACTCAGCGAGGACCGGAAGACTCGGAGAGAAACCGGTGTGACGTAATCCTCGGTTTTCCTCGCCTGGTCTGTGATGCTGCCCTCTGTGGCTAAAGTATCTATTGTAGCCTTCAGTAATGTCCTGCTTTCCCTTGTGGCTATGTGTAGTATTTACGGCTTATATATTTGGTCCTACCCCCTATTGGTTAAGTGAGGGAAATACAGCTTGTGTTCCTAAAATACGTAACAGTCCCTCCTTGGTCATCTTAGATGACCATACAATAATATTTTAAATTATAAACACCATTTACCACACCGAAAACATAGTCAAAGTAGAATCTATCATCAACACCATCAACCGTCATGGAAGAACCTCTTGAAGAGAGGGGAAAAACCACTACGCGTCCCCATAATACTGAGACGGCATTCACGTTGTGGGTCTTGTTGAAAATACAGGTCATTATTTAACAATACAACAATGAACATGAATCTTGTTATCATACAATCACATGGCCAAACAGCACACAAACAAAACAATCAATAGAAATCCTGAGCTAATACTTTTGGTCATGTGCTACAAGGTCATAAAATATTCAACAGGTGCGAAAGTAACGTAAAAATTGATGGTCATAACACAATTTTAAAATTTCAAAATGATTGATAGACTAAAATGGATTTGGGGGTTCAGGTGATCTTCGTGTATTGGTGCGCCGGTTCATGTGGGTGGTTTGGGCATGGATTTGGGGAGTTCAAGTGATCTTCGTGTATTGGTGTGCCGGTTCATGTGGGTGGTTTGGGCATGGATTTGGGGAGTTCAAGTGATCTTTCTGTCGCCGTCGGGTCTGTAATTCATGAACCCAAGACTCGTCCCTCCTTGTCAAGGGCTCATCTCAGAGAGGTTACTCCTACACCATGGGAGCCTCCTCACAAGTTCTCCGTCGTCGTGTCAGCAACAGGTGGCCTGTAAAACAATCGTCTCAAGGAAGATCAACAGTACCATTATCAATGCAGCGAGAGAGAGAGAGAGAGAGAGAGAGAGAGAGAGAGAGAGAGAGAGAGAGAGAGAGAGAGAGAGAGAGAGAGAGAGAGAGAGAGAGAGAGAGAGAGAGAGAGAGAGAGAGAGAGAGAGAGAGAGAGAGAGAGAGAGAGAGAGAGGATGTAACACTTAAGTCGAGGCCCCCTGTTGCTCTTGAGCAATGGCGTTTGTTTCAGAAAGGGCTCCGACTACAAAGACTGTGGAGGTACGAACAAAGGAAACGCACGTTTCCAAGACGCGTTGTCCCTTTAAATCGTACACCACGTGGTACATCCAAAATGCTGCAGAAACAAACTAGTTTTGGATCTCTATAAGAAGTATGAGATTCCAGCAAGTTTGTCCCCACGGCGGGTTAGCGAGGGACTTGATAGCAGATGGGTTGTACTGCGTAAGTGCTACCTCTACGGCTGCGTTTTATACTAACCAAAATTGCACATTAGATGTTACATGAACCGGGCTGTGAGGAATCAATTAGATTTGAACTCCTTGGCTAACGCCGGCCAAGCCTCCGTCCGGTTCAATATGCAACTAAGCTAGATTAACGTTAAAAACCTGACCTTTCCTCGCCCCGCCGTAAGAGTTCGGAAGTTTATGGCCGGTAATAAATATACCTTATGGTGGCCCGGCTGAACTCGAAGCTTATCACCAAATAAATAACACTTAACCACAGGTAATACGTCTCCCACGTTGGTACAAACATTTAGATCTAATCAGGATTGGATACAGTCTATCTACAAACCCATATAAAACACACTCCGAGCCCTTTACTTCGTGAGCTCGTTATTCAATTTCAATCTGTTAGCGTATCCTAGGCCGTTCGTCTAACCGGCTGTATGAATTTAAACCAGTCCGAGATTACACGTCCCCGCAACCAGTCGAAGGCAGTACAAGCTATTCACCTAATGTTACTAATCTAACTATACAGAGTTTAGTCATTGACAACAGGTTCTGTTTACCTTTCTTGTGGCGCCTGTAAGTAGCTTGTACTGCTCCCGACGGCCCCGCGGTCGCAAGTCTCGGTCCGGAACTTTCCAATCACGTCAGGGTCACCAAATTGCAATGTTTTTCTTGGAAAGAGGGGTCGAATCCAAAGGAATAGCTTTAACGAGACTTTATTTGTATAAAGTATTTTCGGTATGGTAAACTGATGTTCTGAAGTAAAGGGAGATTGGAGATGTGCCTTAGCACGTGCGAGAGTGTTCTCCTAGCTGATCCTAACCACAAACCCACGTATGGTAATCGCTGCCGGGAGAGTTCTAAAGGTTTCGTGGCCAGGTGGTCTTCTTTATGGACTCAGCGAGGACCGGAAGACTCGGAGAGAAACCGGTGTGACGTAATCCTCGGTTTTCCTCGCCTGGTCTGTGATGCTGCCCTCTGTGGCTAAAGTATCTATTGTAGCCTTCAGTAATGTCCTGCTTTCCCTTGTGGCTATGTGTAGTATTTACGGCTTATATATTTGGTCCTACCCCCTATTGGTTAAGTGAGGGAAATACAGCTTGTGTTCCTAAAATACGTAACAATATAATAAAAATAGACAGAAATGGTTTGTTTGAACACTTCCCTTGTTTGGGATTGAGGAAGTTAGCAATCCTTTCAGCAATCCTGTCACACACACCCAGACACCCACTACCTCCTTCTGCATCACTCGGGTCATCCTTACCCCCAGTAGGACCACAGTGCCCATTAGTGAAGTGGGATAATTGATCCGACAGGTCGAGTCGACCGACTATACTGAGGAGCTTACTCAGGAACACCGTGTCGTCAGGTTGGATTTTCTTCCGTTCAATTAGGAAAAAAAAAACTTCAAAAACTTCAAAAATGTGTGTCCCTTCGTTATCTTCTCCTGACGGGCCTTCCCGATGAATGTTCCTTCAGCTGAGACTGTGAGCTGGTTGGACACCAGAAAGAGGTGGTGATTTAAAGTTTCCATAGACTGCACCTAGTGTTGCCACCCGTCCCGTTTTTCCCAGAATTGTTCTCTTTTTCACCAGCTGTCCTGGGAAAAAAGAAATCTCTCCCGGGACACAATTTGTCCCGATTTTTTTGGGGGAAATGCCAACACCTCATTTGATTACTTTCATTCTGTAGTCTAAATACGGTTCCTGTGCTTCTATGGCTCTTAAATTTGTCTCAGTTTTCTTCCCGTCTATGCGTACGTGACCGTGACGTCCCAGGCACGCGCCCCCATTCTTGCGCTCCTCAGACAGAGCGGGAACAAAATTTCAAACAGAAACATATTTAAGTGGAGGAAAGTCACTCTGTTAGTGGAGTCGAGCGCTGCGTCTTCATTTGCAATGGGAGGCGAGACTGACGGGGAAGGAGATGGAGCAAACAATACAGGCAAGCCACCAGTACGAAAAAAACGGTATACTAGTACAATCCTGACTGGGCGAAACTTTCAGAGTTTGAATGGGTTCGGCCGTCCCAGGGAGACCATTTTTCAGCCACATGCGTTTTCTGTCCGGCGAAAATCACCGTAAAATATGAAGGGGAAAAACGCATTGGAAATCCACGCAAAAACAAAAAAACATCAAGTTGTGCTATCAAACAAACGAAAACACGCAGCCATTGCAACTTTTATGACCAAGAAAGGTTCACTAGAAGAAGACAAGATTGCAGCGGCAGAGCTTTGCAGTGTTTACAATGGAGTGAAACACGGCCACAGCTACTTATCAACGGATTACGGCAATAAAGTAAGTGCGAAGATCTTTAATGATTCTACTATTGCCACAAAAATGTCATGTGGAAGAACAAAAAGTGAGGCTTTAGTTCAGAATGTCCTAGCTCCTTACAGCCAGGAGCATTTAGCCACAGAACTGCAAAAGGCACCATATTTTTCGGTCTGTTCTGACGCATCAAACTCGGCAACGCAAAACTGTATCCATATACAGTACAGTATTTCCACGGAGAACAGGGCGTTCAATATGGGCTGTTGGAATTTTATGAAGACCCCCATGAAACTAGTTGTGCTATCTATGAGCAAATTGTCGATATCACAGAAAAAAATGGTCTGCGTGTAATTCAGATTAGCGCATATGGAGCTGGCCATGCATCCGTCAATTTTGCAAGCATAACTCAGTTTTCCAAAAACTGAAAGAAGTCAATCCACACATCATTAAGGGAAATTGCAAATGTCACTTGATCCACAACACCCTGAAAAACGCTAACAGAATTTTCAGTGCTGCAGTTAATGATGCTGAAGCTATTGTCTTAAAAATCTACAGCGAATTCTCATGCTCAGCCAAAACAGCAGATTCTCTGAAGGAGTATTGCGAGTTTACTTCAGTACAGTATAAAGAACTACTTAGGCGTGTTACAACCCGTTGGCCTCTGGCCTGCAATTCAGCCGATCTTGGAGTGTTGGCCTGCCCTGAAGTGCTACTTTTTGTCATTGGGAAAGAAGGACTGTCCTGACATTATTTGGAGGGTTATGTGCAAAAGTGCTACTGATGCTGCCGCCGACAGCAGCGATGAGGATGAGGTGACAGTGTCTGAGTGTGTGCTGCTGTTCCTTCACGATATCATGCAAGAGTTTCACTGTGCAATTCTGAAGTTGGAAAATGAGAGTGCTACTCTACTTGACATTCTGGAAGTAATGAGTCGACTACGCAGCCAACTAAACTTGCGCTGTGCAGACAGGTTCTATGGTCATAAAACAAAGCAAGCAACCCGAAAACTGAGTGCAACAGAACAATCAAAGTTTGCAACACTGATTGACTGCTTCTTTGAAAAGGTTATTCTGCACCTTGAGGCTAACTTTGATTTTGATCATCCAGTTTTATCTCACACGAGCTGTCTGCGTCTAAACGGTCCAATGGAGTGGGATTAGGGTTGGGCATCGTTTGAATTTGAATGATTCCGGTTCCGATTCCGATTCCTCGTTTCGATTCCGGTTCCCAACGATTCTCGATTCCGATTCTCTTAAGAGGCAGGGACAAAAAAGTTTACATGTTTTAAATGAGCTAGCTAACCAGAGGTCTTTCTGGATGAAATAGTCTGAACTTCTCCATGAATTTCAATTCTATGAAATTTTTACTTTTTATGAACTTCATTTTGAATTTCTCACAGGGCTGTTTTCAACTAGTATATAAATATCAAATCTATGAAATGAATATAAATGTTATGAATTTTCTTTTCACAGAGGTATACTTTTCACAAGATAGTTTAATTCATTTTTGAAAACTTCACATTTAGACATCCTGCAGGTACTTAAACATGTAACTGAGCTCCCACTGATGGGCTAACCTGTTGCAGAATATCGAACAAACAAAGAGGAGCAACTTGTACAACCTAGCCCAGATTAGCAGCAGGTACAGTATAAAATCAGAAACCGTTCTTGTTGAGGAAAATGATCATATCTGCCTTCTCAGGCAGTATGCGTGAGCGTTCTGGACAGATAGTGTCTCCTGCAGTGGAGAACACGCGTTCGCTGGGTGTAGATGAAGCTTGAACGCATAAATATGAGAAAGCAAGATCTGCCAGCAAAGGATAAGTCTTTCGTTGGTTCTACCATCATGCAGCAGGTAGGGCTGGGCGATATGGGCCAAAATGAATCTCGATATTTTTTTACTATATCTCGATACACGATATATATCTCGATATATTTTGAATCTCCTCTAGAGCACATCATAAATGCTCGAATCAACCATGTCTGGCATAATGTTACTACATGTTATAATAATTTGAGTATTCCTGAAACATAAGTCTGCATGTAGATTACATGAAACAACATATTGTTTAAACTCATTAGTGCTTTCTATTGGAAGAATTTAGAACTTGCACATAAGAAAAGAAAAATCACAGCAAGTTAGATTTACCAACACAGCATTTATTAAAGCCGTTAATTATTTTCGAGCAAAAACAGAGCTCAAAGCCGTTTTTTGTTCCACATCTTCCTTTCGGTAGCCAAACCACTGCAAGACGACGGATCCTGTACTATTCTTTTTTTGAAACCAAATCCTCCGTTTCCATCATCTTTTCTCTCTCTCGCTGTTCTCACTCAACGGTAGGAGATGAGTGACCGGTCGCTGTTGTCACTCACCGGTCGCGTGTGTGACGTCACACACGCGACCGTCACACACGCGCGTAGAATCCTAGAATCTCGCGGGGGGAGTGAGTGTGTTTAATGCATATGAGTCTGTGAGGCAGAGAGCCACAGGAAAGAGCGAGAGAAGGGAACACAACGACTATGCCGGCGGCGGCAAAAAGAAACATTACGTGCCACTTTGTATTCGATGTTCGCGACAGGGGCATTTTATACATCGCCTGGAGAACATCTCGCGATACATCGCATATATTCGATATATCGCCCAGCCCTAGCAGCAGGGTCCTCAGACATAATGGCCGGTGGAATTTCCTGGTATGTCTGCAGCTCTCTCTCCACTATTTTCTTGATGGACATGGAGCTCTGCTGTGACACTATGTTCTGTGCCTCTTCCTCAGCGAACAGCTCCTCCAGTGGAGTCTTCCTGGACAGTTTGCAGGGAGGCGGTTGCTAAACAAACAAAATGTTCATCAGTATTATCACTAAAAAGGAAAATTAAAAGACATGATCCATTAAAGGCATGATCTTAATTAAGATTGAGAATCTATATAATATCAGCTTTTGTACACTTACACTCTCCCCCCCATCCTCATTTTGACTCCCTCATTCTCAGGCCTTTCCTCAGACTGCATGGTGTCCCCATCACCTCCCCAGTCTTCTTCTGTTGACTACAAAGAACATAACTAGCAATTAGATCTTAGATTTTAATAGCTGAAAAGGACGGTTGTGCTTGTGCATGAATGACATTTCACCTGCTTAATCAGCTTTCTCTGGATCTGGTCCCAGACGGTGTCATCCTCCAACTTATGTTTAAAGCGCGGATCCAATGCAGTGGCCACTTGGAGAAAGTTCCTGGTCTCATCATTCTGCAAAACACATATTCTTTATATGTTTTAGCAAGCCACAGGAATAAAGACATTTCTATTCTTCATCAATTTCTTTCGAGCTGCCTGCCTCAGTCACTTACCTGGTAGCGCTTGGATAGGTTTGCCCAAACCTGTTTTTGAAGTTCTGATACAAACACTGTCTCCCTCTTTCACAATCAGATGTGCCTCGAGCTTTTGGAGAATGGGTATGTGTCCGCATGTGGGGCTCTTTTCTGAAGAGACGCAGAGTGTGGACGTGTAGAAAACTTTCATGAGCTTGATGAAGTCTTCTGCTTTCCGAAAATCCTCCTCAGTCAGCCGAGCAAGCCTGTATGAAAAAGAATACAGAACACATAGATCAGTGTTAGAAATATCCTTTCTTAACAAAACACCTAACATATGCACTGCCTACTTTAGCACATAGTCTATCATAGTGACAGCTCTTTGTAGTAAGTCAAGTGTATTCCTTCATATTTTGTGTTTATTGGTATTTTTTGTGTCCAAGCTTCATACATCAGGAACAAATATCTTATCCATCTCGTCTATCTATCTCTACCTGTCCCTTTCCATATTTATTCTCAGCCGTGGATCCAAGCTGGCTGCCTGAATTGCAGGGTACTGCTCTGAATCTCTCCAGCATTAGCTAAAGAGAGTTCCAGCGTGTTCTCACATCAAGAATGAGTGCATGTCGGGGCAGCTCTGATAGAAACAAGAAACTACTTTTAGGGCATTTAGCAGATGCTTTTCATCCTAGGAGACAAACAATACTTGTATTTAAAATAAGTACTCAAATACTGTAGTACTCCGCAGAGCTCATAAATAATAAGATCAGAAATATGGTTAAATAAAGTGAACTTCATGTTTCTTACGTAGAAGTTCTTGCTTCTCCTGGAGGACCACCTTCCCCATCAAGCACCTCTTCATCCACACAACAATGGTTCGGACCTTGGCCACCCACTGACTCACTGAATTTAGGGAGTACAGACTTTGTGCTCCTAGATTAAGTGTGTGGGCAAAACAGCCCAGTTTCACAAATTGCAGGTGCTTAATAGCCACATCCATATTGGCAGCATTATCTACAGTGATTGCTTTAATTTTGCCAGAAATGCCAAACTCTGACAGAACATCACTTATTTCCTCTGCCACAACACAGCCAGTCTGTGCTTTGTACACAGCTTTTGTTTTTAGCACTTTTTGTTGCATTTTACCCTCCACTATATAGTGTGCTGTGATGGTGAGGTAATGGTCCTGTGTGATGCTACTCCAGCCATCACATGTGAGTGCAACAGAGCAGACGTCACTGAGCTCTGTAATGACATTTGACTTCTCGACCTTATACCAAGATGGTATTAATTTATTTGCACAGTAGTCCCTGGTAGGTGGTGTGTACTTGGGGTTGATGGCTTTCACCATGTCCCTAAATAAACAAACATATAATATCACTGTTACTTTAACTTTAGCTCAGTGTGGACTATTAATTAAGTTAGCTCTATCGATGCTGTTTAACTAACCTAAATGTTGTTGATTCCACATCTGAAAAGGGATGCAACCTTTTTAAAATGAAGGCTGTAACCTTTCTGTGGCACTCTTCAACTTGTTGCACCGACATCTTTCCCTTGGACGCTATGGTGAACGGAGTAACTGCCTGGCTAACGGTAGCAATTTCAGGTCATTTGGCCATGAAAAAATACATGGGCTAATGTTAGCTGAGTATTTGCATTTGAGTTGACCAACCGTTTAGGTCGAGTATAACTTGTTAGCTGCCTCAATGTTGGCATAAAACCTATTCGTTACTTACCCGATATGCGGTGCTAGGGTGAGAGTCGGATCCGGAGGATGAAGCAACGGAGGAAGGCCGGCGCAGCGCGTCAAAGACGGGGCACGCTGTTACCTCTACACCGTGACCCCGGAGATGTTTAATCATGTTGGTTGTACACCCTCCTTTGCACGATATATTCGTTTTGTAAGTGTTGCACCGAGCCGACTTGTCATTTATTTTATTAAAGTTAAGCCACACTTTTGAGCGCCGGCGCACAGTTTCCATGTTTACGTGAGCATAAACAGTTTCGCGGCTTCTCCGGAAGCTTCTTCTTCGTTAGTTTTCGGCGGCTTCTTCTTCAGGTTGGCGGACTGGGCATCGAAACTAGGAATCTAAATTTTAAAATTTGAACAATTCCGGGAGAACCGGAATGTTAGTCCCGGTTCCGCTCGATGCTCGATGCCCAACCCTAAGTGGGATGCACTCGAGGGATTGGTCAACAAACTAGCTCTGGACATAGATGAAGACAAACTGTACCAGGACTACACTGTACTGAATAGTGTCTTTGAATTCATCCCAGAAAGCCTGGCACTAGACAAGAAATGGGTGTTTTTTTTCAAGAAGGAGAAAACTGCAACCGAACTGCTCAAAGTGGTGTCTTTTGTTTTCTCTGTACCTGTCAGTAGCGCCTATACTGAGAGTGTGTTTAGCAACATGGAGGATGTCTGGTCAGACCAAAGAAACAGGATGTCAGTGGGGTTGGTCAAAGCAGAACTTCAAGTAAGACTAAACTTTAAACTATCATGCTTGGAGTTTAAAGCGTTCATCGAGGGACAGCATGGACTACCGAAGGCAGCAAAAGTGGATGCCAAATACACATGGATGCATTATACTACAATTACATTCAATCATGTTTTCATCTGTATTTTTAAAATCTATTCAATGTAGAAAGGGGCAGCAGCAGACGCAGACACGAGTCCAGAGTGAGTGCAGGGTCAAGTGCATCTTTGTCAGGGGCAAGAGCATCTTTGTCAGGGTCAAGAGCATCTATATCAGGGAGAGAATCAGTATCAGGACGACAAATGGGTAACCAAAGAAATAGGGAGTCTTACAACTGTCAACCTAGTATGTCCAATCATGTTTTAATCTGTATTTTTTCCATGTTTATTTAATGTAGAAGATGGCTGCAGCAGGCCAAGGAGTCCATCCAGAATCAGTGCAACAGAATCAGGAGCATCTGTGTCAGAGAGACAACCTGTGTCACAACAAAGAGGTAAGAGGAGCTGTGGGCTGAACACAGGGCTCAACGCTAAAGTTTTTTTCCACTTTCCCGGTCGGGCCAGTGGGTCTGAATTCTACTTGCCCGAAGTCAATTTTCACTGGCCCCAAATATAATTTTTTTTTTTTATTAGTGGTTATCAAATAACGACAAAGATTCAGGTAAATTGTTATATTTGACCTTTATTTACAATGTATGAATGCATCTGACATTGTTGGAACATTTGTATTTTTTCTTTTGAGGTTTTATCCCATATTTTAAACTTTGGCACTCGTAATATATTACATCAAAAAAAATAAAATAATAATCCCCTCACACCCGACATGCTCTCTGACCTGCTGACAGCCATCGTCCTACAACACGTTCCGCATTGAAGTTGGCAACTGCTGGCCCCTCGATGCTAATGTATAGGAGTTTCCACAGCATATCAACTGAAAGGCTGCCACGCCAGTCAGATTTATGCGTTTCATTGCACTGAAGCCACGCTCACAAGCAGCAGTGGAGAGTGGGAGCACGAGGATTAGCTCAACCACCATCAGCAGGTTGGGGAAGCTCTGTAGCCTGTCAGGATCTTTAAAAAAGTCTGCCCATACCTTGGTTTGTTGAGCCTGGGGCAGCGCTTTTATGACCACTTTGGCACTAGGCCACTCTTGGTGTCTTGCCTGACTCCTGTCACAGCCCGCCCTATCCAGTATCTCGGCAAAGTGTTCTGTGATCACAAGTAGATGGTCCGCTCCAAAGCTGGCCAACTCTGCCTCTTCTGTGGGCCACTCCCTTGGGTCCACCAACCTTGCAGCCACTAGAAGAATTTTGCCTGACTCCAGGCTCTTGAAGCGGCTCCTCAGGCTTTGGATGACCTCGTCAAGGAGTTGGCTCTTCAATCTAACAACATAAGATGTCTTTTTAAATTTTGTTTTAAAGGCAGGGACGCAAATAAAACATTTAACACAGTAAACACAACTAAATGAGCCCTTTTATGAACAACAGGCTACTAGGCCTTATGCGCAACATTCTTCCGGGTTCTACAAAACAGTGGTCTTGGCTTCCGGTCGTCCGCTGCTCAATAAGCTGAGTTTATTATGGCGACCTTCTACAGCCGGTGTTTACAGGAGCTACCCCGAACAACTATTAGCGATGTGCACAGTATTGCCAAACGGACGTCCAGAGCCCCGGGGACTCTGTTAGACAAGGGATTTAAGTTTTACGCCTCCTCACTTACTTACATTTGTAGCTTTTGCTAATAGCGCTCGTTAGCGTTAGTTAACTGTAAGTAGCCTAGTTGTGTACTTGTATGCTATCAGTTAGTTTAGCAGTATTTTTGCTCACAGACAATTAAGACAATCAGATGAAGACTGCATTTTAGCGATGGGTTTATACTACCAACAGTATAATTACTACGATGTCCTGTGTGTTTAAGCTGGTCTTTGTCGACGTGGTACGCTGGTCGTATGTGTCTAGTAGACGCATAAGACCAGACACTACTATCCTAGTAGACTCTACTAGGATAGCTGCTAGGTTTAATGTCGACTAGCTGCTACCGTTCTGGCAGGTGTTTCAGATTTCTAAAACATTGATTTGTATAAAGACAACTGTGATGAATGAATGAATGAATGAAATGATGCTGTATCTTCTTTTCCACCAGTTTCAAACAAAGACAGGTTGAGAGGTACTGTCACTGTCAGAGCAGCTTGTCACAGGTCCATGCAGAAGAATGAAAAACCACACAGCTTGAGCGTAGGCTATGTTTAGGGATGGGTTTGTTAAATTGTCTGTTTCAGTTCAATGACTGTACAGAATGCGTTCATCAAGCCTCTCAGAATGAATATATTTACACTGCAACTGCTTTCATTTGGCCACCAGCATGTTCTCAACTATATAAACACCATATTCACAAATACAACACATTCTTCTGAGACACTTGATAAATGGCTATAGTCTACCTGTTAGTGAAAGAAGGTAATTTGTGCAAAGTTGATTGACAGTAAATATTTCTATCGACACATATTTGGTATACCTCTACTCGTATGGTTAACAGTTTTTGTATACTAAACACACACACACTATACCGATAACATCATTAGGACACTTGCCATGACATTACATTCGAAAGCTATATATATGGGTTTCCTCCCCTTTTGCAATTGCTACTACTTGCAACTATTGACACCCTGTAGTGGCAGGCATTCCAGTACTGAGCAATGTATGTTTATTGTGGTAGACTTGTAGGAAGCCCCTTGTCTTAATTTAGTGGTATCTGTTCTGCCAACTGTCCAATTGTCTCTTTGTGTATTGTATACAGATAGTGCTTCGTGATTCAGATCCCGTCATCATGACCTCAAGTCAGTGTTCATGCAAAGCTGGCACAGCAGTATGCAATCACACTGCTGCACTGCTCTTTCAGACAGCTCATTACTCCGAGCTCAATATCCAGGTTGTCCCCCCTGTTCATGCCTGTACAGAAATGGAACAACAATGGCACAAGCCCAGAACTGCAGTAAGGGTTGAGGCAAATGCACTGTATAATATGTATGTAATAGTTAGGCTATGTGTGCTGCAATAAAATAGTAATTTGCTAAAATAAAGTATAGTGATCTAAGGTTAGAAGCATTAGAGGTGCAGCGTAATATAATGGCGACTCTTTACTTCATAAGGGAGTAAAACCCGGGCCTGTAAACAGCATGATTGTTACAAGACATCTTCTGGCATAAAATGCCGACTGCAGACAGTGGTGTGTCTCCTTATAACGAATTTATCACGCCTAATGTTTCGGACCCATATCGCCCTAACTGACTCATCCTTTGGAAACTGGTGGAAACTTACGCTAGAGTTAAATTTCCCCGACACAGAACAGCTCGGCACACAACAAAAACTGCTGTTCAGATGTTGCCGTTTCTGGTATTTTAACATTTTAACATTTGTTAAATTTTAATTTCACAAATGTTAAAATTAAATTTTAATCACACGAAATAGAAAACTAAATACTAAATAGAATACACTAAAGCGAAACTTAGAAGTTACCAGGAGATCACCTACCGCTGCAGACAACCAGTGTACGGAAGTGAAAAGCGGAAATGATTAGACCCGTTTACACGTGTTTTCCGGTTCGAACGCTGGGCGCTCCGCATAACCCCTATTGAACTGTTAACCATGTTCTTATTTTTTTAATTTCCTACCTGTTAAATCTATCCCTGCTCTCCTGGCTAAAGCTCTGTAGCTGAACTGCATGGAACTGGCCCTCTGCTGACTCCTGAAGAAAGGTTTCAAGGCTCTCTCCAGCTGTTGTGTGCATGCTTGTAAGCATGAGCAGTGTCGTCTCAAAGGCCTGTAAGGCCTTTGGGAGTGTAACACCGTCTGAAGCTTCAGACTTGGATTACAATGTCACCTATTTGATAAGACTTACTAATACTACACTTTACTTTTCACTCAAAACTATACAGAGGAAAAAGTAATAAGTAAACTAACCAGCTCAAAACATGCAGGATATCCTGATCCAGGACCACAAACAGTAGGCGGCTGTAGTCCTTCAGGATCTGGACACACTGTTTGGCTCTCCCGATCATGTCTGCGCTGGCAGATCTAAAATAAGCACAAACAGCGTATCGTTGTTCAGTGAGAATATAACGCAGTAATGATAATACAAATTTAAGGAAAATATTGCTTCAGAAAAACAACTTGCCTCTTCTCAATTGTGTTCTCCATGTGTGCCAACACAACAGGATAGTCCTTCATGAGGGTCTGAAGAGCTTTTTCAATATGTGGGAGCCACCTTGTTCCCCCCAGATTGGTCGGCTTCCAGATCTTCTGCTGGAGGACCTCACTCAGTGCTTTAAGCTCTCTCCAGGCTTTGGGCGAGTAGTGATACTGATTGTAGAGGCCTTTGAGGAGATCAGTCACCTGTATGACGAGGACAAAATAAATAGAGGCAATAAAACATTACTGTGTTACATACATTAATTTCAAATAAATTAATTCAGTGCTGTGACTCCTTTCTTCATTCTCTCATCCCCGTTTATGGCGTCCATGGCTGCCAGTTCTAGTCCATGGGCAAAGCACTGGATGTTGATGAGTTGGGGGACTTCTTCCCGGAGTAGAGACCCCCGCCTCCCGACCATCACTGGGGCTCCATCCGATCCAAAGCCGACTAACCGCTCCTTCCACTCTGGGAGGCCAACTTTCTGAAATACTGTAGAGAGTGACAAGTTAATGATGTATTTTTTTAAACTACCATTTAATATATTTACATCTATTAATGTTTATGAACAAAGGTTATTTCAAATGAGTTTCAGCTTACCCGCATTAAGAGCTGCAAGGTGCCCAACTGCAGTAGCCTGCTTAAGTTCCTCGACTGCCAAAAAAAAAAAGTTTTGGGGCTCCCCGTTTTGCAGCATCCTGACGGACACCCCCTCGAGGTCACGGGTGCTCACATCAGTGGAAGAGTCTGCCAGGACACTGAAGAACTTTTTGGCCTTTAGGATGCTCAAAAATGGTTCCCAAAGGTCATCAAATATGACCATGGCAAACCTTAAAAGAGACTAAATGGATAACTTTCATGAATCTTACTATAATTCGATATCTGTCGCTCATTTAATCCAAATTTATTCAGCCACATTTGTTTTTAAAATCACAGCCACACACACACCTTGAACCTAAGCACCATAACATAGCTCTAATCACACAATTACACAACTAGTGTGTGTGTGTGTGTGTATGTATGTATGTATGTGTGTGTATATATATATATATATATATATATATATATATATATATATATATTAAAAAAAACACGCAGATCCGGAATTTCAAAATAAAAGGGGGACAGCAGCAGCTCTATACTGCTCCGCTGGATTAATGAGGAGCACAGGCTCAAACGTAGCAATACAGTATATAAATTCAAAACGGGCCCATTTGGATGTAGCCTCAAAAACCATGATCAAAAGTGGGCTGTAGCTATGCATTTCATAACACGGTTGCTTCTCACAGTTTATTTTTGCTGCGAATTTGACTGACTTATTACAATAGAGCAACTTTACATAAGGCTGATAAATTAACAACTTACTGTCGGCAAACCATGTCAGTGTTGTACTGTGTACCCAGCCCAACCCCGTTCTTCTGTTGAGTACTCACACTGGGGTACACGGTAAATGGTTGTCCAGTCTTTGTGACGTGATAAGCTGTGGTTATCAGCTTTGTGATAACCACAAAAATAAACGGCAAGGCACTGGAGGACGGGTTATCAGCAGCCCACTTAGCTGCCATGCGAGCTGGCACCAAGATGCTGCTTGCTCTTATCGTGACACTCAAGCATCTGCTTTCTGAAAGATGACGTTCCTTTAAAAAACGAACCGCTTTTATCCGCCGTTGACGGGAACTTAAGGCAAACCTCGCAGAACATAGTTGGTGATTCCTCCACATCCTTGAGTATAACCCAGGGGAACTCCTTCTTTCAGGATGCTTGAGAAGTTTGCTTACGCTTGAGCTCGTACGCAGCCATCTCCTAGTTCTTCATCAAGTGACTGCGGCGGGCCCGCTACCTGCCGGGAGTCTCGCAATCTCGATTTTGATTGGCCGAAGCCACATTCAAATAAAATCAAATAGTACACCAAGCATTACAAGCATTATCCGACGAGGCCAAGGGGAGGGGGCCCTCCCCTTGGCCAATCAGAAAAAAAATTGAATTTTTTTTTTTTTTTGCTTCGAGTCCTCCACTTGCCCGAACGGGCAAGCGGGTTGTCATAGTTACTTGCCCGACGTGGCGTTTTACTTGCCCTGGGACGTCGGGCAATCCTTATTGTTGAGCCCTGTGAACATCTAATCACTAATGATGTTTTCATCTGTATTTTTTAATCCATTAATGCAGAACGGAGTAGCAGCAGCACACCAAGGAGTCCATCCAGAATCAGCTCAACAGAGTCAAAAGCATCTTTGTCAGGGTCAAGAGCATCTCCATCAGGGAGAGAATCAGTATCAGGACGACAAATGGGTAAGAAAAGAAATAGGGAGTCTTACAACTGTCAACTTGGTATATTTGCATGTCCAATCATGTTTTCATCTGTATTTTTAAGCTATTAATGCAGAACAGAGTAGCAGCAGCAGATCAAGGAGTCCATCCAGAATAAGTGCAACAGAGTCAAGAGCATCTGTGTCAGAGTCAACCTGTGTCAAGAAGAAAACAAAGGTACGATAAGAGAGGCAACAGGGATTCCTATAACTTAGTATAGCCTAGATAACTTAATAGTCAACGTAGTATAGCTACACCAAAGTAACATGGTGTAACACCAAAACAAACAAGAAATACAAAAATATAAATGTTGAAATAACTGTTGAAAGTTTGTGACCAAGTCTCATGTGATGTCTCTCTGTGTTCTAATGTGTTGCAATGGCTGCTGGACTGAAATTATCAGCTGGTGTACATCCACCCTGGTGACCCCTGAACGAATACATTTATTAACATGACTTTTTTTCCGTCTCCTTTGTCCGAATTGTATGTTCATTGGTCAGTCTGAACTGGTAATAATGGCCAAGCCCTCCGCCCCAAAAATTTGATAGAGTGTCCCTTTTTTTTCCCCCCAAATCCAAGGTGGTAACCCTATATGCATCTCGACCATTGACCTATGGAGATCTCGACACGAATGTAGTGATGGGTTGTTCGCGACCAAATCAGTTCGAATGAACGAATCTTTAACAAGAACGAACCGAATTGATTCTTCTCTCTTGTTCGTTCTCAGACTCGACTCCTCCCAGACCCACTAGTCTCTGACTCGCTGTTTGTTCACTGACTGTGAGTGGTGAAGAGGGAAGAGACTTAGTGAGCGAGCGTACGATAATACGATTCAATATCAGTGAAATGGTAAATGCATGCTGTCTTTGTACTTTCTGTGTCATGCAAGATTAATCAAATATTTGAATGACTCGTCAATCTGTCTCGTTCTTTCATGGTTCGTTCTCCACCCAGGACCCCAACCATCATTGCTAAATCAAGTCTATTATCTTGCTGATATGTTAAACATCCAATAATCAACTAAACCCCCCATCCCGCTGCGTTTGGTCAAAGTTGTAAAAAAAAAAAAAACGTCATCGGGTCGAGGAGAGATGAAAAGGTGCTTCCTTTCGAACATAGGAAAAGACAGCACTGTTTAAAATGAATTAGACTCTGCTCTTCCTAACCAATGTCATTGTGCGACGGCGGGTATTACTGACCTCTAACGTCTCTAGTGTGAAACTACACATTTCCAAAGATTGACTAAAACAAGCGCTCTTTGATCCACGCGTTCTTGTCTTATTGATTTCAATCAGGTTATCGCCAACAGTGAGGATTACTTAGGTCGGACTTGGCCAACGGGAATATTTTAGGCCACTTGAATTCCAATTCACACGTGAAAAAAAAGAGGCTAAACTTGTATTTTATGTGCTTACTAAACAGCAATAAATGAATTCATTTATATTGAAATAATTATGTTTCTGGAATTGTATTCCAGAAATATTTGAAATATTCCCCATTATTATCAATTGTATTTTTGTACTTCTTGTCACGCCGCGTCCTGCCACTCGGTCCAACACCCCCATCTAGTGGCCACTTGACGCCACTGTACCTCATTCTCACACCTGTCTTCAATCATCAATCTTCACTTCCTACTTCAGCCGGGGATCGCCATCCAGCCGGCGCCAGTTTGTGGGAGGGAGACAAGTGGAAAACCGCGTTCAACACCCCATTGGGCCACTTCGGGTACTTGGTTATGCCCTTCGGACTCACCAACGTTGACCAGTCCCTGGTCAACGATGTCCTCCGGGACATGTTGAACCGCTCCGTTTTCGTGTACCTCGACGAAATCCTAATCTTCTCGAGATCCGTGGAGGAGCACAGAGTTCACGTCCGACAGGTTCTTCAACGTTTGCTGGAGAATCAAATTTACGTCAAGGCGGAGAAGTGTGAGTTCCACCTTCCGTCCATCTCTTTCCTGGGCTACATAATCGGTCAAGGCCAGATAGAGATGGATCCCTCCAAGGTCCCGCAAGAGACTGCAACAGTTCCTTGGATTCGCAAATTTCTATCGACGGTTCATACAAGGCTACAGTCAAATCGCGGCACCTCTCACGGCCCTGACCTCCACCAAGAGTTCCTTCTCATGGACGCCAGAGGCTGAGACCGCCTTTCTGGGCCTCAAGAAGTAATTTGTATCCGCGCCTATCCTCGTTAAACCCGATCCCTCTCTCCAGTTCGTGGTGGAGGCCGACGCCTCTGACACCGGAGTGTGCGCAGTCCTCTCCCAGCGCTCCCCCTCCGACCACATGCTCCACCCCTGTGCCTTCTTCTCCCGCCGGCTGTCCCCGCCGGAGAGAAATTATGACGTCGGCAACCGCGAGCTCTTGGCCGGCAAGCTCGCCTTGGAGGAGTGGCGACATTGGCTGGAGGGCGCGGAGCACCCGTTTATAGTTTGGACCGACCACTGCAACCTGGCTTACATTCAGTCTAAGAGATTGAATTCTCGACAGGCCAGGTGGGCCTTATTCTTCGGTCGTTTCAATTTCTCCCTCACCTACCGTCCCGAAACGTTAAGCCGGATGCCCCGTCCCGCCTGTACTCCCCCGAGGACCCCTGTACTGATCCCGAAACCATCCTGCCCCCCGCTTGTCAGATCGCCACACTCACCTGGGAAGTTGAGTCCGTGGTACGCCTTGCGCAGAGGCAGCAGCCAGGCCCCGGTCCTGACCCCCCAAATCGCTTGTTCGTTCCGGACGCTGTTCAGTCCAGGGTACTGGTCTGGGCCCATTCCTCCAAGCTAATCTGCAACCCGGGAATCACCCGCACTTTGGACTTCATCCGCCGGCGATTCTGGTGGTCTACCATGGACGCAGACGTCAGTGCATTTATTGCGGCGTGCGCAACCTGCGCCCGGAATAAGACCTCGACCCGTCCCCGTTCCGATCTGCTTCGGCCCCTACTCATTTCTAGCCGGCCTTGGTCACACATCGCCCTGGACTTCGTCACCGGTCTGCCCACATCCGAGGGCAACACCACCATTCTCACCGTGATCGACCATTTCTCCGAGCACTTCGTCGCTCTTCCCAAGCTTCCCTCCTCAAGAGAGACCGCAAATCTCCTGGTTAGGCACGTGTTCCGCCTTCATGGCATCCCTGCGGACATCGTTTCCGAAAGGGGTCCCCAGTTCACCTCTCAAGTGTGACGTGCGTTCTGCTCGGCTCCAGGGGCCACACACAGCCTTTCCTCCGGGTTCAACCCCCAGTCCAATGGACAATCGGAGCGGGCAACCAGGAGATGGAGGCAGCGCTCTGCTGTATCTCCCACGCCAGTCCCTCCTCCTGGAACTCTCAGCTTCCCTGGGTCGAGTATGCCCACAACACACTAGTCAATGCATCCTCCGGCTTATCCCCGTTCATGGCCTCGCTGGGCTACCAACCACCCCTGTTCCCCGAATTGGAGGACGAGATCTCAATCCCGTCGGTCCAGGTCCACATGCGCAGGTGCCAGCGCACTTGGAAGCGCACACGCACTGCGCTTCTCCGCGCATCCTCCCGCTCCCAATCGCAGGCCAATAAGCGCCGTCTACCTGCCCCCCAGTATGCTCCCGGACAGAGGGTGTGGTTTCGGGCAAAGGACCTTCCCTTGAAGGGAGTACCTCCCAAACTCTCCCCCCGTTTCATCGGCCCCTTTGAGATCGAGACTATTATTAACCCCTGTTCCGTTCGTCTCCGACTTCCCCCATCCCTCCGTGTACATCCGACCTTCCACGTCTCCCAGGTCAAGCCTGTCTCCACCAGCCCGTTGTCTCCCCCCGCTCCGCCCCCATCTCCACCCAGGGTCATCGACAACCACCCGGCGTGGTCAGTCCATCGCCTTCTGGAGGTACGACGACGCGGCCGGGGTCATAATACCTCGTCGACTGGGAGGGGTACGGTCCTGAGGAGCGCTCCTGGGTTCCCTGGAGTTGTATTGTGGATGCCTTGCTCGTCCGGGACTTCCATTGGGATCACCCGTCTGTTGTTGGGCGTCCGCCGAGAGGCGTTCATAGAAGGGGGGGTACTGTCATGCCGCGTCCTGCTACGCGGTCCAACACCCCCATCTAGTGGCCACTTAACGCCACTGTACCTCATTCTTCAGCCGGTGATCTCCATCCAGCCGGCGCCAGTTCGTCGTTTACAACTACCCATTCTCCGTCCGTCACTCTGCCTACCTATCGCTGAACCCCTGCCTGCCTACCCGCCTTTCGCTGAACCCCTGCCTGCCTACCCGCCTGTCGCCGAACCACTGCCTGCCTACCCGCCTGTCGCCGAGTCCTTGCCTGCCTGACTACCGCTTGCTTCGCCCTAGCTTGTCACCTACCCCGTGTCCCAATAAACCCTGTTTCCTTTTACCCCGTCTCTGCCTCCCTGTGTCGAGGCTCCTTTCCTAAGCATTTTTAGAATTCGAACCACCTTTCCTCCAAGCACTTCCATCTCCATAGGAAAGGAAATTTCCTATGCAAAAAAGAGAATTCGTAGAGGCCCCATGATTAGATTCACCGCTAGCGGAAACTCGACTGAACCAACAAACGAACTAACAATTCTGAACGACTCTTCTTGGCGAACTGACCGACGCGAACTGAATCAAGGAAAATAATCATTGAATCTGTAATGAATTGTGTGTGTTTCTGTAGTTCAGATTGTATGACGTCAGGACGTAATGGTAGGTATATGTATAATGGCGGACGACTAGTAAAGACGTGTTTGGTTTTAAGCAGAGCATGTGTCCGAGTCACATCAATATATAACATGGTGTCAGAAGAAATCACAAAATAATATGAGAGGACAAAAGGAAAAATGGCACAGTTACAGCCACTGTCAAGTTTGAGCCCTCAAGGTAATGTTGCGAAAAACTGGAAGTTATGGATCAAGAAGTTGGAGCTGTTTTGTACTGCTAGCGGAATAGGTGAAAAGTCTGAGAAGGTGCAGTGTGCTACTTTTCTGCACGTGGCGGCTGAAGAGGCAATAAAGGTTTGCAACACGTTAAGACAAAATTCAAGTGTTGAAAGAAAAGTTTAAAGATTACTGCGAGCCTAGAAAGAACCTTCCATACACCCGACATATGTTCTTCACAAAGGCTCAAGGACCGACAGACCATAGACGCCTACGTGACAGAGTTGAGGAGCAGAGCCAAAGATTGTGAGTTTGACTTTAACATGACTCTTTAATATGTGACAGGATTGTATGCGGCATACTAGATGATAATGTAAGAAGACTATTTAAGAGGGGGATCTCACGTTAGAAAAAGCCATTGATGTCTGCCGTGCCAATGAGATCACGTCAAGTCAAGTTAAAATGCTCAATGAAGAAGTTGAAGTGCATAAAATAAAACCTGTGAATACAGCCAAGAAAGAGCTGAAAAGGGTAGAACAAAGCCAGCGTCACAAGATGAGCAAAAGGGATTTGATTGCAATAGAAGTGGATATAAACATGAATACAGGAAATGTCCAGCTTTGGTCAGACATGTAAGTCATGCCAGAAAAATAATCATTTTGCAAAGATGTGCAAGGCACAAGGCCAAACAAGGAAAATGCATGCTGTGGAACAGAGTGACAGTGACAATAACATGTTCATGGGCACAATCAATGTGGAACAAGAAGTATGCATCAAAAATATTGACAATGCAGAGATGGAGGATGACAATGAGTGGACTCAAGAACTAAAGATAAACAGGTGAAGGGTGAAATTTAAGCTTGATACTGGTGCAGGTTGCAATGTGATGTCAGCAGACACGTTCAACTCACTGGACATCAGAGGAAAGCTGAAAAAGTCCACCCTGCAGGCTTGTTGCATATTTCGACTAGTCTGCGCCATTGGGCAAGAGAGAACTCACTTGTGTGCACAAAGGACAAAAACACAAGATTGAGTTTGAGATCACGCAGAAACATGTTCCAGCAATACTGGGAAAGAATACATGCACCAAGTTAGGCTTGGTGAAGCGAGTGTATGATATTAAAAAGGACAATGACATTCTGAATGACTGATGACTTGTGTTCTGGTTTAGGATGTTTACCAGGGATACACTATATTCAGATTGATCCAACTATTTCACCAGTTGTGCATGCTCCAAGAAAGGTTCCAGTAGCTCTCAGGGACACAGTTGTGGAAGAACTACACAGGATGGAACAGAATGGAGTGATAACAAGACAAATAGAACCGACAGACTGGGTGAGTAGCATGGTGACGGTGGTCACACCGAAAAAGATGAGGATATGCATGGATCCACAGGATCTTAATCAGGCAATAAAACGAGAGCGCTGCTAATTGTTGAAGAGGTTGTCTCACGCATGCCGAAAGCAAAGTACTTCTCTGCGCTAGACGCAAATCAAGGGTTTTGGCTTATTAAACTGGACAAAGAAAGTTCCAAGTTGTGCACATTCAACACTCCTATAGGGAGATATCGGTTCCTGCGTCTACCCTTTGAATCTCCTCTGCATCTGAGGTGTCCCAGAGATCCGTGGCACAAATGATTGAAGGCCTGGAAGGAGCGGTCAACATTATCGATGATTTGCTTGTATGGGGTGACACAATCGAGGAACATGATCAGAGATTGATAAAAGTCTTGGAGGGAGCAAGGGAGTACAACTTGAAATTGAACAGAAACAAATGTAAAATCAGAACTGCAGAGATCAAGTACATAGGTCATGTACTCAGCACTGATGGGCTGAAAGCAGATGATGAAAAAGTGAGAGCTGTGGTACAGCTACCACCACCACAAGACAAACAGGAGCTGATGAGATTCATGGGCATGATACAATATCTTGCCAAGTTCATTCCCAACCTGTCTGAGGTCAGCACTCCACTGAGAAAGCTGCTAGAGAATGACACTGCATGGCATTGGGAAGAGAAGCAAAAGCAAAGCTATGAACAATTAAAGAAGTTGGTTACCAATGCACCAACACTCAAGTTCTATGATGTGAATGCACCTGTGACATTGTCTTTGGATGCCAGTTCAGAAGGCATAGGAGCTGTAATACTGCAGGATGGGAGGTCTGTAGCGTATGGATCACGAGCGTATTGTCAGCGCAGATATGCGCAAATTGAAAAGGAATTACTTGCCATAGTTTATGACTGTGAGAAATTCCACCAGTATTAATATGGCAGAGACATCAATGTTGAGAGTGATCACAAACCGATGGAGAGCATCTTCAAAAAGCCACTCAACGAGCTCCCATGAGATTTAAAAGGATGCTTCTTGGACTACAGAGGTACACGCTCAAAGTCACCTATAAGCCAGGGAGAGAGCTGTACATCGCTGACACTCTGAGCCGTGCTTTCCTAAAAGAACAAAAAGATTTGCTAGGAGAGGAGTTGGAAGTCAACTGGGTTACACCACAACTACCCATCTCAGAGAAGAAATTAATAATGTTCAGAAAAGCAACAGCGGATGATCCGGAAATGCAAATGCTACGAGACATTACAATGACATGATGGCCAAAAGAAAGAAATGATATTCCAAAAGAAATGAAAACATACTGGACATTCAAAGAGGAAATCAGCTATGCATCAGGACTGATGTTCAAAGCTGCAAAACTCATTGTGCCAAACCAGATGAGACAGGAAATGCTCAACAAAATACATGAGTCATATCTTGGCATAGTAAAATTGTGGCAACCCGGGCCCGACACAGCGGCTCTGGAAGCCCAGGGGGCAGGTAATACAGGCAGTCTACCACCCTTTTCCCCCAGAGGGAGCCAAGGACTGCATTAGAGCAGCCCCAATCAACGCAAACGGGGGACACCTGCGAAGGAGGCCAATCAGGCACAGGAGAAGGTTTATAACCAGACTGGAGACATTGTCTAAAGGAAGGAGGTATGTGACCCATGCAGGAGCGGAGAGCAGACCGAGACTCCTCACCTCACCCGGACGGACCTTTGCCCCAGCACCCGGTCTAGAGGAGACCACAGGACTACGCGGAGGGACCTCCCCATCGGGATACCGGGACAGCGTGTGAGATACGACCACAGCGTCCCCAGTGGCTCACGGAGCCCAGACTCTTTATAGTTATAGTTTGCATTGACGGGGGATTTCCCTTTTTTCTGTTTCGGATTCAATAAACGTGCCTTTGTTGGCAGTTTTGAGCACCAGAGACTCCTGATCCTTCGTCGGGGGAGGGGCCGATAGACCCGGGTTACCACAAAATGTAAAGAGAGCTAGAGATATTCTCTACTGGCCAGGCATGTCAACTCAGATAGAGGACGTTGTGTCTCAATGTGCTGTATGTAATGTAAACAAAAACAGCAATCCAAAAGAACCTCTACTTCCCCACACACTGCCAGGAAGACCATGGGAGAAGATTGGCACAGATCTCTTTCACTACAATGGGGCAGAGTATTTGCTCTGTGTAGATTACTATTCAAAATGTCCAGAGATCAGCTTGTTCTGTGACACAACCAGCCGAGGTGTCATCACTGCTATGAAGTCGACATTCGCTAGGCACGGAATTCCAGTTCCCGTAGTCTCTAACAATGGTCCACAATATGCCAGTGGTGCTTTCAGAGTGTTTTCTGAGAGCTGGGAATTTGAACATGTTACTTCCGGTCCAGGACTTGCTCAGTCTAATGGTCAGGCAGAGAGAACTGTACAAACTGTAAAGAACATGCTCAAAGAGGCAAAGAGCGGCAATGGCGACCCTTACATTGCTCTGCTCAAATACCACAACACACCGCTGGAGTATATAGGATTCTCTCCTGCACAGCTGTTAATGGGACGTCGTCTAAAGTCCAAACTGCCAGCATCAACAACTCTATTGACTCCTGAAAATAGAGCTCAAGTTCATTGCAATCTGAAGAGCAGACAAATGAAACAAAAGAGCTACTTTGACAGACAAACACAAAAGTTGCCAGATCTACGAACAGGTGAAAATGTCAGGATACAGAAAGGAGATGCATGTCAGCCAGCTGTGGTTGTGAAAAGACATCAGCTACCAAGATCCTTCATAGTTCGCACACAAGATGGACGAGTCTACAGGAGGAACAGAAAGCATCTACTGAAAACAGACGAGAGGGAGTTTCTACCTACAGAGATGCACGACATTCCCACATACACACACACTGAAACGGCACACACTGAGTCTGACACAGAATGCAACGACACAGAGGTCAATCAGGACAGTGACTCTCATGATGGACAAGCACAGTTACAATTACATCACACAGGGTCTGGGAGACAAGTCAAGATTCCAGCCAGATACAAATAGTAGATATACATTTGAACTCAAGCAGATTGATGCTATTTCACACAGGGAGTGTTAATGAGAAAAGAAAAAGGTTGTTGATTTATTAATGCATGTGTGTAACAATGCATTTTGTTGTTGGTATTGTTAGATACACTGTAGAATACAATACAAGTTTATTTGAATGGTGTTAAACCATGAAGGAAAGGTTTTACCTTAAGGCATTGTTTTATGTTACGTGTCATAACGACAACAAAGAAGTGAGGCATTATTTTGTATCAGTGTAATTTAAAACAAAAAACGAAACAAAGCATCTTAAGAAAGGGGTTGTATTGTGTGTGTGTGTGTGTTTCCGTAGTTCAGATTGTATGACGTCAGCACGTAATGGTACGTATATTTATAATAGCGGACGACAGGTAAAGACGTGTTTGGTTTTAAGCAGAGCATGTGTCCGAGTCACATCAATATATAACAGAATCCATCACTACTTGAATGGAGAGGGGTCTGGTTGCAGAGTGAGAACGGTTGGCGGATTGACCGCTGATTGGCTGCTGTTACTTCACTCAGGGAGTGAACGCTGATTGGCTGTCATCACGCGAATGTGGCGGCAAAGTTCAAATATTTCAACTCGAGAGATGTGTCGCGCTACGCATGACGCGTTCAGATCGCTGGGAATTATGGGGAAAACATGTTCGCGACTTCAGAAAGTTCTCGTGAACGACGCCTGGGGCCTCTACGAATAGTCAAATCTCCTAACCTTTATGCCTCCTTTCCTTAACCTTTGTGGAAAACGTCATCGGGTCAAGGAGAGATGAGAAGATGCTTCCTTTCGAACATAGAAAAAGACAGCACTGTTTAAAATGAATATGACTCAACTCTTCCTAACCGACGTCATTGCGCGACGGCGGGTATTGCCGACCTCTAGCGTCGGCAATACCTGACGCTAGAAAAAATTCATGTCTGATTTTACCCCCTTGTGTTGTAAAAGTGAACTGTTTAGTTTCAAGTAAGCATTTCTACAATTTGTAGAGGGAGCAGATTGCAAGGGGATAAAAATGGAGACTGCATTATGATCTGTTAATGGGGTTGTGTTGATATTAACTGATATTTTATCAATATTCAAATTATCAGAAACTAACCAATAGTCCAATCGTGAACGTCTGGTGGCACTTCTATTACTCCAAGTAAACGCATTTATGTTAGGATTGTTAAACCTCCATACATCAATCAAGTTTGATTTTTGCATAAATAATTATAAAATGACCTGATTTATCACTGACCCGGGAAGTCCCGGGAAAATTATATTTTAGAGTCGCAACACCAGCAGAATGTTCAGACCCATGAGCCTGCCACAGATAATTTCCCCACTGGGATCTCCATAATCTACCATCATCCGGAACTGAGTGTGACTCTTGAATGAAACAGAAATCAGATTTGTGCTGCTTGACAAACAAAAATAACGCTTTGCGCTTAACAATATCCCTTATCCCCCTGGCATTGAGAGTATTGATAGATAAAGATGTATTAACAACAGATAGAACAATGTAAAAAGTAAAGTTTGGATGAAACTAGACTTTAACCTTACTGTAAGGAGCTGCACCATTTTTACTTAAATAAAAAGTGCATAGTGAAACCTAGTAAAACAATACAAATTAAGGAGGTACCTAGGTTTTATACCAGTTATTAGGAATTAATAGACATAAAATGCTAGCCTCTAGAACATTGCAAAAAACTTGACTAGATGTAATAAATGTTGTCTTGTAAATATATTCATTTGAGTGTCATTAATGTGCCCATCAGCCCTTAAGAAAATAAATAAATAATAATAAAGTGTTTTTCAGAACAGAAACACAGCGAATGAAAAGCACTTTGGTTATTATAGCTTAACTCGGCTGAAGGCACATGTTGACAGGTGTGGCGTGTGCCGGATTTCAGCGCAGGCAAAGTCCACCGTCTTTGTTAGCCCCTCAATCTGTAGTGTGTTGTTTGAATCATTCTCTCCACACTCTTTCCCGGAGTCGATTCTGGTGTTGAAGATGACCGAGATTTTCTGCACAATACCATCACAGTCTAGACCGAAGGAGCGCTGCAGCTTCATTTTCTTTGATGCAGGAGGTTCGGAGGGAGTTGTGGAAGGAGTAATAGGGAGAGGGGGGAAATCTGGATCCAGAGGGAGATCACAGGTGCATCTGCCATGCAGTAGTCGTGTAGGTTGTTCATAAGCGGATTCTCCGTCGGTACCTCCATGCTGCCGTAGTTGTGGTATGCCAGCTAGCGATGCTGTTAGCCTTAAGTTTTTTATCCCCCCCAGGTGTGTCGTTAAGAGGTGAGAATTCTGCACGATACGAGCTTAATAATAAGTTGACACGATGCACTCAACTCTGCATTAAGATACCTCCAACACTATACTTTAAATAACTACGTTTCACTAAAATGTAAGTCTGAAGGTGAACAGTTCGGAAGCGTACGTGCACTCACACCGCCATCTTGCGCAGCCTCAGTTTTGTGCGGAAGTAAAGCTACCTGAGTCACCCGAGATCACGTCACAACAGTGGCTGCCCATTTCATTGATAGACTAAAGTGAACTTGCAGCAAGCACTAGGAGGCGAATTGAACACCCATTCTAACATTTGTATTATGATACATAATAGCTTACAATTATAAACATCACCTGATAGATTCTCGCTCATTCTCAACCATTGCAAGCAGTTCTAATAATTTATTCATCTGATTCAGCAAAGAAGCGTGAAGAGGTCACTGCGGGAATTCATACTTGTTGTTATGAAGTCTAGTTCATCTGAGGGGCATTTCCTGAACACTCAAAGGCATTTTACAGACACATACTATGGATGGTTAAGTATGGTCAACCAGCTCAGCGTCTTTCCCCATAATAAGCAACAATCAGTGTTTAATTACGTGGATTTACCTTTGAGTACTTCCTTATTTGGGCTACTGTGTAAATTGTGGTTTAGAATTTGCCCAAAACACTTATATATTCACATTTGCGCAAAGAAAAGAAAAAAACATGTGAAACAGTGCCCCCTGGTGTCATACTTCACGGAGGGAACAGAACACGGTGTGTTCCTCAGTCCTTGGACGCCAGACTTCCGAGTCGAAAGTCGAAGCTCTTCCAGCTTTCTTGCGGCATTTCTCGGCGGCACGCCCCCTTTTTGTCTTCATCTTTGGGAAATCTGAGAGTAGACCGAGAGCAGTGATGACGCTCTCAACAAATGGCTGCGCCCGTGAAGACATTTAGTGTTTTGTATTTGTACCACGTTGATCATTTTAATGACGTTTTTAAATGCTCTTACACACTTGATTACATTGCTACTGTCACCAATTTATACATTGCAGAACCTTGCTGTGCATGAAGTACAATGTAAAGTTGTTGTTTTTTTTTGGGCTGGTTTGCTAAAGAGGCTTATGTAGCTAACAATAAACAACGACTAGACAATTTCATGACACAATCACAAAGACGAAAAGGATCGCTATAAATGCTCTGAGACCGGAAATTACGTCAAAAGTTCAACTCAGAAGGCTGGCGTCCGAGGATTCAGGAACACACCATCACAGTGCCCCCGTCACGCGATGGTCCAGGCTTCCCGTTCCAGCTCCTCCTCACGATGCTCCCCTAAATCTCGCAAGCTTTTTACCTCAAACACCTTGATGATATATACTAAATTATAATAAAAAAAGGATTAAACTTGTCTTACTATGTCAATCAAATATACTATTCAATAGACAATAGTATGTACATGTGTTGGAACATATTTTAATGATTAATAAAAACATAAAATAGACACAAAAAAAAGTTCCATTATGGCAATGATCAATACAACTTTTAAATGGAACCGTATTGTCCCTTTTCAACACATTGGTCTCATCCATAAGAACCGAGGAGAGCCACATGGACTGAATCCGATAAAACAAGGTCTCTACGACTTCCCCCAGTCCAGGGCCTTCATGAACTCCTCTTCAGTGAAGGACAACATCTTGGCGGCTTCAAAGTGCATCTGTTCCAGAAACAAGTCCCCTTCATTATGACCGGGCCGTGACTTGTGATCAAACACAATTATGAGTGATGAGGGACACCTACCTTCTGTCTCTTCAAGATGTCGATCAGCTTTAGTTGCTTCTTGAAGGCCAGAATGAGCTCTTCTCTCTGCTTCTTCAGCACCTTGTTCTCAGCCAGAAGATTCTCTTTGCTCAGGTGCACCTCCTTAGTCCTGTCCTGGTTTGAGGAGAACCAACGCAGTCGGGATGAAGAGAAGAGCCATGACCACGTCTACAGTGGAGGACTGAAGCATGCTCTCTTAAGAATAGTGGAACGAACTCCTGATTCTCTTGATGAAGGAAACACTTCTTTCTTCTAGAAGTGTTGATATAATCAGCAGGCCACAGCAAGCATACTGCACTTCCACCACAAGCTTCATGGCCCAAATGCAATAGAAACACATCATCACAGGTTCACAAGTCCACTGCTAATTCTTCACACCTTTTCAAATGACTGGATAGTCCTTTTTTACCTCCCTCACCTTACTCAGCTGAGAGATGACTGGATAGTCCTTCTTTAATGTGCTCACCCTACCCAGCTGAGAAATGACTCGCTAGTCCTTCTTTAATGCTCCTTTAATGCGCTCACCTTACTCAGCTGAGAAATGACTCGCTAGTCCTTCTTTAATGCGCTCACCATACTCAGGTGAGAAATGACTGGATAGTCCTTCTTTACTGGGCTCACCTTACTCAGCTGTTTCATGTTGTTCAGTTGGGCCTTCAGTCTCTCCACCTCCTCCAGCGCCCGGTTCAGGCGGACCTCCACCGTGTTGTGGTGTCCGGCTGCTTGTTTTTGGGCCCTCTTCGACCCCTCGACCTCCTGCCAACAGAGGAGGCGTTAAGGGAGAACGCTGCAGCTGGCTGTGATGGCGTCATCTCGTTGGTTTGATGGTTGACATGAGGAGCTTTTGGAACGTCCTTTGGACAAACCTTCTGTAACCCCGCGACCTGCGCCTGCAGAGCGTCACACCTCCTGCCAGACTCCTCGGCCAGAGCGCGGTGCTTCTCCATGTGCGTCTGCTGGAGGTTGGCGGTCTTCTGCAGGCGGGCACGCTCCTCCTCCAGCTCTTTGATTCTGCTGCACAGCTTACCGTTCTCATCGTCCTACCAACAGAATGCAGTCTCAGTCACATTGCTTTATTATTATTAATCTGAATAAAAATATATTATTGGATCATTTAAAAGAAAATCTCAATTGCTCCAATTAACTCCAACACTTGAAGACATGTAGGATGGTTCACTTACGACCATCAGACATGAGATCGTGTCCTAAAGAAACCTCTCCCCAGGTGTTGGGGAGAGTTTTTTTGTAATTGTTGGTTCTATGAACATCCTTACTGTACCGACAGCGATACTTTGTTGTTTCTCGTTCTTCTGACAAATGTACATATTGTAAGTCCCTTTGGATAAAAGTGTCTGCTACATGCCCTCAATGTAAATGTGATACCTTTTTGCTGTAATCATGTGAGAGCCGATCCAATTCCTCCTGCATAATTCGTAGTTTGGCCTTCAAAACACGGATCTGAGCTTCTAAAAACACAACAATAGAGCATCAGTTAGCCTGGCTAATCAGATAGCCTGGCTCCAAGAATCCGGATCCTCCACCGCCGATTCTGCCGTACACGAAGACACACACTGCCTACTAGGGGTGTAACGATTCACCGATACGAATCGGTATCCGGTTGGATTAAAACAGATGAGACTACATTGATAGGACCCCTGAGGCCCTATCAATCACCCAGGTGACCTTTGACCCCTGAGGCCCTGTCCCTCTCCCAGGTGACATCTGACCCCTGAGGCCCTGTCCCTCCCCCAGACTGCATCCCGTTGGGGTGTGAGTGTCAGACAGGGGTCTGGGGCTAACTCATGGCGATCCTACCTGATCCTACGCTGTCTTCAGTGGGAGGGGCTTCCTCCACGACCTCCTCCTCACAGAAACCCTCCAGCTTCTCCTCCAGATGGAGGATGGTCGTCTCCAGGCTGGGGTCTTCAGTGGTCAGGTCCGCAGCGACAGCAGGCCTGGGTCTTCTACAGATGGAACCAGATGGAAGGTAGAAGCAGCAAGTCTTACGGTCTCAGAGCTGTTTGGTTGAGGAGGAGATCAGAAGAGACTCACGCTGCCCTGAGGTCTTCACTGTCTCGCCATACCTCTGCTGTGTTTGGGGAGGTGGTTGGGACCTTCTTCTTACGCACTGTCTGAGCAAAACAAAATGAGGCGACTATAACTGCATAACTGAACATTATGTTTTAAGCACGAGTACAGATTGGGCATCATTACTAAATGGTTTACCTTCACCGCAGCCTGCTGTAAAAAAGCTTTTTTCGGTGTTATGATACTGGGGATTTAGATAACGATTATTAGTTTGACAATAATTTGCCTTGTGGTTAATAAATATATATATATATATATATATATATATATATATATAGATATATATATATATATATATATATATATATATATATATAGATGTTTTCAATAAACACCAATGTTGAAAACGTTTTAATACTTTACCTCGAGGCATCCTCAAAATCACAATCCAGATTATTGGGAATTGGTTTAGACAAAATATAATTTTGATCCCTCTGCAATGCAATAGACAACGAATCGTCAGCAATATCAAATACATTTGTATTTACTTATTAATTCGTAACTTGTTATTTATTAACTCGACTTTATGTTTTCATTTAGGAAAATGATATGGAAATATTCTCATAGAGCCAAACAGTAGTATCAGCCCTTAATGTTTACTTTATTCAATCAACACAACATTTGTACATAACTTACCATCACTTCCTCCGCCTGTCTGACTACAGCAGCTGTTTTGGCTTCCAACTCTGCATTCATTCGTCTGATTATTAATTATGGGGAGAAAGACCTTTTTCTTTAATAAATGATATTTTGGTCACCTTATCAATACAGTCAATATCAGAGCAGCGGATGATCGTCAATGTCTCTTACAGATACTGCTGCTCCTTCGCCATCAGGCTCAGGGCCGGCTGGTTCAGCGCGCCGCAGGGAGCCGTCCCACTCATCTTCACTACTGCCTTCCTGGAGCCCATATCTAGGATGTAAACAAAACCACAACCTTCATGATCATCCACCTACTGGTTTGTTTAAACCAAAAACCCGCGTTATAAAATGTTAGAGCGGACTAACAGTCAGAAACGGAGTACTGTTTAAAGAAATACGTTGCTATTGTATGAATGTTTCCAGGTTGACTTCGACGTTACCTTGAGACGCGTGGAGGAGTTCTCCCTGATCTGTTTGTCTGTTTGTTTCCTCTTTAACGCGGTGGACGTTACCTAGCAACCGGAGCCCCGCCCCCATTGGAATAGAAAAGCCGCAGCTTCCGCATTGGGCTCGATCCTACGTCAACGTCGCCGCCATGTTGGAGAGGGAAAGCGAGTAAACAAATACGACTAAATGTCGGATATGCACTTTAACTTGGAAATAAAAGCCATATAACGTTTAGATTTCTCAAGCGATTTCAATTTGTAGTTTTATTCAATTTTATGTGGTTGACTTGAAAAAAAAGTAAAATATATTTATCTTAAAAACATATAACATGATTTATGAACATAAATATAAAAACGAATCGATGAAGTCGTTGAGAAATGTCAACGTTAAAGGTGTTTTTATCCCGAAAAACAGCAGCTCCCCCGCTGACTTGTATTCGTTTACAGGCCAGCCTCTGCCTCTCCATTATATCCGTCTATGTAGAGCTGAGGGAGCGGCCAGCGCCACCTGGTGTTCCCAGTGAAGCCTGCTCGCTCTTAAATACACTCAGACGCGGTCAGTGTGTAGCTGCAGACCTGAGGGAAAACTGAACTAAAAAGGTTCTGGGTACACACCGGTATGTTACATTACACGACATTTGCTCCAATATTGTAATGGAAATATTTCAATGTAAAATATCAACCAATTAAAACTAAAATACAGCCCCAGTCTTTTTTTCAATATATATTTTCATTGCGATATAGGATAATCGTCTTTATAGAAAGAAGTATGCTATCATTGTCCAACCATAGCCCAGCTGTTGTTAGTTTCTATCATCAGTGTGTGCCACACTAAGATAAATATATAAAGGTGTATTTCTGTCGGTGTGGGTGGGGGCCAGGCCGAGTGCGCCTGCGCCACAACTCTTGACCGCGCACATGTAACTGAGCCCCAGACCGCGGGGCTGACGGAGGGATACGGCGGACGGTTCGACTCTCGCCTTCCGTTTCTTTTTTACGGCTTATCTGTAGCATGCTCGCGCTCCCGGCTCCGCGTGTGAATAACAGCTTCCCCAGAGCCCCGGTGCCCCGGTGAATTGTTGGGACTGAGATGATGCGGACCGGGGGGCTGCCGACTCGGGGGGGCACTCCGTCACTCCTGCTCTCTCCCACACGTGTGGCCTGACGCTGCTCCTCCTCCCGTTCAAACCTCACGACGATGGACGAGGACCTGCCTCGAGACGGGCTGCACCACGACCCAGACCAGGGGGTCTCCCTGCCCCCCCTGGACCCGGGGCTGTACCACGACCCGGGGGTTACTCTTCCCCCCCTGGACCCGGGGGTCACCATGCCCTCCCTGGGGCATACGGGGATTCCCCTGCCCCCCCTGGTCCCGGGGCTGCAGGGGTCCGAGGCCAGTGCGCTGCAACTCCGGATAAAGAATTCTATCAGGTAGGAGGGAACCGTCGTCATAAACTAGCAGGTGGTTTATTATTATTATTATTATTATTATTATTATTATTATTCTGCTGTTATTATGGTGGCAGTGAAGCTCCTGTCCCACAGAGTCGCTCATAGCCGCCCGCCGCCCCGCCCCTCCCGGAGGTAATCCCGCCCGGGGTAGCCACGGTAAACTGGGCAGGAGGTAAACCCGCCCCTCCCCGCCCGGAGGTAGACCCGCCCCCTGACGACCGGGTAAACAGCGGGGGGTTAAGCTGGAGTCGCCGGTTGCCGATGCTGACATCGGAATCTATTTTTAAAAGACGGCTAGGTAGACACATTCACTAAAGTGCTGCGTTATTATTATTGTTGTACTTCATGTATTTTGACAACAACGTTTATTAATAAATGCGAATATAGAAGCAAGAACGCATATTCCACCCCCGCGTCCAATTCCAAGTCATAACCTATAGGCGCGCCTCTCGGCCGCGCGCTTCTCGGCAACGCGAATTCCCCCCCACCGCTTGTTTACGTCCTGTCTCCAGGAATCTATACTGTAAATAAGGACAATCATACACAATATAAGTACAATACTGTTGAACAATGCTTCAATATTTATAACATAAGTAATAAAACGTATATCCGTGAAGGCCTACTACTATGAAGTAACCACTAAATAAATATTGTTAGAAGTGAAATGTATGATGTATTACTGGAGTAGACTTGTTCAGCGTGACAGACACACAGGCCCATAGCTTCATGACACTTCTTATTTTTTAGCAAAACTGAGAGTCCAAACTAAACTAGCCAAATGTTTGCCCAGTGTATAATGTTAACCCCAGTGCATCTCGGTCTCACAGTCCAGCCGTGAAGTAGGACCTCAGTCCTAAAGAAACCCACAGACCTTAATGAAGTCTTCTCCAGACAGAACATGGAGACCACAGGCCAGCACCTCTCTGTAGGTTCTCCTCTAGCTGAGGAGACAGGCCAGCACCTTTCTGTAGGTTCTCCTCTAGCTGAGGAGACCACAGGTCAGCACCTTTCTGTAGGTTCTCCTCTAGCCGAGCAGACCACAGGCCAGCACCTCTCTGTAGGTTCTCCTTTAGCTGAGGAGACCACAGGCCAGCACCTCTCTGTAGGTTCTCCTCTAGCTGAGGAGACCACAGGCCAGCACCTCTCTGTAGGTTCTCCTCTAGCTGAGGAGACCACAGGCCAGCACCTCTCTGTAGGTTCTCCTCTAGCTGAGCAGACCACATGCGGTACCTCTCCGTGGGTTCTTCTCTGGAGCTGAGCAGGTCCAGGGAAAGGAGTTCACGCCTGCCTCAGTCTCAGCCAATTGGCCTGAGTCTAATAATTCAATCCCTTTTAAAGAACCTCTTTATGTAAGATACTTATCTTTGTTTTCCTCAGGTCGCTATAAACAAGCTGTGATCGTCTCTCTGTGTACTGAGCCGACGCGGCTTAGGAACAGCATAATGACGACGTGTCGAGAGTGAAAGATCCCCATAGTAACAGCTCATTAAAGGGATCCCTTTGTTGTTGTTATGCTGCCGACCTGTCCCCTAGCTCCTAGGAGATAGTGACCGCCTCACAGGGTGAAGTGTTCTGGCCCGTCTCCTCCAGTCTGACCTGTCACTCATCAGATTTGCTGCTTGAAGCAGTTCCAGTGTTAACGTTATGAGATTATTACTTCATGTTTCCTACACGGAAACTGCCACTCAAAAACCTCTGCACAATGTAATGCACAGTGTACTTATTTTCGGTTGAGGCTTATTTCTTATTAATATTTCCTTATTAGAGATACCTTGTTACATGGCAGAATACCTTCAATAATAAAACAGGCTTTACAAAACCGTAAACATACAGTGGGGCAAAAAAGTATTTAGTCAGCCACCAATTGTGCAAGTTCTCCCACTTAAAAAGATGAGAGAGGCCTGTAATTTTCATCATAGGTATACCTCAGCTATGAGAGACAAAATGAAAAAAAAAAAATCTAGAAAATCACATTGTCTGATTTTTAAAGAATTTATTTGCAAATTATGGTGGAAAATAAGTATTTGGTCAATAACAAAAGGTCATCTCAATACTTTGTTACATGCCCTTTGTTGGCAATGACAGAGGTCAAACGTTTTCTGTAAGTCTTTACAAGGTTTTCACACACTGCTGCTGGTATTTTGGCCCATTCCTCCATGCAGATCTCCTCTAGAGCAGTGATGTTTTTGGGCCTTCGCTGGGCAACACGGACTTTCAACTCCCTCCAAAGATTTTCTATGGGGTTGAGATCTGGAGACTGGCTAGGCCACTCCAGGACCTTGAAATGCTTCTTACGAAGCCACTCCTTCGTTGCCCGGGCGGTGTGTTTGGGGTCATTGTCATGCTGAAAGACCCAGCCACGTTTCATCTTCAGTGCCCTTGCTGATGGAAGGAGGTTTTCACTCAAAATCTCACGATACATGGCCCCATTCATTCTTTCCGTCACACGGATCAGACGTCCTGGTCCCTTGGCAGAAAAACAGCCCCAAAGCATGATGTTTCCACCCCCATGCTTCACTGTAGGTATGGTGTTCTTTGGATGCAACTCAGCATTCTTTCTCCTCCAAACACGACGAGTTGAGTTTTTACCAAAAAGTTATATTTTGGTTTCATCTGACCATATGACATTCTCCCAATCCTGTTCTGGATCATCCAAATGCTCTCTAGCAAACTTCAAACGGGCCCGGACATGCACTGGCTTTAGCAGGGGGACACGTCTGGCACTGCAGGATTTGAGTCCCTGGCGGCGTAGTGTGTTAGTGATGGTAGCCTTTGTTACTTTGGTCCCAGCTCTCTGGAGGTCATTCACTAGGTCCCCCCGTGTGGTTCTGGGATTTTTGTTCACCGTTCTTGTGATCATTTTGACCCCACAGGGTGAGATCTTGCGTGGAGCCCCAGATCGAGGGAGATTATCAGTGGTCTTGTATGTATTCCATTTCCTAATAATTGCTCCCACAGTTGATTTCTTCACACCAAGCTGCTTACCTATTGCAGATTGAGACTTCCCAGCCTGGTGCAGGTCTACAATTGTGTTTCTGGTGTCCTTTGACAGCTCTTTGGTCTTGGCCATAGTGGAGTTTGGAGTGTGACTGTTTGAGGTTGTGGACAGGTGTCTTTTATACTGATAAGGAGTTCAAATAGGCGCCATTAATACAGGTAACCAGTGGAGGACAGAGGAGCCTCCTAAAGAAGAAGTTACAGGTCTGTGACAGCCAGAAATCTTGCTGGTTTGTAGGTGACCAAATACTTATTTTCCACCATAATTTGCAAATAAATTCTTAAAAAATCAGACAATGTGATTTTCTGGATTTTTTTTTTTCATTTTGTCTCTCATAGCTGAGGTTTACCTATGATGAAAATTACAGGCCTCTCTCGTCTTTTTAAGTGGGAGAACTTGCACAATTGGTGGCTGACTAAATACTTTTTTGCCCCACTGTACTTTCTAGCTTCAGGTTGTGATCAGACAGAAAAGGGGGCGATGTTTTGATTCATGATGATGATTTATGATGCTGTAATCTGCCAACGATGAATCACATCACGAGAGTCCATTGTGTTGTAAACATGGAACGGCTTGGGATGAGTGGGTATAGTAAGGTCATAGTGTGAACCATGGGACAGGTAGTATACATTATGAACAGGTAGTATACATAATGAACAGGTAGTATACATAATGAACAGGTAGTATATATACTGTTCATCATATATACATGAGGAACAGGTAGTATATATACTCCAGGGGTCCTCCAGTTAGAGAAGAGGTCTGGTCACTAGAGGTCTGGTCAATAGAGGTGTGGTCACCTCCAGTTAGAGAAGAGGTCTGGTCACTAAAGGTCTGGTCACCTCCAGTTAGAGAAAAGGTCTGGTCACTAGAGGTCTGGTCACTAGAGGTTTGGTCAATAGAGGTCTGGTCACCTCCAGTTAGAGAAGAGGTCTGGTCACTAAAGGTCTGGTCACCTCCAGTTAGAGAAGAGGTCTGGTCACTAAAGGTCTGGTCACCTCCAGTGAGAGAAGAGGTCCGGTCACTAAAGGTCTGGTCACCTCCAGTTAGAGAAGAGGTCTGGTCACTAAAGGTCTGGTCACCTCCAGTGAGAGAAGAGGTCTGGTCACTAGAGGTCTGGTCACTAGAGGTCTGGTCAATAGAGGTCTGGTCACCTCCAGTTAGAGAAGAGGTCTGGTCACTAGAGGTCTGGTCACCTCCAGTTAGAGAAAAGGTCTGGTCACTAGAGGTCTGGTCACCTCCAGTTAGAGAAGAGGTCTGGTCACTAGAGGTCTGGTCACCTCCAGTTGAAGTCAACATGGTTTCCTGTCTTTCTTTGTACACATGACATGTGTTGCCGGGTTACGTGACCTAAGAGGGGTTGTTTCAAACCGACCATTCCTCCGCTTTATAAATAAATACGGTCTGAGGCGTGGGCTCCCCTTACCCGGGCATCGGTCTCATCACACTATCTCTCTTTTAATCATACTCATCATCAATCACACTGTCTCTGTTCAAACACGCTCATCATTAATCACACTATATCTCTCTTCACAGCAAATCCGTCCAATCCAAGGTGGACACAATGTTGGTGAGTATTCTTTAAGCACCATGATTCTATATTTCAGACTGGTTTCTATGATTCTATATATTCAGACTGGTTACTATGATTCTATATGTTCAAACTGGTTTCAAACGGGTGGATTCTGAAATGACATATTTTAGGCATTTTGGTGATAAAATGTGTTGACATAAAATCAATTCAGGAATGTATAAATGAAGTGTGTATCAATAGTACCGAAAGTGCGGGCCTCAGGAGAATTGCACTGAAATACACTAAACAGCCAAGGCCTACTGTGAATAAAATAATGATGTGTTTTAGTCCTCATTGACCCAGGGGTCAATGGGAGTCAAACCAGTCAAACCGTTGACCCAGGGGTCACCATCGTAGTCTGAGGCTGGCATCCACATGTCGGTGGTCAGAGAACCAGAAGCCTGACCAGACTTGTTCAGAGTGATCTGGATCTCCATCCTGTTCTTTGTAGCCTCCCAGGAGAAGCCGCGTTCAGATGCGCTCTGTGAAGATGTCTGTTCAGATCTCTGTTCAGATCTGTATTCTGAACTGAACTGAACTGTGTTCAGATCTCTGTTCTGAACTGTGTTCAGACCCTCAGACACTGCACTGCTGATCAATACTTAACTCACCACAGCGTTGTTCCTCTTGCTTTGCAACTTCATTCATAAAACACCTGCCCTCCTCACTTCACCGGTTTTTAGTGAGGATGTGTTTACTGATCGGTCAGACCGAGGTGAGGTCATGCTTGGGCCACATCCAGACGAACTCCAAAATGTCACTTCCTTTATCCATGTTGAGGTCAGCAGGGTCATGTTCCTACGGTGGTCATAACATACTGCAGTGTTTCATCGAAATAATGGAACCTGAAAGTGCTGTGAAATGCTCAGATTTGAGCAGTTAATACAGATATTAAAACTGCAATGGAATCTATTGCAAACCAGTTCTTAGATGTTATATTTTGTCATATCCTTCATTTCTGAAAATTGACGCACCACAGTGTACTTCAGTAATTCCACGTTCTAGCTTCAGATGTCTGAGGGGGGCATTAAGGGTAGACCCCACCTTTAGACACGTGGGTTTCACTGTGTATAGCAATATCTCTAGTGTGATTATTATACTGAGTGAGGACCTAACCCTTGAACATATTTAAACACGGGGAACCTACATGGTCTCCTTCACTGACAGTGCCCAGAACATGGCTGCCCTCCAGCCAATAGACGGGCCCGCGTTCTGTCTCCTCCCTAATGCGCACGCGGCCGTGGGTCGTGCTGAACAGCGACATGCGGATACCGTTGTAAGGGCACCCAAGAGCACTCCCGTCTGTGTAGATAATTTGCAGGCTTGGCTTTTTATATTGATGATAACTCAATAGTTGTAATCCTGAAATTTGATTACATTACCGCTATCGATCGGCTAAATGGATTTGGCTCCGTACCAGTCACTCAGGCAGAATGGGAAACCCAGCTGGCTGGAAGATGATATATGGCCTGTGCTAGCTGTTAGTTGATTGGATGCCATACTTTATCCACATCCAGACACCACACACTTTGTCAGTGATGCACTCAAAGCCTTATTCAGAAAACCTAAATACTGCAGATGAATAACCACTGTCAGATTTTATTAGAACTGCACGTTTTATGGCTGTTAGTGTGGCCGCTGACAGAGACGGAGGCTCCCTGCTGAGCATTTACCTCCTTTAATTCCAGCAGTCTGTGTTTGTTTCTTCTCTCTCATAAAGACTAAGATACATATGTGGTATTATAGTATAACGTTACAGTCTGTAGCTTTACTTTAAATACCTTAAAGGTTGTATCAGCGATTCTAGGCCGAAACATAAATGATCACATTCATCTGATCTTTCCTCACGATCCGCTAGCTGCCTGCCCCATAAGCAGGCCGTCAAAAAACCCTGTCTCTGTAGGCAGCCTGTGAGATCGTACACAAAAACAAATGGTACTACCAACCACTCAAAACCAAAAGAAATAGTATTCCAACCAATCACCGACAAGGGGTGGGTATTGTGGGGTTTTGCGCTGCGTTCATGATAGTTTTTACTAGATGCACGAAACACGGAAGGGAGGGGCGAGCGGGATCTTTTTGTTTGGGATCTCGCTTCAAATACCTACAGAAGTGACGTCACCCAACATTGCTGAAACAACTTTTAATCAACACTTAATGTTAAGATCACACCGCAGGAACGGTGAGAGATCAGTGTAACGGTCATCCTCTCCTGATTTCTGTCCGAACAGCAAGACGTGGACAAGTTCACTGACATTGAGAAGCTGTACCTCTATCTCAAGCTGCCAACTGGCTCCAGCGTAACCACTGATAAAAGGTAGGTCCAATCCTCTGTCGATTTCTCTGATGATTGTAAATGTTAAATGGACTGCATTTATACAGCACCTTTTTAACCAGTGGCCACTCACATTGCCCAACATTCACCCATTCATGCACACATTCACACACCGACGGCGTTGTCAGCGACGCAGGGCGACAGCCAGCTGTTCAGGAGCAGTCAGGGAGAGGCGTCTCGCTCAGGGAAACCTCAACACTCAGAAGACGGGGATCAAACTAATTTGAATACCGCACTCTACCTCCTGAGTCACATGCCGCCCCTGACCCCTTTATGGAACCATAATTTGACTCTCTGATGCTCCTCAGCGAGCAGGCCCTGGCCACCTCCAGCCGCACCCAGCAGACGCACGCCTTCCACTGGATCCGCAGCCACCTGGAGGAGCACCCCGAGACCTCCCTCCCCAAGCAGGAAGTGTACGACGAGTACAAGTAGGTGTTCAAATCCACTTCCTGTTTACCTTCCACCAGGTCATGGTGACTCTGGGGTCAGGCTAATAGTTAGCCCTGATGGGGAAATATACTTTCCCTTCCATGGCAGCATGGAGGTAGTCTGACAAGACATTCAAGATCTGAACTTTTCTTCATTGTAGTCTGCTCAGTAAAAGAGACACTTTGAAGGAGCATTGAACCATTTTGTATTGATAGTTCAAACAGAAACGACAGAGCCATCTTAAAAAAAATCTCAGGGCTAAGAGGGGAGGGGCTTATTCTCTGTGAAAAACATCTTCCTGACTTTTTATGTGTGTTCTGTAAAAGCTAATTCATGACTGTAGGGTTGGTAGTTTGATAACATAACTCTATGTATCTAATCTTTGACGAAGATACCTGAATATCTCTCTAATCCAGTCTTTCATTAGCTCAAACTAAAGCACATTTCCAAACATCAAGAAGCCTACCGTAAAATCAAATGTAGCGTAGTGAGGAAAACCTTTTTAGAATAAAACAGTGGTCGGTCTTTCTGGTGGCAAACAGTTCTGGAGCCATTAGTGCTTTCAGTGTATCGCTCCTTTACATTTCCTGACAGCTAAGACAATATAAATAGATGCTAGCTGCTGGAATGGGGCTGCGTGCCATGTGTTGGTAACATTAGAATGGAAAGTCTGAGACAGTGATTGAAATACCTCGGCGCTCTTATGCAACAAGTCCTTTTAACTCGACGAGCAAACAGAAAACACAACGGTCAGAAACATGGGCGCCATAGACGACGGAATGGAAGTAACATCTGTGTTCATCAACCAGTGACCACTAACTAATTAAAATGATTACCCATCATGTTTTATCTGACTAGATCCCCAAAGATCGATTATAAAACGTGTAACTTTATGTTGTCGATAACAGCCTGTAGAGATAGAGGGTAAAAGCACAGGATCCATTTTAAAGCGGTATATCCTGCATAAAGCCGGTTTGAATGTACCATGGTCCAGTAGACAGCAGGTCTGTGTAATGTACTATTACATTTCTTTGACTGCCTGACATAGAAAACTAAAATAAGAGACTAAAGGGGCCGAAAATAGCATGATTGAGGCAGCTCTGGTTTCAGGTGGATGTTCCCCTCGTACGTCAGCAGGGCTATGGGTGTGAAGCTAACTGCTAAAGCTATGGGTGTGAAGCTAACTGCTAAAGCTCTTTAGCACACCAAACACAACACGTTTACCTCAGGGATTTACCCTCCATAGGGTCGCTGGTACCGATACTATACTGGACATAACTCAATTAAACCAAGCAGAAAAGTGGTGTCATCAACATACAACATAATCAATCATATCAGGATTTTTCATTTAATTAGATCAGGAAGGAGTTAATTTTGGATATTCATTTAGCAGCATGTGTATTATTGATACTTGGTAGACTGTATTTAAAGAAAACATCTCCGATGCCACTGTTTTAGAACTTGATTGAATGTCACTAAAGGTTTCCCTTCGTTCTCTACGGTCCATATCTACAGTAGACTAGGAGTGGCTCATCTTCATAACCCAGGGGTGAGGTTGACTTCTCCTCTCTCTCCAGGAGCTACTGTGACAACCTCAACTACCACCCCCTGAGTGCTGCCGACTTCGGGAAGATGATGAAGAATGTGTTCCCCAACATGAAAGCTCGGCGACTTGGCATGAGAGGCAAATCCAAATATCCTTTATAGGAACAAATCCTAACCGTCGGACCTCCACCTGACCTCTGTCTGACCTCTGTTGGAATTCAAGTCACATACGGCAGCTGTTTCAGTTCATAAAGAATCTAAAAATAGATGGGAAATGAAATCAAATAAAGTTCCCCCTCTCTGCCGTGAGACTGTATTGCAGAACAGAGAAGCCAAGGATTGGCTGTTCCTGACCTTCACAAGGGGGGTTTATTTAGGAGGGGGGGGGGGGGGAAGATAAAGGAGACACTCGTGTTTATTGTCACCAATAACGTACAATCTGGTTGATCATACGTATCATCCGGGAATGGGTCATCATCCTTCTGACAGTTGACTGGACGTACATTCAGAACTAAAAACTAAAAGATTTTGACCGGTCCTTAATCCAAGAACATATGTTAAAAGTTAATGTGACAATTCTTCTAAGACAAACACACACTATATGTGTTGGTCAAAATCATTCTTGTGACCTTCTCCAATATAACCTCCAGAATGTTCATTGTATCTGAAGATTCATCCATATTGCTCCCTTAACCTGTGTGTACGTACTGCTACAGCGGTCTGAGGAAGAGGGCGCTGGTCAGCATGCCCTCACTGCCCACTCTTGACCTACACAAAACAGGGAACTCGGTGAGCAGTTCATATCTGAGTATTAATGCTATATCAGTGTTTCATTGTTTTCCGATTCCAGCCTTTTCAAACAGTTTGGTAACGCGCCCTGCCAAACACTGTGTGTAACCCAACATCTCGGTGTGGTCTGCCTCCAGTTTGAAGCGCTGGATTCTCCAGGTCCGATCTCCAACATCAAGGAGGAGGTGCGCTATGCCGCCTGTGGCCTGGTGTGTGAGTGGGCCCAGAAAGTTCTCAGCCGTCCGTTCAACGCCGTAGAAGACCTCGCCCGCTTCCTGCTGAACAGCCACTACATCAGCAACAAGTCTGTGGCCGCGCTCAGCATCATGGCCAGCACAGCGGCCGGTGAGACAGCTCTCTGCTGCCCTTCCCTCTCTTCCATGTTCAGTGTCCCTTGAATGTTGAAGAGTAATTCTGCCCCCTGTTGGTCAATGCTCTGTACTCCTTCAGCACGAGGAAACCATGTAAACTTTCAATTCAATTCAATTTTATTTGTATAACCGTTAATCACAGGTACAGTCTCAAAGGGCTTAATAGGCCTTGTGTTTATGACCCCCCCTGACCCTAGCCCCCCAGAGGGCAAGAAAAAACTCCCTTAATTAGCAAGGAAGAGGGGGGGATCCCTCCTTCAGAGTGGGGATCCCTACTTCAAAGTGGAGGATCCCTTCTTCAGAGTGGGGGTTCCCTCCTTCAGAGTGGGGGATCCCTCCTTCAGAGTTGGGGATCCCTCCTCCAGGGGTGATCAGGAGTGCAATGGGGGCCATAATAACACGACTTCACCCCATGTGGTGTAGTTACTGTAAGAGTCCTTGTATTGCAGTCGTTGACCTGACCTCCATGTCTCCTCCTCCTCCCCCAGGGGTGAAGTCCCCCCCGTCAGCCTCGGCCTTCGTCCCGACCCCCGAGGCCGGCCCCTACCAGCCTCAGGGCGCCGCCCGCCCCTCCCCCTCCATCGACGCCAAGCAGCAGCTCCAGCGCAAGATCCACATGAAGCAGCAGGAGCAAAGGCTGACCTCCCCCCCGCCCGGGGAGGGGCCGGCCCGACGCACCGAGGAGGCGGCCCCCCCCGTGGGCCGCGCCCTGCTGGGGGCCAGACCCGCCCACCCCTCCCCCCAGCCCCCCCTCGGCCTTGTGGTGGCGGCGGTTCAGAGCCCCCGGACGGTACAGAGCCCCGCCCTCTAAAACCACCGCTCGGCCACGCCTTGGCTTTGTTTACGTTTGCAACTTGACCTTTGACCCGAACGTGACAGTTCCCATGACTACCTGGACAATGTGACACTTGCTATGTTTAGGTTACTGCTTGAACGAAAAACTAGAAAGGAAGTACAGGAGTTGGAAAATGATTGTTCAATTCACTGTTTAAAAAAAATATATATATTTGTACGTCACTGTTTAGAAGCGTATCTCAGTTGAAGGTGGTCCGTGTGACTCCAGGGGTGGCCTCTGAGCTGACCCTCTCTTCTGTCCTCAGGTACAGAGAGGCCGGTCGCTGTTGTCCCCGAGTCCGGCGGCAGAGAACAAGGTGGTGCCCCTCAGCCTGCAGGTGGTGGCCCAGCCGCTCCAGGGGCCCAGGGCTGCCCTCCCTGGGCCCCTGGGGGACCGCGCCGCTCGCCAGCGCTACCCCCAGATCCTGCCAAAACCGTCGGCCACGAGCGCCCTCGCCCTGCACCCCCCCCCCAGGGTGCTGCTGGCCGGCAGCGCCCTCCAGGCCGTCGTCCCCGCCTGCCACCTCAGCCCGGGGCCCCTGCTCCAGATGACGGCCGTCCCCCTCCCCCATGGTGGTGCCCCCGCCGTCCCCAACCCCGCCCCGCAGTACGGGACGGCAGAAGAGAACCAGGGAGCCAGCCCCCAGAACACCAGGGGGTCTGACGCCCCCCCGACGGCTCCCGCAGCCGGACCCGGACCAGCGGACCAGCCCCCCAGCATCGACGTGGAGATGGAGGTCGAGGTTATCCACCAGAACAGCCAGCACCTGAATGCTAACGGACTAGCTCTGAACCCGGGAACAGTGACCCCTAGAGGTCAGCCCAGGGCTGCCAGTGTGCCCATACCACAAACCAGAGGCTACCTGGGGCTGGAAGACAGATCCTATCGGAAGACCAGTGTGACGTGCTCACTGGGAACCATCACTGGAACCATTCTAGAAGGAGGCAATACTATTATTAATAAGCAAAGCACTTTACACTCAAATGTTTCTACCAGGAACATAGGAGATGTCTCGGTTCCAAATGCAAACATGTCACCATCCTTAAGAAGAAGCAGTGATGGATTATTATTCAGTAATAGTAACACAACAAGCCCCAGGAAGCGGACCAGCCTGAGTCCAGACCCTCACTACTCCCCCCTGAAGAGGGTGTTTACCTCCAGGCCAGCTGAAGGGTACTCTGACGACTTCAGAGACGAGATCACAGCCATGACCAGCCGGTCGCTGTCCACAGGAGCACCGCTCCGACCTGAGAGCGCCCCCGTCTTCAGCAGGGGCCTGATGAGCGGGGGCTCTGCCCTGTCCCCTCAAGGCCCCGCCCTCTCCAGAGCCCCCTTCACTACAAGTGGCTTCCAGACGGTCGCCAGAACACAGAGCACGGTGGAACAAAGGAGCAGAAGCACTTGTAGCTTAATGGAGAGCCCTCCCTCGTTCGGTCGTGGTGCACTCATACGACAACAACAGCAGTACCACATGACACACATGGAAGCCATATCCAAAAGCCCAGACCTCCACAGACAGACTCCTGTTTCTAACAACAATCCCCTCTGCTCCAATGAGGGGCTGAGCGGGCCGCATATGGAGCAGCCATACTGTCAGATGGACCCACTGTCCGACCACCAGCGGACCTCCACCCCCCTCAGGGACCCCCTGTCGGCCATGGGCCAGCCCCCAGCCTGCGGCCCCCCCGCCATGCAGACTGGGGCGGGCTACTTCCTGGAGGATGACGATGTGACGCAGGACAGCATCGTTGAGGAGCTGGTGCAGATGGAGGAGCAGATGAAGCTCAACCTGCAGCAGTTCGGCCCGTGCGCGTCCTTCCAGCGGCAGCAGACTCCGATGCAGGGCAGAGCGGCGTCCTCCAATCAGGTGGTGACGCCGTTCTACCACTCCCGCAACAGCAGCTGCACTCCGGTCCAGACGCCCACCCCCACCCCCACCTCCGAGATGATGGGAGGAGCCAGAGCCCTGATGAGCCCCTGCTCCCGCATGGCCCCCACCACCCCGGTGGACGGCGCGCTGGGCAGCGGCTGCCACACCCCCATGGGCACCCCCACCCCCACCTGCAGTAGCGCTGCACAGGCTGGCCTTGTGGAGTGCAGGAACCCCTTCGCCTTTACCCCCATCAACTCCAGTGTCACCGGTTACCATGGCAGCAGCACGGTCTCATGCAGCCCGGTCAAACCCATGCAGCGGCCGACGGCCACGCACCCGGACAAGGCCAAGCTGGAGTGGATGAACGAGAGCTACAACAGCAGCGCCGAGAGCCACAGCGGCCTGGGCCTCATCCCCAGCTACCAGGACCTGGTTGAGGACCACTTCCAGAAGCCTCACGCCTTCGCCATCCCGGGGCAGACCGTCCACCCACAGGGCAGGCACCACCACGGCCACCTCGGTCGCCTCACCCCCGTCTCCCCCGTGCAGCAGCAGGCGCCCAGCATGGCGAGGAGGGAAGGCTTCGCTGTCCCCGCCCCTCTGGATAACAAAGCCATCGGTGCCCCCGCCGCCAACACTGCCTTCAGGTGCCGCAGCGTGAGCCCCGCGGTGGGCCAGCGGAACACGGGCACCAACGGCCCCCCACACATGGCCCGGACACTGGTCTCCCCCCAGTTCCACTCCCCTGTGGCCCCTGAGATGTTGAACATCTTCGCCAACAGCCATCAGAACATGAGTGTGAGCAGCCTGGCCCAGAGGAGCCAGTCGGTGCCGGTCAACGTGATGATGCAGACGGAGGTCCTTCCTCTGCAGGGTCAACACCAGAGCCTCGGGAACATCCTGCTGGGTAAGATGGAGTTAGACTGTGACACGGGACGCGGCCTGGGCAGGACCCATCTGCCCTCCAGCTATACAGCGTGTATGAACCTCTCCCAGATGCTGGAACCGGCTCCAACCGGTGCCAACCACCAGGCCCTGAGGTCTGCTGACAATCACAGTGACTACCGCTTCCAGAAGCCCACTTACCTCACGCAAGGCCCGACCAATGAACAGATGATGCTGTGTTCAGGGGGCGGGGCCAACCCGTCAGGCATCTCCAGGCAGTATCACCAGCAGGCCCCGCCCCCCCGCCTTACCGCCGCTCCCCCAGAACAGCGGCAGCAGCAACAGGGACAGCTGCTTGACTTCAACACGGCGGTTAAGAAGCTCATCAATGAGAAAAGCCGCCTTCACTCTGGGAAAAGGCTCTCGGAGCAAGCGTCAGAACACAGTACCGGGGGGCAGGAATACCCCGGGGAGATGGGAATGACGTCGGATCTCTCCAGCACCATCAGTGACCTGAACACTCTGGATACCAATCTCCTGTTTGACCCCAATCAGCAGCAAGGTCAATATCAGGATACCACACCTGAAGACATCATGAATGACCCCCTGTTCCAACAGATCTGCAGCGAGACTGCAAACGCAAGTGGGTTTGACTGGCTGGAGAGCAAGGATCATCCAACCGTTGGGCTGATGGGTTGAGCAATAATACAGTGTTAGCAGTTTGGCGTTCACATAATAATGTGGGATTGTTTGTGTTTTCTTTCGTTAAGGTCAAGGGTTTGTTTTCAGTATTGAGGGCTTCAAATATGTCCTGAACCTTGAGTCCTCAACATGAATTATTTTAGGTTATTTATAGCTAAAACAAAGAATTACATCATTTGCATGGGTTTGCAGATTTGTGTTTTTCACCTTAGTTTTAATTTTTATTATTTATTAGTTGACAATGAATGACCCCTTTCAAATGATTTGTGCTATTTCAACTTCATCCAGCTCTTCAATGCTATTCAATGCTCGTATTGAGTCAGATGATTTGACTGTGGGATGAGCCGGAAAGTAAAGATGCACTTCTTCCACTCTAGTAGTCATTGTAGGTGGAGAAATGAATAGAGGTGTTGATTACCTCTCGTTGCTTGTGGTGCTTCTGAAAGCAACGTAGAAATGTGATATAACTGCTGGCGGAATCACCTGTAGGATATTTTTATCAAAATGTGGAATCTCTATGAACAGCATAGGGATGGTGTTTAATGAGGAGAGGGTTTAGCATATTCACACATTAACCACAGATTAAACTATGGCCTCATGCAGGCAGGATGCCTCCTGTCTCCTTGGTACCCAAAGGCTAAGGTTCCTATTTTAAGGATCACCTGATTGGGACTCATAATGCGGTAGAGTCCCCTTGTCATCGTCTCCAAGGTGCAGCTAGACATCTTTCAAACAACTATGCATTTCTTACACATTTCAAGATGCTACTCACGCTGGGAGGTTATCGTACATTTTGAAGTTGTACACAAAATCTTAACCCTCACCTCAAAATGTGCAGTTGCAGCTCACCTGCTCTGGCTGCTAAGAAAACAATATTAAAAACAGTATTTAATTCAGTTGAAAGGCAAAAGCATGTGATTACATTGTAAGAACATGACAATCATTAACTATAATATATTATACTAATTTATATTTATTAATGATTAGTCTATTTCAGGGGGTGCAAGATGTTCAACACGTCAAAGAGAATTAATTGAGTATTTCTGGATCTGGCAGACTGATAGTCCCTTTAGTATCATGTGTATTGACTATCGCTGCTGTTTCTGTTGCAACTATGAATTTGAAATGACAATCCACGTTTATAGCATGATTGTCGTGTTTCATTGAATCATGCGCTGCAATTTGTTGAAATCATGGATGCTTCCAAACCAAAATAAGATGAAGGAAACTGGTTAAAGGGTTGACGAACACGGCTGTTTCAGAACCACTCCTATGGCAACATCACTACTAGTACTTGAACGGACAATCAATATTTTGCACTCAATTTATATTATCCCTCACAGTGTCCTGTGTTGTCAAGCTAGAGCATTTGTTGTGGTCAACTTTGAACTTTCTACTTCTACCCAACCAATGTGTTCTGCTTCATTGTTTTTTTGGGTAAATTCATACTATTTAGTGCAAATAGTATTTTGTATTTTTGTGACTTTTTTTAAAAGAAGTTAAAACAATGCAGTAAATTGAATAGTAAGAAATGTAATCACGGAAAAAAACGCTGGAAAGTTTTCTTCTGTTTTTAAAGCTTTATTAAAATGTATCTTGTTATCTTAGTTGAAGAAAAAATATGCAAACATATTCATTTAATAACAGGGCTTTAAAAGTTTAAATGCAAATGCTAAATTACTCATTGGGATAATATGGGGCATCATATTGGTCATGGGTGCGTTTTGTATTCTTTAACAACACGTGTGACTAACCAATTGCGGGGAGAAAAAAGGCGAAATGGTAGTATTTTGCAATGTGTCTATTTGAGAGCATGTGTTTTTCACTTTATTTAGATAAGCTAGGGTATGCAATTTATATTAGGGGAAATTCTCAGCAATAAATCAAATGCTCTGAAAATGATGAAAGTTCCTGGAAACTGTTGCTGGTAATACCCCTGTCCAGTCATTTCATTCTGCCAAAATGAAATGTTTTTTTGTTGGATACTTTTAATATCTAGCTCACTCTAGATCTGGCTAGGTGCCTACCCTAGCTTTAAGACGACACTTTCAAAAAAATATGCATCTGGACAATTATGGCAATTATGTTTGAAGCACTGATTTTTGTATTCAAATAAGGATATTACTTATCCGTTTTTTGTGAGTTTCTATGCAAACCGGTGCTATTAGACTGTAGGCTTAGATCTGATGTGATGTTTTCAGTGTACAGGATTAGTTTGTTTTCTCAGCTGCTTCAGTGGATGTGCTTATTAACACGGATGTCTACTGTGGTTTGTAAAAGTAATAAACTTTTTGAACAAATGAAGTCCTTGAAATGAATGTTTGCTGCATCATATCTTTAATAAACATTAAGAGACAAAATAGGAAACTTATTACTGGTCAAAACACATAATATACAGTTATACATCTCACCACTGCTGGTCAGTCATATGATGCAAAATTATAATTAATAAATAAATAAGGTTATATAGAGCATAACAAAATGTACGCATTAATGTGAGCATAACATTAAAAGTGCATAAATGTGTATAGTTAGTATCTTTGTCAATGATATTGTTATTTTGTGTGACATTAGCAGAGTTTTTTTTACGAAACCTAAACATGATAATTTAACCGGCTGTGATGGATGTCCCAGCTGAGCATCATGATGTCAGAAAGATATATCAATATAAAGGACACAAAGCTGCCGTCTGGAATTTCAGTTATCATTCAAGATATGATCAATACATCCTAAGGCTTTTACAGTTAACTGACTGATTAACAACACAACACAATAATTCAAAGAAGGGATACACACATGCACTCAAATAATGCCAGATATATTAACATTCAGGAAAGAAATATGAAAATGTGACGATATTTCCTAACTCTAGTGCAGCCAACCACCTACGGTTGGCAGTCCCTTTAAGTTCATGGGAATCAAATCCATCATCTGAAGCAAGGACTTCAAAGTAGCTGGCACCTATCAAAAAACAGGTTCACTTGGAGCGGCCGTCTATATCTCTGATATGTCCCTGGCCCCCACTAGGGATTCAGGTCCTCAGGGAGCAGATGTTTGGGGCCAGTGAGTTTTCAGATGAAAGATCGATGACTTCTTCATTATAGATCAGGTGCTTGGCACAAGAAGACCCAGGTCCTGCAGCTTGTATTTCAACAGGATGGAAATACAATCTGAAAGTGGCCCACTTGGTTAGTAGAACACAGCATACACCCCAGAGGAGTTAGGGAGCCATCTGACGTCTCCCTCATACTCCTCCAGTCTCCCTGTGGAGCCTCAGACTCCTCAAGCCTTCCTCTGGAGCCTCAGACTCCTCAAGCCGTCCTCTGGAGCATCAGACTCCTCAAGCCTTCCTCTGGAGCATCAGACTCCTCAAGCCTTCCTCAAGAGCCTCAGACTCCTCAAGCCTTCCTCTGGAGCCTCAGACTCCTCAAGCCTTCCTCTGGAGCATCAGACTCCTCAAGCCTTCCTCTGGAGCCTCAGACTCCTCATGCCTTCCTCTGGAGCCTCAGACTCCTCAAGCCTTCCTCTGGAGCCTCAGACTCCTCAAGCCTTCCTCTGGAGCATCAGACTCCTCAAGCCTTCCTCTGGAGCCTCAGACTCCTCAAGCCTTCCTCTGGAGCATCAGACTCCTCAAGCCTGCCTTTGGAGTCGCAGACTCCTCCATTCTCCCTCTGGAGCCTCAGACTCCTCAAGCCTTCCTTCCTCTAGGCTCCAGGGCTTATTTTTTTCTCTGCTAATCGAATCATACATCTAATCTAATCTAGATGTGTGTTCAAGCTTCCTGTGAGCACTAACATCTGCCCCAGCCCTTCATGATATATGCGTCCTACTTTTATCCTTGTTTCCAGGGCAAAGTTTAGTTTCCACAAGGATATAACACACCTCACACATCACATGCTCTGGGAGAAAAGTTTCTTATCCATAGTTCAAGGTCTTTCCAGGCGTTCCATCGTGACTCTTGAGTCCTGGTCCTGTACACCTTCTATCTGTTACCAACGTCAGCAGGAGGGCTGGAGGACTTCACTACGGCTGTCACAATAACCCCAATACCACAGAACCGCAGTGTTCCAAAGGCAACCCCAGGGGATGAAGAACAACTGGCATAACCACAAGAAACCATAAACACGATCCACGTGTGAGTTTTTCTGGTTTCTCTAGCGTCAAAGTTTGTATATATAATGTGTAGAATAACCTAAAGCCCGGTCTATTCTGAAGCAGAGACCCCCAGCACCAAGACACAACGCAACAGCAAGTAATCTGTTCAAAACGCTCATCATGTGTTGACTGAAAGGAAACAAATGCCATGGTATAATCAAACGTGTGTGTGTGTGTGTGTGTGTGTGTGTGTGTGTGTGTGTGTGTGTGTGTGAGTTTGTGTGTGTGTGTGTGTGTGTGTGTGTGTGTGTGGGCACTGCACAGGAAATGCTTTCCCTCCTTTTTAAGGCAAGGCTCCTTCCTCTCAATCCCTCCTTTACTTTCGCTGCCTGCAGTCAATGCAGCCTCCCCATATCATATCAAATAATCCAGAGGCATTCAAAGTGTCAGATTCAACCTTAACATAGTGTATTTCCCTGTTCAGCAGTGTGGTTTGCCCACAGCATAAAAGTCAGAGAAAAGTCAGTCCTCAACTCTTTAAAATGTGTCCATATTCAAGAAAATATGGTTTAATCCGACAGTATAATTGATATGATGAACAGCATACAATTCCTATCTGACTCCATAAAACTGATCAGGATTGAGTTATGATAGAACAGTTTTAGCCAGCTCTCACAAGGCAGTGATCTCAGGAGATAGTGGCGAATAACACGTAAAGACACAACCCATAGCACAACCTTTGACTTACCTTGTTCTCATTGCACAACAGGGTAATGTTTGGCTGCTGAATCCTGAATCGACACTATAGTCTGTTCTGTACAATGCTTGTCAAATGTGGAAGAGACAATTAAATTATTATTACATAACAATGACTTTGCAATTTCAGATTTTGTGACCATATGGTTTTCGAAGCCAGCCATAAATTGAAAGCTATGTAAGATTGTGGAATACAGTAATAATGCTTCCTGCGGATGTTTTCCTATTGAATCACAACAACAAAGAGGGCTGAAATATCCCTCACTGAATTCACCTCATTTCACTGTTTTCCACCGCAACGTGATCAGTTTCTAGAACATCATGATCTTTTATACTGAATCCAATCAACTAATTAGATGTTTATGTGCTAAATGTTTTGTAAGGAGCGACTGATTTGACAAATACAAACATGAAATTATTATGGTAAAATACATCCATCACCTAATTTAGAAACACACTTTGCCTTACTCTATCCCAAGGAAGAGATTATTGGTGTTCTGTTCTCAAGTGGAAGTGGTCAGTTTGGGGAGGCTGGCAGATAGCAGAAGGAGGAGGAGGAGGAGGAGGAGGAGCAGGAGGGGGAAGAGGAAACGGAGGAGGAGCAGGAGGAGGAGGAGGAGCAGGAGCAGGAGGGGGAAGAGGAAACGGAGGAGGAGCAGGAGGAGGAGGAGGAGCAGGAGGAGGAGGCAAAGGAGGCGGAGGGTTTTGGAAAGGATGAGTGACGACACAACAAAATTAAAGTTGTTGGTTGGCAGTCAGACCGTGCTTACCGTGCCGTAGTGCTCACCCCCTGGGTCGTATGAGCAATTGTTCCGCGGTAGTAGCGCAGTAGTAACCGGGCGGGGAAGCGGAGGACATGGCGGTGAACGCTCCGGAGATTCGAGGACTCCAGACCGATGAGGTGAGTTCAAAACGCAGTCTTCAGATCTTCCAGTAATGCAGACAGAGAGGCAGACAGATAGATAGACAGGCAGACAGACAGGCATACAGGCAGACAGGGAGACAGACAAACAGCTGAACGTGGAGGGATCCCGCCGTCCGGAACAGCCAACCATGTTAGCAGCCACCGCCGCGTCGCCCGGACGCCATTATCGACCCTAAAACTTCCCGCTAGCTGAAGACTGACTGAACCATTTCCGCCAATTAGCCTCAAAACAACCAGAAGGACCAAGACCACCAGAACCACCTCGGTACCGACGGGGAGGACGGAGAGTAACGCCAGGGTGTCCCTGAGCTAACACCTGAGCTAACTCCTTTAGCTCAGGCTGTTAGTCCAACCCTGACAACAAGACAGACATGTTGGACCCTAGCAACAAGACATGTTGGACCCTAGCAACAAGACATGTTGAACTGGACCGCCTAGGGACGCCCTCAGCTGACCTGAGGTTAGCTGTCAGGTGTCAGTGCAGCACGAACGTAGTGCTCCCTCCGTTCACTCCCTTCAGCGTTCACTCCCTTCAGCTGAATGCTCATCGTAGTGGTCACTCCCTTCAGATGAAGCCCTAAAGTAGTGCTTACTCCTTTCACTCCATTCAGCTCACTCCCAATTAACTAAGTGTTCGGTCCCGTCAGAGGAAGCTCTAACGTAGTGCTCACTCCCTTCACTCTTTTCATGTGAAGCCCTAACCTAGTGTTCACTCTGTTCACTCCCTACATCTGAAGTTAGTATTCACTCCCTTCAGCTCAACCACGTGTTGTCAGTGTGGGCCCCAACCTTTTCTCTTATTGAGACACTCCAGATCCTTACCAGGAATTCAAGGCACGACAACTCAAAAGTTGTAGGGATGGGTTAAGAACAGTGTTATCAGGATAGTTAGGCTATTTCACAATATATGGCGGTCAAAAATGCTCATAAAAATCCAGCAATTGCAAAACTTGTTTAGTTTTCATGTGGAGAAAGAACATGTATTTGGGTAATTAGAATAATTAGTAATGAATGAAGCGACGGCAAATTTGTCAAAGCTAATGTGAACAGGAACCATGGCTGAGTCCAGTATTATCCTAGCCCTGCAGGCTGGCTGGGAGGCTCTGGTCTGAGGAATGCCACGGCCATTCCTCGAAGCCAGCAATAAATAATCAAAAACTATGAGAAATATGGTATGAAATACTGCCAAGCATGCCCGTTATTTATCACTGTTTGTTTGCACTGAACTTTGTATATTTGTATCGCTGGTCAATCGTATCGTGACACAGATCTGTTTCTTTAATGACATCCAGGAGGACTCTAGGATCCTGAGGGTGAAGGTGATCGCTGGGATCGGGCTGGCCAAGAAAGACATTCTGGGAGCCAGGTGTGTCCTAGAGGATGTGTGAGGCTCTGTTCTGTCCATGTGACACCACAGAGCCTTAAATTAATGTGACTTTCAACATATATATTGATCTTTTATCATCCTATGGATTGCAACTGCGTAATCACATTCAGCCTCATGGGTAGGTAGTGTTTTGTGGATGTTTGAATATCTGTTTCTTGCCTTCTGCACAGTGATCCCTATACAAAAATATCTCTCTATGACCCTATCAACGGTGAGCTCACAAGTCTCCAGACTAAAACTATAAAGAAGGTGGGTGACGTGTCCATTCAGAATCAATTGTCATACTGTTACTGGTGGGCACGTTATAATCCACTTCTTCCTCTCTGCATCCTGCAAGACGCTGCATCCGAAGTGGAATGAAGAGTTCTACTTCCGGGTAAGTTCCAGCAAACATTCAGCAGGGAAATAAAAAACACATTCATGTTATTACACCCAGTAGCTTTGGCAGGATAGTGGTGGGCAGTGCTGGAATACCAGATCATCTCAGTCCAATACCCCGGCACAATAGTTACGCCACTGTCATAAACCAGCGCTCAGACATCCTGTCCTCCATTTGTCAAATAAAGACTGAGAAGGGTTGGGGGGATGGATTCAGCTACTCAGACCATCACAGCTGATGAAGCTACACCATACTGGTCTGACTTGTGCGTAAAGCCCCCAGCTGTGGTCCTGATCTTCGGGATTGCCTACATTTCTGGATTGGTTAGCGAAATGTGAACATCTGAAAAATGATGGCCACAGGGAGGGCATTGCGTAATGGATGGGAAATATTTCCTTGTTTCACTTCTCAGAAATGATTGTGTGCCAAGGCCCATCGCGCAGCTTTCTGCTCCCCCTGATAAGAACAACTAATGGGGCTCTTCCAAAACAACCATTAGCCCTTTCTGTTCATCCACTCCAGTTTGGAGTGCAAAGCCTCTATCACATCATTTATTTTACCGGCTGTAGGTTTTCTCAGGAACTGTTGGTTTTCCAGTCGTTAAAACAAATCGGAATAGAAAAGTGGAAAATCCCTTTGAGTGGACCAATCATTGCCTGGTTTGCCCTAGTTTATTTGTTATTTCGCAGGTTCATCCAAGGAAGCACAGACTGCTGCTGGAAGTGTTTGATGAAAACCGCCTGGTAAGTTTTTACCTGTAATGTTATATGATACATTTCCTGTTCCTGTTCTGTCCCAACAGAAGAGGCATTGAGGAAGTACTTTTTGGAGTTTGTAGTTACAAAATGAATACTTTTGTGTTCATAACTTCACTGTCACGGTCCTTGATGGCGGATGCTATACTAAGGGCTATGCTTTAAAATAGGGTGCGATGGGGAATGAGTTATTTCACTCCATAGACCACAGGCGATGTCTGTTTACTTATGGAGTGTATTAATATCTTGGTCCTGAATTACAAACAAACAAAGTATGGGACCTGACCTTGCTTGAACTCAAAGCGTCCCGTGGCAATGGATACCACAGAATCAAGAGTTTACACAGCCACTCAGAATAAAGGATTAGAAATGAATGGGGGGTTATTCTTCTGAAGGGGCAGATGAAATATGGAATATTGTAGGGTTTATCCTCATGTATATTCATCTACACTAGTATAAAGTCTTTCACTGATACCAATTTTCCAAACAAAGAATTTTTTGTTGTATAGTTATTGTTGTCAGAAACTACTGTTCTAGAATGATTGGATAAGTTGGGAATGCTGCAGGTTTTCCACCGCTAAAGGGTTTGTTTGCTGGAGTTCACATTAGCAGGCCACATTAAAAGCAATGGTGACCTTTCCAGGGTTTAATAGCTCCTATGAAAGTCAAGGCTTAAATAGTTGCATGGAGGTTGTCTCAGATTTCAGCAAATACAGGCTGTATCTGTGTACCGTACGTGTGTGTGTGAGTGTGCCGTGTGTTATGTGACCATGACAGAGAGAATCACCCTTATTATGGCCTCACATATTTGATGTCGCTGGAAACAATTAACACCTTGTTTCAGGGACGCTTAGATATGGGCCAAGCTAAACCAAATGTTTATAGTCAAGTGTTTATCTTGCTCCGTTCCAACAATGAGGGTTCAGATATCAGAGGTGCTTGTTTAAGTATTCAATCAGGGCAGTTATTCAAACAGATTAAATATGTAACACATTTAATTATAGGACTACAATTAACATTATTGTATTCCTCTCTATGTTGCAACCTTAACAGTGAAGTATGGATTGCTTTAAATGTCCATTGCTTTTGATGACGGATTAATGTGGCCTTCAATCGCTTAAATCACTATTGCCAAATCGATGAGAGAAGAGTATATTTTATAGCATTCTTCATTTAGAACTCTTTGAATAACCTACTTCTGAAAATAAATAGGGGTCAATCAGTCATTTACAGTGTTCAGTTTCCTGTTTCACTGGGTCAATATTCGCTTTGAGTTTGAGGCCAAAGCTGTATACCTTTGACGCAAACAAATAGGATATGGTCAAGAGAGTCCCTTATCCAGCTAAATGTTTTTCTGTATATTTTAATCACTTATGGTAAAGGAAGCAAAATGTATGTATTGTATTGTAAAAAGTATCTTTTATCATATTTCTTCAGTTATCTCTATATCAGGCATTGATGTCTGATACAAGGCAAAATAAGATTGTGCTTCAACCAATAGAAGGTCAAATAAGACCATGCAGTCTTCCACCAATACAAGGTGAAATAAGACCACCCTCAACCCATAGAAGGTAAAATAAGACCAGGGTTTAACCAATAGAAGATAAAATAAGACCACGCTTTAACCAATACAAGGTAACATAAGTCCATGAAGCTTCAACCAATAGAAGGTAAAATAAGACCACCCTCAACCTAACAAAAATAGGGGCTGGGAGAGTTCACCAGCGAGGGTTCGTGAGTCATCTACATTTCCTGGTTGAACTACTTATCTCACATGAATATGACCTGGTTGAAGGCCAACAGCAACGTCCTGAAATAGCCCGGCCCACACAAAACAACACACTACACCTAAAAGAGGTGGCTGGCTAACGAGCGCGGCGCGGAGGCTGAAACCAGAACTGAGTGTTACATCAGGTGTCACATCACAGGTGACAGGGCTTATCACGTTATCTCCCAGAGCAGCCTCCTCTCCGGTCTCTGTGCCGTCCGGGGGAACACATGACCTTTGTACTGTAGGTAATGCTTTTGTTCCGCTCCGGGAAACCCAAGGTAGCTCTGTCCTGAGGTATGTTTGCTTGGGGACAGGTTTGATATCAGTGGTGCCCCTGCATACTCTTTATTTGACCCTGTGAAACTGTATTATGAATATGATTACCGGTAACATAATATATTTTTTATGATTCTTATTCTCCCTATTATTGTCTTCAGTGTTATGCGGGTTTCTAAACGCTCAGTTTGATATAGAATGATGTTTAAAGACGTTCCCATGATTTCCTGTAACTTAATACCAGTGGGTAAAAATATTTGTGGAGGCACGAAGGAGAGGAAACATTAGAAGCATAGCTGCAGTGGTAGGAAGCTGGGTTTTGAGTGAGTGGTCTGCGGCAGACAGTTCAGCAGAGTGGCAGGCTGAGATGCAGAGTAGAGGACTGCCGGCTTGTTTGTGAGCAGGAGTGCGGCTGTTGAGAACGGCAGAGAGAGAGAGCTTATACTGGACTGGCAAGAATCCAGCGGAACAGTTGCAACAAGGCTCAGGCTGGCCCTTATCGAGTCTGGAGCCGGGGCAGAGCGGCAAGAGAGCCAGTGGAACCGCTGTTGTACAGCAGAAGGATCTCTGGAACTACCTCAGCAAAAAAGGTTTCATGTAGGTTATTTTCTTTCCCAAACACAAAGTGATCCGACAGAGAGACCCTCAGTCTGAACAGGATTGTATCTTGTCGGATTGTACTCCTGGGAATGACCGCTCTCCCAGAGCAGAAGTCAGAAGACGTTCTTTGCTGCTCTTTTGTTTTTCACTAGCATGTTTACCATGCTTGCCGCTGTCGCAGGCATTCGAGAGTTAAACTGATGGCAGCCAGGCTCCGCATGCAATTTGGGTCCCGGAGAAGCCACACAGACCCTCTGTCAGAGACCCTGCTGGGCGGCCATGGGGCGGAGAGGGAGGCTGGCGTGGCGGCGTGCAGCCGGGCTGAGAACCTAGCACACAGCTCGGTCCACATGAAGGTTACCCCCGTGTTGTCGGATTACAGGAACCCCCAGCGCTACTCCTCCGTCTTCATCCCCAAGTGCAACAGCGGAGGATGTAACAAGAAGAGCACCCTGCAGATCTCGCTGCACCCGTCCGGGCGGCCCGCCGGTGAACCCGAGAGCCACGGAGAGGACGTGGAGCCGGCTGGCGGGGAGGGGGGGGCAGGCAGCAGCTCTGACGGAGGCTCATGTAGCAGCAGCATGGCCAGTGACGCCGGCTACTGCAGCAGCACCAACATCTTTGAACCTGAGGCCTCGGAGCACCTCAGGGCCGGCCGGGAGAAGGGCGTCCTCTGCCGGAAGCACAAGGTGCCGCTGCGGCGCTGCTCCTCGCTGGTCCTCTTCTCCAGGAGCCCCTGCAGCACGCCGCCCGCCTCGCCCGTGACGCTCCAGGCCGTCCCAGCCCTCCTCGCCACGCAGGGCTCCCTCGCTCCCCAGTGCGGGCTGAGGAACGCGAGCGAGACCTCACAGGAGAACCACGAGGCGGGCTCCAAGATGTCCAGCTGCACCTCACTCCGGCTCTCCAAGGCCGGCTGTTCGAGCTCCGAGTTCAGGGACGCCAAGCGCACGGTGCAGCTGAACCTTCCCTCAGCGGACGAACCGCAGTGTGGACGGGAGGACGTGAGCGAAGCGCTGGATCACCCGTCTATATTAGACCTACCAAACCGTCACTCCAGCAGTGTGCTGCTGCACTTCGCCCACCAGAGACCAGCGATGCCTGGGAAGGGACCCATGAGCAGGGCGAGGGTCAACGTGGAATACCCCCCTGGGCTGTACCCCGCCGCTCAGCCCGGCTGTGAACCCAGCCAGCGCAAACTCTACCGAAGTACCTCGACCTGCTTGCCCCCTTCGGCTAAGTTGTCAGAGAGGAATCCCAAAGTGGCTGTCAGGGAGAGGGAGCAGGAGCCAGCGGAGGGGAACCAGTGGCAGCGCACCATTCAGAGGAGCTTCTCCCTGGAAGTACCCTACACGGGAAAGCCGACAGCACAACATGTGCACATTCATTTATCTCCGTGCCCTGGGGCTAGGGTAACCACTGCTGTAACTGATCTGAAGCCTGCTCACAAAATGGATCATATTGTTACCAGCCGGGATCACAACATGAAGGTGAGCGGTGTGTTTCTGCCCGGGATCACGACTCGAGAGCAGACGACCACAGGAAGACAGACACATGTTAATAGCTGTGTTCAGGTGGGCGTATATTGTTCCAAATGGGTTCCAATAAAAAGGAACGCAATCAAATATATAACAAATATAACATTTAAGGTTAAGGATTAGGCTTTTTACACTCAAAAATAATAATAATATAAATGTAAAATACTATGAATTCTGTAATGGTTTAAAACAGGGTTTATCCAGATAGAAATAAGGTCAGATTGACACAGATGAGCTTGCGAGGGTTAGAAGTTTACTGGCTTCTTATCAATAAACTAATTTGAATGAATATGTAATGTATAGCGGTTATGGTAATGTTGTCTTCCACATACTACCATAACCAGCTCTGCTTACTACTGCCTTTGCCAGTAAGTGCTGCCTTACAGTCAAACCATCAGATAGGTTGATGAAGACCTGTCATTAACTACCTCTGTGGACATTGGACCAACATTCAAGTACTCTTAGTTGTGATAGTTATTCCTTCGCCAACTGGTTACCAATAAAGAAGGACAATCATTAATACAACAATATAAAGTCAATATTGTTGGAATATGAGTTGATTATGTCTGCGCACCGGCTAATATTCCAAGAAGTAATGTATTTGTATTATTCTGTTAACGCTTAGAGTAATCGCCCTAAGTATTTCCCGGGGCTATTAATAGAGGTGGGGACAGCAGTGCTCCTCCTGATATAAATAACCTCTGAAATATTCCCCCCGACTCCACCGAGTCTAGAACCACAGCAGGTCCCAGCGCTGCACATTTAACAGCAGGGCCCAGCGCCTCACATTTAACAGTGTCATACTAGAGCAGCAGGACAGGCATGCAGGGCCGCCATCTGTGGAGCAGAGAGGAGGGCGGAGGGAAGGGAGGAAGGGAGAGAGCAGAGGGGGAGAGAGCGGAGGAGGGAGGGCAGGGTGGAAGAGGGGGGAGAGGTGAAGGGATCAGGGGAGAGAGCAGGGGAGAGGGGGGAGGAGGGGTGAGGGGAGGTAGGAGCAGGGGGAGAGAGCAGCGGGGAGCAGAGGAGAGCAGGGAGGGAGAAGGAGAGAGGGCAGGGGGGAGAAAACAGGGGAGCAGGGGGGAGAGCAGGGGGATGAGCCTTCCCAGTAGGACAGCGTGGTGTGTTACGTCGGACCCCATGCGAGGCGGTGTTTGTGAAGAGTCGAATGACCGCCTCCGTGCCGTCTCTCCCCCTCCTGTACTTAGCAAGAAAGACAGTATGCTCCCTGACAACAATGCAGCCATCAGACAAATCAGCCCCGTTCGGATCTTCAGGAAGTCACAGTAACAGTGTAAACGCTGTTACTGTGACTTCCTGAAGATCAGGCTTCATCCAGGCGTTGTGATTCATGACCATGCTGTTATTACCTCCTGAGCGCCTCCATGACTGATCCTAGAACAGACAACAGGATGGCCAATGGAGAGACAAATGCACCAATACCTCGTCAGAATCACTGATATCACAACCAAATATCTCCCCGCCTGAGGAAACAGTCCGATCATTGTTTCCTGTCGGTCAGGAACCACACACCTTGCATGGACAGTATCATCCTTTCTTTTTGCCTGACTTTGTCACCATCATTTCCCTGGCAGTCATGGAAAATGTAAATCTTTGGTCTCTAAAGGTCTTCAAACGTCAGACACTTTTCCTGCTCTGTGTATTCCAACCGCTGAGGTTGTGATTGGGACATGACTGTGTTTCATTTTATTTATTTATTTTTATCTCTGCCATTGTGTTTCAAAGGCGGATTGCTAAACCCTTATCTAGTGAAGTCTGTTCTTTGCACAGCCCTTAATCAGTAACCAAATCAGCGATTGTGTTTGTTTGTTCGTTTTGAGTGTTACTGTTTGCACTTGTGTTTTATTTCCAGCCATAACACTGTACGATATTAAGTGTGGCCAATGACAAAAATGAGATCCTAATATAGAATTGTAAGCACCAAAACCCCCAAAAGGAAGGGGGATGACCTACAATCTGTCACAGTCTCCGCACTCTGCGTGCTCCGGGTCGGAAGAAGGAGACACCGATCATAGCCAGCCTGACGCGGGGTAACCGGAGACCAATGCTTGCTTAGTAGAAAAGGAAAACTGTGAAAATACAACAACTAATCCAGGAATCGGAGCAGGTCGTGCTCCTGCTTTCCCCAAGTCGACTCTTCCGAAATGTTCCAAGAATCTTGGTTAGAGGCTCTCCCTGGCTGATAGCTTTCAGTGCTAGTAGCCTTGGCACAGGACTTGGCTAACATTAACATCAACAGTAAATCACGGCCAAATCGGGAGCTGATAGCAGCAGACATCAGGGTAGCAGGACTAGGAACCATGGGACAATGGGAAACTCATACTGACCCCTATGGACAGGATTCAGAGTGGGGTAGCTAAAGGTGGCTCGCACCAAAATTACACTGCCGGTCCGACGTACGAGCATGACTCACGGCTGAGCAGTTCATTAAACCTGTCCCATTCAGTCATGTGCTGGTGAGTGTGTTTGTGTAATTATAAGTGTTAGTCATGCTCTGACCCACCCTCTGTGCAGACGCGCGATGACTTCCTGGGCCAGGTGGATATCCCTCTACAGCAGATACCGGTGAGCCCCGCCCCTCTGTGATTATGTTCTTAGGACATTAGCTTCACCTCGAAACACGTCAACATCTCTTGGTCTGTCCCACTTCATCACCGTGCTTTTAAAGATGGTCAATCATGTCAACATCTTCCTTCCGTTTTATATTAAAACAAGGAACATGCTTAATGTTTGTAATATTTGGATAACAACAGTTTAAACATTATTTCCGTTATGTAAGTGCAAACCGGCATGTAGCCATGGAAACCAAAGAGTTTATTCTCTCCTTTTCCAGGTTGAGAATCCCAATGAGGAGCGGCCGTACACCTCCAAGGACTTCCTGCTTCATCCGAGAAGGTTTCACTCCTCTTCTCACACTCTGTTTATAACATTCATTCTTAGTACTTTCTGTTACTATTGCAATAGGGCATGTCCTGGCTTGGGTTGGAGCTGTCATAATGATTAAAACTTTAAAATGCCAACTTTAAAATGATGACTTCTTTCTCCATAACATTTCTTCAGCCACAAGTCCAGGGTCAAAGGTCACCTGCGGTTGAAAATGACTTACTTACCCCGGACGCCTGGCTCAGAGGAGGATCATGCAGACCAACCTGAGAACATGGACGTAAGACTGCATCACCGACCTACCTGATCACCAACCCAACTAGCTAGCCAGCTAACTAATTAGCCAGCTAAATAGCTAACGAACTATCTGCTCCCTTCCCAGCCTTCCTAACCCTGTCCCTAGCCTTTACCTCCTCTTCCAGTGGAGATGTACTGTGTTGTACTGGTTGTCAAAAGGCCAGGCCAGTGTAGAAGCTAAGGTGTTCTGCTCCCAGCCTAAAGGTACTTGGTTCGAAGCCCAATGTCCACTCCATACCTGTGTGTAGCCTAGTTTACCTCACCCCTACCGTATCCTTAATGACCTGGATTTCAGTTATTCTGTGAACAGAAGAGATCTGTGGTTGTTTTATTACGTATCGGTTTGCTCTGGGGCTAAACCTTCGTGCAGAAGCACATCTCTGTACCCTGAACTCTGAGGGACGCAGACAGACTGGTTAGACCAGAATGCTGTGGAATTAAGTGTGAATCAAGACTGGTGTGGGCTCGTCGTTAAAACCACTTCATAGGAGTTATGATTGGATGGAATCAGGGCATGTGATACAATGTCTTATTTCCAACACCAACCAGAGAGTCCTCAGGTCAAAGACACACTTGTTCATAGTTCACCTCGACTCTGCATAGCCTGCGTACCCCCCCAACCCCTCCCACCCCTTATTGTATGTTGTACGTCCTGGAACTTAAAAATAGTACTTAGCATTGTGTAGCGTCTTATCCTAGCTACCTTTGTTGTATACGGGGAATGGGTTAACCTAGTGATTGTTAGTGCTTGGAACTTGGTTCTATGAACATCCTTACTGTACAGACAAAGATATATTGTTGTTTCTCTTTCTTCTGACAAATGGACTTGGATTGTAAGTCGCTTTGGATAAAAGCGTCTGCTAAATGAGTCGTGTCTCACCAGTCTCTCTCTGGTCTCTCTCTGGTCACCCCTTGGTCTCTCTCTGGTCTCTCTGGTCTCTCCCTGGTCTCTCTCTGGTCTCTCCCTGTTCTCCCTCTGGTCTCTCTCTGGTCTCTCTCTGGTCTCTCTCTGTTCTCTCTCTGGTCTCTCCCTGGTTTCCCTTTGCTCTCTCCCCTGGTCTCTCCCCTGGTCTGTCTCTGGTCTCTCTCCGGTCTCTCCCTCGTCTCACTCTGGTCTCGCCCCACTGTGCTGCAGCCTGGCTGGGAGTTCCTGGAGGGCCAGGACATGTCGGGGGCCGGCCACCAGCACTTGGTGCCCGCCATGCCCCCCGGCTGGGAGGAGCGGCAGGACAACCTGGGGAGGACCTACTACGTCAACCACGAGAGCCGGACCACCCAGTGGCACCGGCCCACCGCAGGGTAGGACCCCTCCTCCTCCTTTGTTAACTCCCACCCTTCCGGACCTGCACCTCATCTGGGAACTCATTGGTCGTGTGTGTGTGTGTGTGTGTGTGTGTGTGTGTGTGTGTGTGTGTGTGTGTGTGTGTGTGTGTGTGTGTGTGCGCGTGTGCGTGATTGTGTGTGTGTGTGTGTGTGTGTGAGATTGTGTGTGTGTGTGTGTGCCTGTGTGTGTGTGTTTGTTGTGTGCACAGGGACAGCGAGGGGGACACCCAACGCAGAGAGGACATCAACATGGAGGCCCAGCACGCCTTCACGGCGCGGAGACAGATCTCTGACCACGAGGAGAACGACCGGCGGGACTCTCCTGACGTAAGTCCCTCTGCTCTCAATTTTATCCTTTAAAAAAGGACGTTTGACACCTTTTAAAGCTGACGGATCACATTTTGATTCAAATCTCCAAAGCAGCTAAATAAAAATAACATACAAAATATACATTTATAACAGTACTAGCGTTATGTCAGAGTCGCAGTATGAGATGGAACCTGGTGCTCATGCCAACGTTCCTCTGGCCCCCCCCCCAGAACTGGGAGAACACGCTGTTCGAGGAGTCCTCGCTGTCCTCGCTGTCCCACAGCACGGGCCACTACTCCCGGCCCAACGCCGACCTGCGGCCCGCCTGCGAGGAGCTGACCCAGCTGCAGATCACCGGTGTGCCCGCGGCCGAGCGCCGCACCTCCCAGACGGTACGGGCCGCGCCGCGGGCCGTCTGAGTCGGTCGATACGAGCGCCGCCGCTGGAGGCCCTCATGCTAACGTGTGTGTGTCGTCCCCCCCCCCCCCCCCCCCCCACAGGATCACGCCGCCGCCGCTCACTCCAGCCATTCCAGCCGCAGAGCCAGCGCCCCGGCACTGTCCAGCGACGAGTACCCGGCCAACCCCGCGGTGAGTGTGAGGTGTATCTACAGGGGGTCTTCAGGAGTCTGACCTGGCCTTCAGTGTGAGTTGTAGTCTACAGGGGGTCCCCAGACTGACCTGGTCTTCCCCCCTAGCAGCTGCCTGGGTTCCCTGAGCTGCCATCAGGTTGGGAGGAGAAGCTGGACAGCCGAGGCCGACGCTACTACGTCAACCACAAGAGCCGCGTCACCACCTGGACACGCCCGCTGGTGCAGGTAGGGAGCAGCCTCCGGCTCTGGGGGTATGGGCCTCAGAAAGTTCCTAGAACCTCTTTGAGGATGGAAGGCTTTTGGTTATGACTAGCGATGCTCTTTGGTTCATATCAGGGGTGGGGTTGTTTCAGTTGGTTTTTGTTTCTCAAAGATTTCTGCTTGGTTCTCTTTGGCGACCCCTTTGGTGATAAGTGGGTGTTACAACACCAAGTCTGTTGATAGTGCTGCCAGGGGAAGGGCTTTCATCAGTGGGCCCGAAGCTCAAGCACCTCTTTGTCTCCTTATTCGGCTGTAGATGGCGACTAACTAGACTTAATTGGTTTAAATGTAAATCTTTGAGATTACCACTTTAAGGTACTCAATAATTTGCTACTCATTTTTATTCTGTCTTCGGACCAGTCCGAGAGACTCATTCCTATTCTTTGGTAAAAAATCGTATCATTTTGCCAGGTGACATCGGAGGCAGCAGCGCAGAATGCCTTGCCCCTGAGCCCCTCGGCAGGGCAGCCCGTGGCCCCAGAGGGCTCGCCCCTCAACTCCCCCGGGCCTGAGAGAGGCTACGAGTGTGGCTTCATGCCCGCTGGCTGGGAGGTCCGCAGCGCCCCCAGCGGAAGACCCTTCTTCATCAACCACAACACAAAGACCACCACCTGGGTGAGTAACATGGCATCAAACTACCACCTGGGTGAGAGAGTGAACATAGCATTAAACTACCACCTGGGTGAGAGAGTAGAACATAGCATTAAACTACCACCTGGGTGAGAGAGTGAATATAGCATTAAACTACCACCTGGGTGAGAGAGTAGAACATAGCATTAAACTACCACCTGGGTGAGAGAGTAGAACATAGCATTAAACTACCACCTGGGTGAGAGAGTGAACATAGCATTAAACTACCACCTGGGTGAGAGAGTAGAACATAGCATTAAACTACCACCTGGGTGAGAGAGTAGAACAAAGCATTAAACTACCACCTGGGTGAGTAACACGGCATTAAACTATTATCTGGGTAAGCAAGTATATCATTAAACTACCACCTGGGTAAGAGTATCATTAAACTACCACCTGGGTAAGAGATTATATCATTAAACTACCACCTGGCTGAGTAGTATAAATAGTATACAGAGTATAATATTATTAAGAAACTATCCTCATTAAACTAACACCAGGTTCAGAGCCTATATCATCATGATGTACTGGTGTTTCAGGAGGACCCTAGGCTGAAGATTCCAGTGCAGATGAGGAGGAGAGTTTCACTGGACCCAACAGACCTCGGCCCCTTGCCGGTAAGTCTCCGATGGATCGTGTTTCCAGTAGGGATGGGCAACGATCGTCGAATAGTCGAATAGTCAGAGTCACGTAGAAAATCGAATAATGAATGCGACTATCGTTATTTATTACACGGCTCTTCTCAATGCTGTTGAACTCTCCGTTCACTTGCATGGGCCTTCACAACTTCCGGCGGTGAATACTTTTTTGATAATTCTTTGTTGCTAAGCATATAATGACCGCTGTCAAGGAAAGTGGATTTATTTTTTTCTGTCGTATCACTCCGCAAGTAGTCCGGTAACTTCAACCCCAGCGTTCTTGGTTGCTAAGCGACGTCAACGTCTTTGGCAGACTATTTCTCTGCTGATCAACACTACGAATGCTGGTAACAAATAAATTGTAAAAAGACACACCATGTGAAGTTATTTTTTTTGCCATAGTTTCCAGAGGCTAAACACGTGTCTCGTTCACCGTCATGTAGGCTGTGTTCAGTAAAATAAATAGCGATCTCTTTTCGGTGCATGTAGGCCTATCAGCCTAAGCCCACGTTTAAATCATTTTGATGTTGAATGTTGATGGCGCAGTTGTTGAAATGAACAGATTGATTTCATACAAATCATAGAAGCCTCTCCCTGTGTCATTGTGTGTGCGTGTATACGAGGTGCGTGTGTGCGTGCGTGCGTGGGGGTTCTTGATTGACCAGTTTTAGAATATTATTTGAATACTTATCAGCGAATATCGAATAGTATTTTTGCCAGAAATGCACATCCCTAGTTTCCAGAGGACAAATCACTTGGGAGGGCGTATTTTGGGAAGGGTTTTGATTTGATTTGATTTGATTTATTTAATTGTGTCAGAAAAGTCTTACACACGTTGAAAGATATCAAAAACACAATTGAGGATAGAAAACAATATAAGGGAATTTGGATCTGCGGTCCCAAAGAGGGATAATATGATTTGATTGGTTTACATTCTAATGTGTGGTTGTGGATATTGGTTGTATGTTATTACACAGTGCATTTGATAACTTCTGTAATCCAATCCACCTATGTTTGATACGATTCTGATTTGTAGCCTGGCTGGGAGGAGAGAGTCCACAGCGACGGGAGAATCTTCTACATTGATCACAGTAAGACAGCAGCACAGCATCTGATCAGATCAATAAGTGAATCAATGAACTAATCCCACTGGGATGAAAGCATCCCAATCATTCCGGACGTTGTAAATAGAGACATTATTTTGTGTTCTCCAGACACAAGGACCACACAATGGGAGGATCCCCGATTACAGAGCTCTGCCATAACAGGACCCGTAAGCATTGATGACCTCAGCATCTATAAATAAGCAGTATTGATCAGGGGCCGGTGCTAAGGCGGTGACGGATTGGCAGTAACAAGAGCCTGTTTCCTGTGTTCTGCAGGCAGTACCGTATTCCAGGGATTACAAGCAGAAGTATGACTACTTCCGCAAGAAGCTGAAGAAACCGGTAAAGTTCTCTTCAGGATCCTCTCGTGTTCCTCCAGTATGACCTTCTAACGAGGGGCTGCACCATGTTGGAAAAAAATCCTATTGGGATATATTGTCTTATTATTGTCTTATATAAATGAGTCTTGTGGCCTTTTGTTTTGGGAACAATTGCAAGGCATTCTCGACAAAGTTCCTGTTTTTGGTAAACGTTGTCTTTCCTGTAACCAAGATAATAACGATTTTGAACATTGAATTTCGAGTGTGGCAACTGCTTTCCGATAACGATACATGGTGCAGCCCTAGTACTCACGGTCGACTCAATGGAGCTGACCCCCTCCCCCTGATCCCCTCTCCACTGACCCCCCCTCCTCCAGGCGGACATCCCAAACCGTTTCGAGATGAAGCTGCGGCGCAGCGCGGTGCTGGAGGACTCGTACCGGCGCATCCTGTCCGTGAAGCGCGCCGACTTCCTGAAGGCGCGGCTGTGGGTGGAGTTTGAGGGGGAGAAGGGGCTGGACTACGGGGGCGTGGCCAGGGAGTGGTTCTTCCTTATCTCCAAGGAGATGTTCAACCCTTATTATGGGCTGTTTGAGTATTCCGCCACGTGAGTTGACCCCGTCTCTTCCTGTCCTTTGTTTGTGTCTCCTGATCCGTTTCTCAGGCGCTTGAGCGTTTATATTGTTTCATATTTGTATTTGATTGCCAACTCATCCTTTGTTTGAAAACTCAATTCTGAATGTATCTGTAGCAGACATGGGAAACCACATCATCTACCGCTAGCATGACAACAAAGATCTTATTTCATACGCTAAACCCTGAGTCATTGTTTTATTACCCTAGATTAGCCTCTCAACTCCCTGACACACGATACCACTGAGCTCCTCGTTTAAACCCCCTCTGTCCTCAGGGATAACTACACCCTGCAGGTGAACCCCAACTCAGGCCTCTGCAACGAGGACCACCTCTCCTACTTCAAGTTCATCGGGCGCGTCGCCGGCATGGCGGTCTACCACGGCAAGCTGCTCGACGGTAGGTCGGATGGCCTCCGCTCTAAGCATGCTAGCCTAACCCTCAAACTACTGCTAGACTCAGTGCACACATTAATCTTTCTATTTGTGTGAGTTTGGTTTAAGATAATACTTATTAAAAGTCTCCTTAAAGTATTTCTCAGACAGGGTGTAACGTCTCACTGAGGTAAACCCGTTCCTCGTCTCCCGTCTGACAGCCAGAGAAACATCGCCCTTATTGAGTTAACGATAATCATCTGTAATCACATGTTGCAGAACAGCAGCTGTCAGCCAATCAAACCCTGTCTCTCCTCCCCCTAACGTCCATCTGAGGCTCAGGGGGCCACCTACAGTCCAGCTGACTAACTCTGTGTCTCCTCTCCTCTGAAGCCTTCTTCATCCGCCCGTTCTACAAGATGATGCTGCAGAAGCCCATCACACTCCACGACATGGAGTCCGTGGTAAGCCACGCCGCCGACCACACAAGTAGGGCTGAACGATGAATCCAATTCAATCCGACATTGCCATGTAATAGAATGCGATATGCAAATCGCAAAGGCTGCGATTAAATTAAAAATCTATTTTGTGTTTTTTATTTATTTTTTTCACTGTTACTGACTGGAGATCAGTAAGATTCGTATTTGATATATGATATATGGTATATGATATCAATTCATGCATCAATTCATCTCAACACATAGGCCTGGCCCTTAAGGAAAAAGCCGCTTATATGTTGACTGCTTCCAATGTTGTGTTGGTCATACTACAGAATGATTTATTGCTTGTTTAGTGGATAACACAGAACATAAAAAAAAAAAATCACTAAATACTACTAAATCATAAATCACATACTAAATCAAAATCGCATTTTGGTCGAAATAATCGCAATTGGATTATTTCCACAAATCTTTCGGCCTACTCACGAGGTCTCTGGACACGCCAAGGTCGTGCAGACCTCTGTGGCTCTGGGCCGACTGACAGCGTGTTCCCCCTGTGTCTCCAGGACAGCGAGTACTTCAACTCTCTGAAATGGATCCTGGAGAACGACCCCGCCGACCTGGACCTGAGGTTCACCATTGACGAGGAGCTGTTTGGACAGGTCGGAACCGGTTCTACCGCTGCCTGTTCTGACGCGTTAAAGGATCATGTTGAACAGCTAACTATAGCTATCTCCATGTTAAACAACTAACTATAGCTAGCTCCATGTTGAACAGCTATCTATAGCTAGCTCCTTGTTGAACAGCTAACTATAGCTAGATCCATTTTAAACAGCTAACTATAGCTAGCTCTATATTAAATAGCTAACTATAGCTAGCTCTATATCAAACAGCTAACTATAGCTAGCGCCATGTTGAACAGCTAACTATAGCTAGCTCCATACAGCTAACTATAGCTAGCCCCATGTTGCACATACAAATAAGCAGGTAATATATGTAATAATATGATACTATAATTACTGTAATGAAGATCAAAATAAGACTTGTTTGCCATTCATATCAACATGTCAATGCTCGTGATGAGATAAGATGAGGTTCATGTCCAGAAGAACCACGCCTTGTAGAGAGAAGGTGTGGTTCTCTCAGCGGTTCTCTGATCATTAACGCGTCTTCTGGCTCTGCTCCCTGCAGACTCACCAGCACGAGCTGAAGCCCGGGGGCGGGGAGGTGGTGGTAACCAACGACAACAAGAAGGAGTACATCCAGTAAGAAACTTTACTTACCCTTTACTAAGGAACACAGAAACACTTTACTAACCCTTTACTAAGGAACACAGAAACACTTTACTAAGGAACACAGAAACACTTTACTAAGGAACACAGAAACACTTTACTAACCCTTTACTAAGGATCACAGAAACACTTTACTAACCCTTTACTAAGGAACACAGAAACACTTTACTAACCCTTTACTAAGGATCACATAAACACTTTACTAACCCTTTACTAAGGAACACAGAAACTATTTACTTACCCTTTACTAAGGAACACAGAAACACTTTACTTACCCTTTACTAAGGAACACAGGAACCCTTCACTGAGGAACACAGAAACACTTTACTAAGGAACATAGGAACACTTTACTAAGGAACACAGGAAAACTTTACTAAGGAACACAGGAACACTTTACTAAGGAACACAGGAAAACTTTACTAAGGAACACAGGAACACTTTACTGAGGAACACAGAAACACTTAACTAAGGAACACAGGAACACTTTACTGAGGAACACAAAAACACTTAACTAAGGAACACAGGAACACTTTACTAAGGAACACAGAAACACTTTACTAAGGAACACAGGAACACTTTACTAAAAAACACAGGAACACTTTACTAAGGAACACAGAAACACTTTAATAACCCTTAATAAGGAACACAGGAACACTTAACTGAGGAACACAGAAACACTTTACTGAGGAACACAGGAACACTTTACTAACCCTTAACACAGAAACACTTTACTAACCCTGGAGGATGTTGAGTAAGGAGGCTGGGGATTCAGGGTCTGCAGCAGCAGAGTTAGAGTTAAAGGACAAATCCAGTGTAAAAGGGATCTGGGATATGTTTAGTATGATAACGAGTTGGAATGTTCGTTTGGTAGCAAAAACGCTTCATTCTTAAGTTGGCTGTATTTAGCCTATTCTACCAAAACGACATTTTATACCCAAAATACCATCAGTAGTTCACCTGTCGACGCCATCTTGTCTTTAAGATTCTATAGGTAGATTGACGAACACAGAGCTTGTGACATCCGTGAACAACACGCAAGCTCTGTGTTCACCAATCTACTTATCAAGTCTTAAAAACAATATGGCGTCGACGGGTGAACTATTGATGGTATTGTGTGTATAAAATGTCCTTTTTAATAAACAATCTGTACACTTACAAAGTTATCACTGCCTCGTTTTATATGTTGAGACCCTTATTATACTATCAAAGAAGAGTCGGGCTACTTCTAGCCTTTTAAGTGGTTTAAAATAACGATTTAGTTTTTAACATAACACATGCCCCCATCGTTCCAAGTTTATAGCGTTTTGGTAGAATCGGCTAAAAACAGCCAACTTAAGAATGCGTCTATACACGCTTTTTTGCTCCCAAACAAACATTCCAACTCGTTATCGTACTAAACATATCCCAGATCCATTTTTACTCCTTTAAGGAGGTAGAAGTTAAAGCATCAGTAGTAGTAAGCAGCGCCTGAGGAGGGAACATCTTTCTGTTGCTCCTCCTGACACTCCCTTCCTGTCCTCAGCCTGGTGATGCAGTGGCGCTTCGTGAACCGGATCCAGATGCAGATGACTGCCTTCAAAGACGTGAGTGCTGCTCCTCAGGGTCCTCAGGGTCTCCTCAGGGTCTGGTCTGAGAGCCGTCATTCTCATGACCTCCTCTTCCTCAGGGTCTGGTCTGAGAGCCGTCAGACTCATGACCTCCTCTTCCTCTGTCTGGTCTGAGAGCCGTCAGACTCATGACCTCCTCTTCCTCTGTCTGTTCTGAGAGCCGTCAGACTCATGACCTCCTCTTCCTCTGTCTGTTCTGAGAGCCGTCAGACTCATGACCTCCTCTTCCTCTGTCTGTTCTGAGAGCCGTCAGACTCATGACCTCCTCTTCCTCTGTCTGTTCTGAGAGCCGTCAGACTCATGACCTCCTCTTCCTCTGTCTGTTCTGAGAGCCGTCAGACTCATGAACTCCTCCTCTTCTTCTCCTCTTTAGGGCTTCTACGAGCTGATCCCTCAGGACCTGGTGAAGATCTTCGATGAGAACGAGCTGGAGGTGGGTTTAGGGGTCCGGGGGTCAGGGGTCGGGGTTAAGAGGGAGATGTGGGGTTAACTGTCCTCTGCTCCTCCAGCTGCTGATGTGCGGGCTCGGAGACGTGGACGTCAACGACTGGAGGGCGAACACCAAGTACAAGACGGGCTACTGCCCCACTCAGCCCCTCATCCAGTGGTTCTGGAAGGTAACGCCCCCCTCCCACGACACCACTACCCAACACCACTCATCAGCACCCACCACCCCCCCACGACATCACCACCACCCCACAACACCACCCATCCCCAGCAACGCAGCACCAACTCCATGGGGCTTTCCTCCCTGTCTGAACTGTGCGTGTGTTTGCGTGTCTGTCTGTCCCTGTTTGTTGTGTGTGTGTGTGTGTGTGTCTGCGTGTTTGCGTGTGTGTCTGTGTGTGTTTTCCTTGCTTGTAGACGGTGTTGCTGATGGATGCAGAGAAGCGGATCCGGCTGCTGCAGTTCGTGACGGGGACGTCCAGGGTGCCCATGAACGGCTTCGCTGAGCTCTACGGTGAGTCCCTGTGGAGGTTCACCTCCTCTGCTCCTCTGAGACCTGCTCATTAGTCCTGCTTTCACTTATTAGTTAGTTTCTCCTCTGGCTGATAAGTGTGCTGCTGTATTAACCCCTGACCCCTGACCCTAGGATCCAACGGGCCCCAGCTCTTCACCATCGAGCAGTGGGGCACCCGAGACAAACTCCCCCGAGCGCACACATGGTGAGAGCCCTGACCGGGCAGCAGAGAACCAGCCCTCCATACACACAGAACACAGAACTTACACACACACACGCACGCACGCACGCACGCACGCACGCACGCACGCACGCACGCACGCACGCACGCACGCACGCGCACACACACACACACACACACGTGCGCGCGCACAGACACACACACACACGTGCGCACAGACACACACACACGCGCACACACACACACACACACCAGCACACACCCCTGACCGGTCTCTCCGTCCCACAGCTTCAACCGGCTGGACCTTCCTCCCTACGAGTCGTTTGAGGAGCTGAGAGAGAAGCTGCACATCGCCATCGAGAACGCCCAGGGCTTCGACGGCGTGGACTAGACCGGCGTGGACTAGACCGGCGTGGACTAGACCGGCGTGGACCACACCGGCGTAGACTAGACCGCCGTGGACTAGACCGCCGTGGACTAGGATGAGGTTGAGGACTAGGAGGGGGTCCTGCGGTCTGCGGCCTCACGCTGGGATTTTGGTTTTAACGTGGGACAAACGTTGGATTTTCGTCGGATACAATGTTCCAGGCGCTGGAGCGGCGATAGAGACACTGGGGGCGGAGCATATTGGCCTTCACGTTCGGGGTGGAGGAGGAGCACCGCCTCCCTCCAGGGGGGAGGAGCACCGCTGCCCCCCCCCGCTCCCCTCGCGGGACGCTCAGCGACGGGACGTCAACCACTACTCTTTCAAGTTTACAATCGTTTTCTATTCTCTGTAAAGAAATGGATGCTTGGAAAACATAGCTCTTTTTTTTGCTGCGCATTTTGCTGAAAGACGTTTAAAATAGATATATAAATAGATACAAGTATAGACTTTTATTTGTGTAAATATCAGACGTTTGGCGGAAGGTTTCAAACTAAATGTTATTTTTCTATCCAGGCTGAGTCTCAGCTATGAGCCTTCATTGAGCTGTGCTTCGAGTTGTGAGTAATTGGTCTTCTTCGTTCTTGAAAAACAACCGTTAGATCGGAATACTTTCACAACACACGCTCTGGAACAGTAAGAACCAGGTGGGTGTTGTATCCCTGTCGTAAGTTGGGTAACCACTTCTCTCAGATTGTATTTGCTCCACTAAAAAGCTTCTATGTCTCAGCGCACGTTCTCTGCTCTATTTAGGTTTCTTTCATGTTTATTTACATTTACAAAACATTCCAGTTAACTTTAATCAAAGACAAGTAATCACCCAAAATAACATCAAAGTGCGTTTTGCAGAAAATAGCTTCTTTCACTTTCATTCTCAGTTGTGTTTATTAAGACCTGCAAATCCCATCCGCTGTTTATCTGAATGGTTCAAATATGCCAAAAACTAAAAACAGGGTTGTTTCATTTTTCACTAACTAAACATATCAATGACACGGTGATGCATTGATGTCTGGAGTTCCACATCCATCTCTACGTTCTTCTGTGTATGTACAGCCCACAGTATTTGGTAAATCCATCCATCAAATCATAAGTAAACACAAAAGATGCAAAGAGTCCACAGTCTACAAGTAACGATATATTCAGTACTAAATAATCTTAAGAAGGACCTCACAATGCAGAAGGTTTACTCTGACATGCCGTTATATATAATATATATCATATTATATCATATTATAATATTCAGTTAGGACAAGTGGCCGATGTGATGACTGAGAGGTAACCCCTCTGCTAATCGGTCTTTTCTGCTGGAGTTCCTGTCATAATCACCTTTATATGACATTCAGTTATGGGCAGGTGTGTTTGTTTAAGGTCTATTTGGTTGTTGTTGTTTACACCACTTACTCTGTTTACAGGTTGTTAATGAAGGACAATATTATGGGCTCTGTCTCGTCTGTAATAATGCATTTTATACCCGTGCTTTTATGAAGTGAAGCACTCTTTATACATAGTTAAGTCTTATCTTCTGAACCTTTGCCAATGTAACCACTTTAGCCTGCTTGTGACAGTTAAACGAAAAAATTGCATATTTGTTGAAACGTTTACATGTTACAAACGTTTCTGTAGATGAACAAACTTTATTTTCCCTGAATTTTAAAAGTGAATGAGGCCTTTATTTGTTGTATTGTGGTTGTACTGCTCAAACATGTTAAGTGTCTTTACCCTCAGTACTGCTTAAGATCGGATTTGACAATTGAGGATTGATGGCAAAACGCTAATGGATCAACACGTTATTTATGATTTAGCTACTTCTGCTTTTTCAATATAAGCCAATATGCATTCTTCAAATAAATAAAAGAATGGAACCTAAAAGTCTTGGCCAACGTCTGACATTCAATTGCGTTATTTATCTTATTGTGTCGTTATATGATATAACTTGGTGTACTATTTGATTGACGACATGAATTTACACAAAAGTATGTAATACCACACTTACCCACACGGGGTCGACATGGAGCAACGTGTGTTCATACAAGACCCCGTCAAATAACTACAGCATTCCCGAAGGCATTCCCATAGTTTGGTCAAGTAATTATTGATCAAATGAAAATACTTGTATCCACTTACTGGTAATTGTATATTTATGTTAAGCCCTAGAATAACTGTTGAGAAGACCATGACCAATCTTCAAAAGTAGCAGCTCAAATGTAAAGGCAGTTGAAACTTTACTACATGTACTGAAAGTCAATTTATTTTGTATCTTAAACAAATGGGCAATGCAAAATCGAGACATGAAGTGATAACATTATCCGTTTGATTGTCTTTTACCATATTTCTCAGCCGACAAATGTGACTTTAGGCCGGTCCTTTTAAAGTGAGGGTCAAAAGTTGCAATCCCTAGACAAAGCCTTTAGTTAATTTATTATGGTAACGTTGTATCAAACCAATAGGATGCAAAATAACAAAAGAGGGGTTTGTAACTAAAAAGGCATTCCAGTTTCAACAACACACTGCTTGGAAACTGAACGTTGAACCTCAGAGCGCCGTCTCAGAGTTCCAGCTCATAGTTCTGTGTGTATATTGGAATAGTCTGTATATTGTTATGGTCTGTATCTGTTTCCAATGCTCTTTGTATATGAGCCTCTCTAGAGGAGCTGGGCCATGTTGTGCTCTGGGCTGCAGACCAACAGGGCGACTCTGCCGGCTCCATTTGCATGATGTGGCCTAACAACCTCCTCTGTCCCCTCCCCCGCCTGCTAAAGACTGACCCCGCAGGGTCAGGGGAAAGGTCAGGGGTCAGGCCGGCCTTTTGGACATTGCTGGGGTCAGCGGGGAGGGGGTGCGTGTGCCTGGGAGCCCCGGACCCAGCAGCAGAAGGGCCTGGGTGGGTCGGACCCCTGTCTGCCCCCCATTCCCCAATACCAAGGACCCCTGAACGACTTCTACGTCATCGATCCTCAGGGCCTGACCTCCGTTCATCTGGATCAGCCCCCGACAAACGGCCCTATTGACAGGAGAGAGAGGGAGAGAGAGTGAGAGAGAGAGCCTGTAAGAAATCTTGATCACCTAATTTCCCCAAAACTAAATAAAGCCTCAACAGCAGTGCTCCACCAAGCAGGTCTCTGCACGAATCAGTTCTGATCCCCCCCACAATACCTGGACCCACCCCTAAACCGTGGGACCGTGGGAACGGGGTCTCCCAGCTGGGCGGCGGCCCTTCAGATCAATGAGAACCTCCCTGTAAACAAGATGGACACCAGATCAATATCCGCATTGACTCAGCAGCTGTCCGCTCCGTCGAGGCTGGCTGCTGATGAAGGCCCGGTCTGAAGCACACTCTCATCTCCACGGAGGGGTCGTCCTGACCGGTCACTAGGACTGACCACAGATCCTCAAACCACTACTAGTACTCATAGGCAGGGTGCGATTTGTGAAAAAACCAGAGGGGGGGATAATTTTGAGAAACATTTTAAAATGTTTCAAAATGAAGACGGACCCTGTGTATTTTGGTTGTTAATTATTACGATGTAATGGTGAAAATACTTTGGGTGGGGGGGATAATTTTTATCCCCACCGAGGATAAAAATAATTCAGCAGAGGGTAGGACGTGTAAACCAGAGGCGGGGATAATCCCCACCATCCCCACCGGCAAATCGCACCCTGCTCATAGGTATACAGCTAATTATCAGCTCTACCCACATGAGTTGTATAGTGGTAGTTTGAGGATCAGTGGTCAGTATGATTGACCACTGATCCTCAAACTACCACTATACTACTCATATGTGTACAGCTGATTATCAGCCACTGACCGAAAGGCTGCTGAGAACGTTAAAATGTTTTACATCCCCAGTTGGAGGGATCAAACTGTCTCTGAGGTGTCCGAGTCATGTGATCACACCCAACCTCAGCACCTCAGGGCGATGGTCGTCTTAAACACGGTGATCTAACTTCTCCTGTTTCTGTGTCTCAGCCTCCGTAAGAGGCTGTGCTGTTGGATGTGAAGGATGAGGTGAGGGAGAGACTCACCATCTCACAGACTTAAAGGACTTCTCAGGGGATAAAAAAACATTCAGCGTCAACATCGTGGCCAAAATAAACCTTCCTTGAGGCGGTTGATAACGTCAAAGATGATACAGTTGAGCCGAAATGAGTACAGCACCACAATGAGTGTGTGAGTCTTCACAGGTATACTGGAATGATTAACTACACAAAATACGGTTTAACTTGAATGGAAAAACTGTCTTCCTAATTGTTTGGACTGAGGTCTCTCTCTCCTAGAGATGGGTCCTAAACACACTGTGCAGTCCAGTCATTTTTATAAGATTGGATGTCTGGCAATAGTTTGTTGATCATATGCGCTTATAACTGTAACTGATGGACCGAGCTGGGTCGAGTGGATAGCGAGTTCCGATAGCCGACGCAAGGGGGCGCTGGCCGCGCCTCGCTCCCCGGTCCGAGCGTCGGTCCTCCGCATGAGGCGAAGCGTTGCCCGGCGGTCAGAAGCGCTCAGTCGAGTTCAGGATCCGCACGCAGGTCATCCTCAGCAGAGGACTGTACACGTTTAGCATGCAAGGACAATACTCATAAATGGCGCCTGTCAAAAGGAAACTATACGACCGCTTGCTCCTTTTCTCGGTTTACCTACAAATCTCAGGTAAGGAACATTTTAATACATTTTCAAAAGGAAAAGCATTCGTGGCGAGAAAGTGACCGCTCTCCCCCCAACGTGAAGCCTGCTAGCTGCTAGGTTTGAAGTGTCCATTAAGTACCCTAGCCAAAACTAAAGAGACACTTGGTACAGCTAGTGGAAATAACTCAACTTTAAGCCCACTATGGTTGATGCCCTGACGCCACAGCGCGTCTCGGCGAACCGGACCCCCCGCTGCGCTCCGACTGGAGTCCAGTCAGACACATCCATCGGGATTGGGTGCAATCGCTTTGATTTCAGTCGCTTAACGTATTAAATGTCTACCAAATGGTTCTGTGTTGTGGTGTGTGGTGCAGTCCTGCCAACTCGCTTTGCATTGGACCCCCGGCCCCCAGAGCCCTGAGTTAATGAAAGTAAGCGGGATCGACCTCAGAACCCGAGGTGCTTCAGGCCGAAAGACAACATGTTGGTGGAATATGATTTCCCAGTCAGGACATAGAGTTTATTATAGGCATGCATGTGTGTGATCTAGTATAATGCATTCTTATTAAGTTCATAGGGTGATTTTGAACCCCTTTAGTGTATAGATTAATATTGGTTTGGTACTCGGCCATTAAGGGTCAAGATTAAGGGTTAAGATTGAGATATCTTTTGGGTTATTAACGTTATCATCAGTGGACTTGCAGCTACTGTCTCAGTGGCTTCAGATCCACTCTGTTCTTCAGAGAGCGATCCAGTGTTCCTCTGATGAGCTGGAACCTTGACCCTCAGTGACCGGTTCCCCCCCCCCCCCCTCTGAGCGTCACTGACCGGATCTCTCCCCCCCCCCCCCCCCACCTCAGGTGCGCTGAGCTTCAGCGAGCTGTTTTTCGTCGCGGAGCCGCAGGGCGTGACGGTGGTCCGGGGCGACGCGGTGGTTCTGGACTGCCAGGCCCAGGGAGCGGCGCCCATCACGGTCCGCTGGCTCCGGAACGGGCTCCAGCTGGCCGAGAGCGAGCGGATCCATCGCCTGCCAAACGGATCGCTCTACATGGCCGAGGTGGAGAGCCGGAGGGGAGACAAATCAGACGAGGGCTCCTATCAGTGCCTGGCTCAGAACAAGTACGGCGCTGTCCTGAGCCAGAAGGCCCGACTGACAATCGCAAGTAAGTACCCGCTCTAGACGGAGCGGGATCAGATGTCCTGCTGCTCTGAGGCTGTGTTTACCATACAGGGCTCAGGACGTTAGTGCTTTAGTTGTTGTTGTGTTTGGGATTCATGGGGACTCCCAGTTGGGACTGGGAGTCCAGAGCTGGGTTGTTGGTTCATGTGTTTGTGTGTTCAGCGGCTCTCACACTCACACATACTTCCTCCTGCCAAAGCTTCCTCCTCTCCAGTTACACACACAGAGTTTTGGGTAACATTTCTTCTAGTTTGCGCCGTACATCGCGAGGCGGTTCAGGGTTCATCATTGGCTCCAGTCGGGGGATGAGGTCTTCAGTGTTGGGGGCCAAAGGAAGATGCTATTTGGGGAGCAGGGCCCATTGATGTGGTAATGAACAGGAGGGCCGTTCTAAAGGTTAGTAGCTGTCCAGGCTGGGCTGCCCCGCTCTAAGAAGCAGATGACCCCTCTATTCAGGGCCTTTCATCTCACTGCTCCTGATCACCAGCAATTGTTCTTTTGGAATGCTTTTCCTCCAGTGGTGTGTGTGCGCGTGCAAGTGTGTATGGATGTGCATATGCATGTGTGTGTGTTTGGTGTGTGTGCTTGTGTGTATGAGTATGTGTGTGTGTGTGTGTGTGTGTGTGTGTGTGTGTGTGTGTGTGTGTGGCCTGTTCTGCAGGGGGGGAGAGGCTCCAGGCTGGTGGGTCTTCAGGGAGTCCTTCCTCCACTCCCTCCCCTCAGGATCTCTCTCCCCCCTCGTGTTTCTCGCGGTGTCACTTCGGAACAAAAGAAGTTGAACTTTTTCTTCGGGTCTTCATGACATTCCTCTGTTAATGATGTGTCAAGATTCATGTGATTTAAATACTTTTAACTACTTTTAATACTTTCACTCTACCCTTTAAACACAAAGTTCAAATCCTTAAGTGCTGGTTATTGGCCTGAATGCAGAGACACTTAAAGTTCTTTTGACTAGAGCAAACGATGAAGTGATGAACATTAGGGATTATGTCAGAACATGTGAATCATTTAAATCAGAGCAGCCTGATTAAGTGATTTTTACGATGCTATTTCATATCGAGACACATATGACAGGGTTATAGATGGCTATGAATATAAATCAGGAAATTAAGTTAATTAGTTAAGTTAAAGTTAAGTTAAGGTCCAACACTTCTTTTTAAGGAGCAGTTATCCCGGTGTTTGCATTCATCCCACTGGATGCTGAAATGTGTGTTCTGGTATTAATGGGTCACGCTTTACTGGTCATAAAGGCGGGCAGCAGAGTTTACTAGTTAGTATTAAACGGGTACTTAGAGCCGCTCTGAGGTCCGCAGCTCGTAAACTTTACACATACCTGAGAAATGCCCTGGAAGGAGATAGGTAGGACGGGGGTTGAAGATAGCACACGCACCCAGACACACACACACACACACACACACACACACACACACACACACACACACACACACACACAAACACACACGCACACACACGCACACACAAACAAACATACATACACACACGCACAAGCACGCATACACACACATTAATACACACAACCACACGCATGCACACACAAACACACACACACACACTCACACACACACACACAAACACAGTCTAACACACACACACACATACATACACACACAAACACACACACACACATACACACACGCATACCAACACAAACACACACATACACTCACTCACACACACACACACACATTAATAAACACAACCACATGCATACACACACAAACACAAACATACACAAACGCACACACACACACACACACACACACAAACACACACATATTAATACACGCACAAACAGCCAAACACACGCACACAGGCATACACACAAAAATACCCACATACACTCACACACACACACACACACACACACACACACACACACACACACACACACACACACGTGAAATGCGTTTTGTCGTACCACAGCCTGACTGTGAGCGTCTAAAGAGCCAAACTTTATGGCCCCTAACCAGCGGAGCAGGGGCCACACAATGGCTTTCTGCTCCCCGCTGAAGAATGGAAAGCTTTTCACCCTGACCCTTTTTGTCCGCTCTGCCCCTCAGTGCCCTCTCAGAGGGGGGGGGGGGGGGGGGTTCTTTAGAGCCATTTGTTTGTCCAGAGACCCGCGGACAGCTGGGCCGGGGACCGCAACAAGTCAGGTTATGTTTAGGTTTGGAGTCAAAGGCTTGGTTTGGAGGTTCATATATAAAGACCGGTTTCTTATCGAAGAATGCCTCTGTTTTCTCGTGGGCAGCATTCATTTTCATTCAAATGTGAGATGAAAACAAATCCCATCTCTAAAGATGTTTTCATGGGAAACGGGCCCATTACTCATTGATGAACTTAAAACACATTTCATTAATTAGTGCTCCACTGTTCATTTCTTGTGAGGTTGAGGTAGGGCACCTGGCCGGTTCCTGCCTGCTGCCGAAGCCGGCTCCAAAAACCCTGAGCTCTGAGGAACAGTGGGGATTTGTCTTTGATGCTGGCATGTGACACATGGGCCGGTCACGTGACTAATGTCAATAGACTCAGGATTGATGGGTGATTGAAAGATGGCCGGCTGAGTGAGTCTGCCTCAGGCGCTGGGACCAGTCCCTCAGAGGGGAGGGGCTCTGCTTCCCCGACCCCCCCCCCCCCCAAACGGACTGCATTTATACCGCGCTTTTCTAACCAGTGGCCACTCAAAGCGCTTTACAATACTGCACTCATTCACACACCGACGGCGGAGTCGGTCAGCCTCTTCTGTGGAGTTCCTGCAGTGACCCCCCTCTGACCTTGACTCTTACTGTCGCCGTACAGTAGAGCAGCCCTCTGTCCCTCACACCGGTGGGGAGGAGGCTGATGGAGGTATGGGGACAGGGACTGGGGGTACACAGACAGGGACTGGGGGTACACGGACAGGGACCGGGGGTACACGGACAGGGACTGGGGGTACGCGGTCAGGGACTGGGGGTACGCGGTCAGGGACTGGGGGTACGCGGTCAGGGACTGGGGGTACACGGACAGGGACTGGGGGTACACGGACAGGGACTGGGGGTACGCGGACAGGGACAGGGACGAGAGGTACGCGGACAGGGACAGGGACTGGAGGTACGCGGACAGGTACAGGGACTGTAGGTACGCGGACAGGGACAGGGACTGGAGGTATGCGGACAGGGACAGGGACTGGAGGTACGCGGACAGGGACTGGAGGTAAGCAGACGCTTGGCGGGGTTCGGTTGCTAAGGACAACGTTTGACTCTCCGAGGCGCGGCTCAATTAGAAGGCGCAGTAATACGAGGGTGACTGGCACAGTCAGACGCCGCCGCTGAGTGAAAAACCCTTTAGTAAAATAACTCCCCACCCTCCATGTTGTTCTTCAACTCTGCGGGAAATAAAGGGTTGCTATGGTTTCCAGGGACAGAGATGCCCCGGGGTCAAAGGTAACTTAAAATTGTTCAATAGATTGTAATCCCTGGGACAGCGTCACCACCAGGGTCTCACTTGGTTCTAACCCCTGCTACACCGGCCCTTCCTCACCCCATTGTTATTCGTTTGTACCTAAAGTCTTTATCAGTCTCTTCATCGTCCCCTTTCTAGACCCCCTCAGTAGATGGGGTTGGGGACCGGTGAGGAGGTCTGGACGGAGCCTCTCGGAGAAGAACACCTCACAGAGTGAGGCCTTCACCTGTTGTGGATTGAGCTCCTCTCCAGCGGGCTGCGAGATTGGAGCCCATAAAGCTCTGTCTCAGTGAGTGGAGGGTGTGTGCTGAGTGATTGGGTAACTTTGTGGCCAGATAAGGAAGTGGAGGGGGGGGAGGAGGGGGGAATGCTCTCCCTCTGACCCCTCTCTTTCCCCCAGCGGCTGATTGGGGCTCTTTGTGTCGTGGGCGCCCAGTGGTCAGCTGACTGTCACACTGTGAGGGGGGGTTGAGGGGGCCCGTAGACCTGCCAGCCCGCCACTGACGGATCTGTTGAGCGCTTTAGCCTCTGTTCTGCTCCGGGTCGAGACCCCGCCTCCCAGAGGGTGAATCTAAACCTGCTGTAGGTCGTAGATTCTGCTCTGGAGAAACATCTGAATGTTCTCATGCAGAGGGAACAGTCGACCAGAGGAGCAGTCGGATCAAACAGCAGTGGGTTCATCATTGGCTCCCAGTCTGACTGATGAGGAGGGGAGAGAATAACCAATAGCCAGTTAAAGGGGAAATACATGGACAGCCCAGACCTTTAAAGTCAAAGATTGGCCTGAATAATTTGGTTACAAGTGGTAATTATGTCATGTTACCAGTTTTAGTTCTGTCCTGTTACAAGTGATAGTTCATCACCGGACCATAACCATATTGTGGTTGCAACAATCCTGAGTTATTGCAGTCAAGAGGCTGAAAAAAGAGCAGTAAAGATCAGCGTTTGTGTTGTTTTAAGTGCGGGGGTTTTCCCTGAGTGATGGATAGTTTCTAGAAACCGAAGCTTTGCACAGCAGCAGCAGAGTTCTGGGGTGGTCACACAAGAATAGGCCAGAGCTGTGTGCTGGCTAGGATTGGCAGAGGTCAGAGGTGAAAGGTGAGAGGTAAGCCGGGAGAGACAGATGGCCGGAACCTCTTTGTGTTGGAGAAGTAAAGAACGAGGTATTTGCCTCTGACGAAAGCGGCTTAGTAAACGTTTGATTTCACGGAGCGTGAAAACCCTTTCTTGAAGATTTTTCAAACCTTTTTCTTATACACATAAGACACTTCTGAAGGAATTCGAAAACAAAAAACTGTCTGTAACTGTTAGCGAACTTAAGTAAAGTAATATTGAAGTAAAGATAATCAATACTGAACTCACTGTATGGATCATTTCCCCTCAGTGGCAGGATCCTTACATAAAAAAACATGAAGGGGTCGAGGGAAACATCAGCGCCTAGCGAAGGTCGTCTCCTCTGAGCTCCTGACACCCCAGCACCCTGGGTCTGCACCCTGCTCAGGGCTGATCCATAATCAATGACCCTGTTTACCGATCCAATACCATTAGAGGGAGGCAGGGCACCCAGTACAGACCAGTACAGCCAACAGTGGTTCCCATGCACTCCTCAGCTTCTACCATTCAGGTCATTAACCCTGTTTCAGACCTGGTGTGTGAGGATGGGGGGGTCAGGGAGTCAGGGTGAGGGGACCCTCCCGCCCACTGCCCCCCCCCCGCTCAGCTCACATCAAAGCTCCGAGCAGAACAGTCGACCGCTCGTTCACACAAGAGGCCTAACCGCTCAGAGCTAATTCAATTAAACAGGTCCAGCAGAGAAACCGCTCCGGAACCGGCGATCAGAACAGCATGTTGCCCCCCCCCCCCCCCACAGTGCCACGCTCTCAGAAGGACAACAAACGGAGGAGATTTTATCATTAAAAGATGTTAAAATCTTTGTATTTGTAATCTAAGTATTTGTTTATTCTATATTTCAGTAACTATCGTGTTTCGCTCTGGGCTAAGTAGAAGCTCTGCTGACGGCAGAATGAGACGCATCGTCCTGAGAGAGCACTCCTCTGTTCGTCGCCTTCTGCTCCTGAACCACTCTGCTCCTCTCAGGCGGAGGCTCCTCTCTCTCCGCTCCCCAGCTGTCAGTCGGCCGGGATGGCGTCGGGACCCTCCCAGAGTCTGCCTGCTCTTGGAGCCCCCCCCCCCCCGCGCGGTTTGGCACCGTGACACCTGGCAGCCCCGCCCGAGGGGGGCAGCGTCTCCTCGTCTGCAGAGCAGCGGGCCCCCTGCTTTCTGGGAGGGAGGGTGGAGCTACGGTCGTGGTGAATGTCTTTGCTTCGCAGAGACCACCGAGTGGAGCCCATCCATCACCCGGTCGTTCAGTGGGCATCTGTAGCTCTGAGGGATCAGCGGAGTGGGACCAGAAGCCACGAGGCTTTAGTGTGTTTAGTTTCTGCCACGCGTCCGCGACCACATGGTTCACCTTAGCGCCCCTTCCTGTGCCGGCCTGGGATCGGCCCGGGGCCGGAGCCCGTCAGGAACGCCAGGAGAGAGACGACAGCTCAGAGGTTAAAGGGCAGCAGCCGCGACTTGTTGACATATCTGAAGAGAGCAAAGTTTAAAAACTGACGAGAAAGAACAGAGCTACTGGCCGGTTATCTCCTGAACTAGGAAACACAGGAGGAAGAGCGACAGCGGGGGTTTGAAGTGTGGAACACACTGGCCCAACTGTTGGCCATCTGAAACGTTTGGGAAGACTCGGACGAGGAACAAATCTGTTTGGTGTGTTCAGCTGTGTTGGAAGCTTTTGGAACCATGCGGATGCTGTCTGGTCCGATTCAACATGCAAAGTCTGATTGGTTGTGTGCTGCTAGGCCCCTTTATGTCCACCTGCCCGTGTTACGCAGGTAGGGCGTGCCCCAGAGAGGGCGTGCCCCAGAGAGGGCGTGGCCTAGGGAGGGTGTGGCCCAGGGAGGCTGTTATTTGGATGCAGCACTGGTAGTGATGAGCTGGTTTATGGGTGGATATAACACTCTGTACGTATACTGATGGATCAGGGTCGTAAGGAGCAGCCCTACAGCCTCATGTTTTTTCAGACCCCAGAAGCTCCATCCAGGAGGAGGAGGAGCTTCTACCTGCTTTGTAGGTCCTGGCTTTAGGAATGTTTGGTTTCCTGAGCTCGTAGACTTCCAATAGGTCCAAATTGTATAAATGAAATGTAGCAATACATTTAGTTTTAAAACACAAAGTGAAAATGTAGTCAAGGGAGCATGAGTTGGTGGCATGGATTGTTTTAATTCTCCTCGATTTGGACATGTGTAGTGGAGCCATATGACTGAACAAACAGAATCTAACAGAACTCACATCCAAACTGAATCAAACCACTCACATCCAAACTGAATCAAACATGACTCACATCCAAACTGAATCAAACACAACTCACATCCAAACTGAATCAAACAGAACTCACATCCAAACTGAATCAAACAGAACTCACATCCAAACTGAATCGAACAGAACTCACATCCAAACAACTTGTCTCTTGTTGATTTGCTTGTGTTCTTTTTTATGTGATCAATACTGGAGGCTAGGATGTGTTCATTCTCCTCATCCGGGTTCAAAGTCCTCAAAGACTAACCTGGAAACCAGGTAAAAAGGTTCCGCTGTAACGTTTCCCTTTGCGTTTCCTCCCAGGTATCTCCTCCTTCGCGAGCCAGCCCTCCTCCATCGTGGTGACCGAGGGCTCTGTGGGACGGCTGGCCTGCACCATTACCTCCAACCCCCCCCCCATCATCACCTGGGAGTTCAACCGCGTCACCCTGCCCCTGAGCACTGAAAGGTCTGCCTCGCCTCACATACCTAACATTACCATAGTTCACCTGATGTAAACCCATGTTAACACTGAAAGGTCTTCATAACATTACCGTAGTTCACCTAATGTAAACCCATGTTAACACTGAAAGGTCTTCATAACATTACTGTAGTTCACCTAATGTAAACCCATGTTAACACTGAAAGGTCTTCATAACATTACCGTAGTTCACCTAATGTAAACCCATGTTAACACTGAAAGGTCTTCATAACATTACCGTAGTTCACCTAATGTAAACCCATGTTAACACTGAAAGGTCTTCATAACATTACCGTAGTTCACCTAATGTAAACCCATGTTAACACTGAAAGGTCTTCATAACATTACCGTAGTTCACCTAATGTAAACCCATGTTAACACTGAAAGGTCTTCATAACATTACCGTAGTTCACCTAGTGTAAACCCATGTTAACACTGAAAGGTCTTCATAACATTACCGTAGTTCACCTAATGTAAACCCATGTTAACACTGAAAGGTCTTCATAACATTACCGTAGTTCACCTAATGTAAAAGAAGAAGCCGTGATTGTAATATTTCTGTTGCATTACATTTTAACATAATATATATTTAGATATTTAATATATTTAACTATGTAGCAATCATGTCATAGTATAACCGCATTTTCAGAGACAGTCTTGTTTCTCAGAGGGGGGTCCCGACCCTTATGGGTACTGGAGGATTTCAGGGGATCCTTTTAGTCCGTTCTGATGTTCTGATGTTGGTTATGAACAGAAGTCAAACCAAGCCAACATTATACCGTTTGTTGAATCTGAAACCATCCCATAATACTCCATATGATCAACGTCGGACCCTGTGAGACCCTCTGTGTGTTAACGTCGTCTCGTCCGGTTCCGTCCAGACTCACCGTGCTTCCCGGAGGCGTTCTCCAGATCCACGCCGTGCGGGCGGAAGACGCCGGCAACTACCGCTGCATAGCAACCAACATCGCCAACCGTCGCCGCAGCGCGGAGGCCACGCTCACCGTCACGCCCGGTAGGTCAGAGGTCACGGGGTCATGGCTCAGCAGGAAGTTCAGGTCTCAGAGCAGGAAGTTAACGGCTTTAGAAGCTAGTGACCGGTCGCCCGTTTGAGGGCTTCAATTTTAGACAAACTTTAACCGGAGGAGCGACGTCTGTTAGTGCACGGGGCGGTGCCGCGCTTTTCTAACCAGTGGCCACTCAAAGTGCTTGACAATACCGCCTCACATTCACCCATTCATGCAAACATTCACACACCGACGGCGGAGTCAGGAGCATTCAGGGTGAGGGGTACCTCGACACTCAGCTAGGAGGAGCCGGGGATCAAACTAGCAACCTTCAGGTTACCAGCCAACCCGCTCTACCTCCTGAGCCACATTACATTTACCTTTAGGGTGTTTAGCAGTCGCCTTTATCCAAAGTGACATGTACAAAAAGTACATTTGTTTATACAACAGAGATAGCTAGGATAAGATTATTAACCGGACGTACAACATACAATAAGTGCGTGAGAGGGTGGTGAGGTGTGGTGGGGGGAAGGGGGGAGAGTTCAGGTGAACTCTGAACAGGTGAGTCTCGAGTCGTCTGCTGAAGCCGCTGCCCTATGTCTAAACCCTCCCCTCCCTCCCCCAGCCCTCGTGGCCCCTCCCCCCCAGAGGCCCCTGATCGTGGCGGGGCCCCAGAACACCTCGGTGGCCCTGCACCACAGTGCGGTGCTGGAGTGCCTGGCGACGGGCAACCCGCGGCCCCTGGTCTCCTGGAGCCGCGCCGACGGGCGCTCCATCGACGTGCACCACAGCCGGGTGCTCGGCAACGGCAACCTGGTGCTGTCCGCCGCGCGGCCGCAGCATGCCGGGGTGTACGTGTGCCGCGCCTCCACGCCCGGGACCCGCACCCACAGCCTGGCCCACGCCAACGTCACCGTGCTCGGTGAATCTCCGCCCCCGGGCCTGAGGGTGGGGCGTGGTGGGGTGGGGGGGGTCCTGATAGTGGTGGTGTTGAGGTTGAGGGTGGATGTGATGGTTGCTGGGTGGTGTTCCTGATGGTGGTGCTTTTCTGCGGGTGTTGGGTGGTGTTCCTGAGCGGGGATATGGTTGGGTGGTATTCCTTAGGGTGGTGCTGGGTGGTGGGTGGCGATCCTGAGGGCGGACAGGGTGGGGTGGTGGGTGGTGCTGGGTGGTATTCTGGTGGTGGGTGGTGTGTGGCGATCCTGATGGTGGACATGGTAGGGTACTGGGTGGTGTTCCTGAGGGTGGACAGGGTGGGGTGGTGGGTGGTGTTCCTGAGGGTGGACAGGGTGGGGTGGTGGGTGGTGTTCCTGATGGTGGACAGGGTGGGGTACTGGGTGGTGTTCCTGATGGTGGACAGGGTGGGGTGGTGGGTGGTGTTCCTGATGGTGGACAGGGTGGGGTACTGGGTGGTGTTCCTGATGGTGGACATGGTAGGGTACTGGGTGGTGTTCCTGATGGTGGACAGGGCGGGGTACTGGGTGGTGTTCCTGATGGTGGACAGGGTGGGGTGGTGGGTGGTGTTCCTGAGGGTGGACAGGGTGGGGTGGTGGGTGGTGTTCCTGATGGTGGATAGGGTGGGGTGGTGGGTGGTGTTCCTGAGGGTGGACAGAGTGGGGTGGTGGGTGGTGTTCCTGATGGTGGATAGGGTGGGATGGTGGGTGGTGTTCCTGATGGTGGACAGGGTGGGGTGGTGGGTGGTGTTCCTGAGGGTGGACAGGGTGGGGTGGTGGGTGGTGTTCCTGCCCTGTTGGTGGTGCTGACGTTGGTCTGTTGCTGTCGCTCTAGCCCCGCCTTCCCTGGTGGAGGCGCCCCAGAGCCTGACCCGCCCCCGCGCCGGGACGGCCCGCTTTGTATGCGCGGCGGCCGGTGCCCCCGCCCCCCTCGTCACCTGGCTGAAGAACGGCGAGAGGGTTCGCCCCAACGGCCGCGTCAAGATGTACAACAGGTAGGCCCCGCCCACTACCTGCTGCTCACACTGGGGGCCCTCAGGTGGAGATCAGTGACTTTATACACGCTCGGGGTCCACACAGTGAAGGCCTGTTCCCTTATACGGCCGCGGCTTCCTGTTCCCGAACCATTGGAATCAAATATTCATCAGCTGTGTTTCCTTACCAGAAAGGAAGCTCAATAATCAACCCCAGAGCCCACGGCATTAGAGTCACTTCCTCCTTCACCTCAGAGGGCACCCCAGGGACCCCCACACCAACCCACTCCCATTCCTAATCCTCATTGTGTGTGTGTGTGTGTGTGTGTGTGTGTGTGTGTGTGTGTGTGTGTCTGTGTGTGTGTCTGTGTGTGTGTCTGCGTGTCTGTGTGTGCGTCTGTGTGTGTGTCTGTGTGCGTGTGTGCATGCATGTGTGTCTGTACGTGTGTGTGCGTGTGGTTTCCACAGCAAACTGGTGATCAACCAGATCACGGCGGAGGACGACGGCGTGTACCAGTGCCAGGCGGAGAACGCGCTGGGCTGCATCCTAGCCACGGCGCGGCTGGTGGTGGTGATGTCGGAGGACCGGCCCAGTGCGCCACGCGGCCTGCGGGCCGAGACTGTGTCCAGCGCCGCCGTGCTGCTGGCCTGGGACCGCCCCCTCTACAACGCCGGCAAGGTCATCGCCTACTCCGTCCACTACATGAAGGCCGAAGGTGAGCGCATACCGGAAGACCGTTTACACACAAACCCCCCCACCCCAAAGCGTGTGGTACAGTCTGTGTTTTGTTGACTCCCTTGCCCCCCTAAAACGCGTGGTACTGTCCGTTGTCCCCCCCCGCCAAAGTGTGTGGTATGGTCCATGTTTTCTTTGACTCCCTTGCCCCCCTAAAGCGTATGGTATGGTCCATGTTTTCTTTGACTCCCTTGCCCCCCTAAAGCGTGTGGTATGGTCCATGTTTAGCCCTTCCTCTAAAGCAGAGGTCTTCAACTGGGAGGTACTGCAGGGGGGTCGCCAAAGTTTTGGTTGATTAGACATTTCTTTTATATTCCCCCCAATTTTTTCCACAAATTGAAATGTCTTTAAATAAACATTAACATGAATCCAACACATTAGCCGCTTTTACATGGATACTTTTGATCCGATTTCTAATCGGAATAGATCTATTCCTATCATACGATCGGAATGTACTATATATGGCATTTACAAAAGTGTTAAGTGTACGTTCGTATGTCTCTCGTGCACACCTGACACATCTGGACTGGCTGCGACATTTTTATGTATTTGATTTTAATGAAAGCCCAGCAGGAGAGAGCTTTTCTCTGCCTGCTCCTTCAATTAAGAAGAAGGACAGCACAGCGACGTCAGTTTCTCGTCCGGTCTTTATATCTACCCCCTCCTCCGCCGCAAACGATACGTATTTGAGAGTGCGCAGCCAAGACTGTTGGGAGAGAGAGAGAGAGAGAGTGCAGTTATCTAAGGGATAATGTACGGAACGCCAGTCATTATCGGGAAAATAAGCCATCAGCAGAGAAATACTCCGCCAAAGACGTTGACGTCGCTTAGCAACCAGACACGCTGGGGTTGATAAGTTACCGGACTAGTTGCAGAGTGATAAGAAAGACTCTAATAAACATCACTAATTTTCGTTTCCTCATTTATGTTTTAAAAATGTCCATTTGAATAGCTTTTATGCATGATTACATGCAATTGACAGACATTGGTGACCTTGGCAGGTATCAGTTTATTATGTTATGTTATGTTTATGAATGGCAGTGGCATGGCTACCATACTCACTCACCTTGCACATGTTTAAAATAAAAACATGAATATATGAACCTGTGTATTATTTGAATACCTTAGTTTTGAATGCAAAATAACAAGGTACATTTATACATGGCACTATAGGACCAGTTTAATATAAAACGAAATTTTATACATATATATATATAAGTAGGGGGTCCCCGCTCCATCTCTCCATCAGTTTGGGGGTCCTTTGCCTGGAAAACGTTGAAGACCCCTGCTTTAAAGCGTGTGGTATTGTCCGTGTTGTGTTGACTCCCTCGCCCTGGAGCCGACCGCTAGAGAACCTGAAATCTACTTCCTTATGGCCCCAAAGGGTGGAATGTGGGCGGGGGGCCATCTGTTCTCAATAGTGCTGCAGCCCGCCGGGGGTCAGGGGACTGGAGGGTCGCTACGGCCGGCCGGGGGCAATAAGAGCGTTCTCCGTCAGCGTTGGGTGCCGGTCCTGGTGGACTGTACCCCCGTGGGGCACGTGGAGACACAGCCCCCCTGATCTGATACGCTGACACGCTGCTCAGCAAACCATTCAGTTGCAGCACAAGGGCGTCAGTGTGGCACCAGACCCTCTCACACCCTCAGCCGCCCTGGGAACCTGGTCCTCCTCTGCTGTTGACTGACAGTCACTCAGACAATCCACCGCCTCCACAGAGAGCCTCCGCCTGTGGTCAGAGCATTCAAGAGAGCCTTTGGACGCGGCCAGCGGGAACGCACAGAACCCACGCACCTGCCGGAGTATACCGGGAAAAACTCTCTCTCTCCCTCTCTCTCTCTCTCTCTCTCTCTCTCTCTCTCTCTCTCTCTCTCCCCCCTCCCCCTCTATCTCCTAAAGCACTGGCCTCTGTTCAGGCTTTAGTTGATTCAGACTCAGTGACACATTCAGTCCGGCGCAAGCGCGAAACAATGGAGAGACCGAGCGCTCTGCACCTGAGGAGGGCAGAACGGGGGAGGGGCCACTGACGGAGAGGGGCTAATTATCGGAGAGAGGGGCTAATTAGGCCATGTGATGAAGGGTGCTAGTCTCAGGGTGTGGGAGCGGACAGGAAGGCCTTTGTCACACACTTATTGGCTAATCATGCTCCAGGCGAGGTTCTTGTGTGTTTGCTCAAGGGTTTTGTTTACCGGGTCAGGAGTCGCTCTGTGGGCCCGGGCTGCCAGTTAAGTTAAGTTAAGTTAAGTTAAGGCCTTTGTGTCGTTTCTTTAATCCCTCCTAATCAGAAACACAAGTCAGTCCTGACCATGAGAGGGAGACTCAGCCGGGAGGCTGCACTCCCGAGCCAACATGTTATTTGTTACTAAACTCTTCTGTTTTGTTCTCTCGTGTGATTGGCCAGGCATGAACAACGAGGAGTACCAAGTCGTCATCGGCAACGACACGACGCGGTACATCATCGACGACCTGGAGCCCGCGCGTAACTACACCTTCTACATCGTGGCCTACATGCCCATGGGCGCCAGCTGCATGTCGGACCCCGTGGTGGGCAAGACGCTGGAAGACGGTGAGCCGCCGGTTCGATTCTCACCGCAGACCCCTGGACTGGCCCTCAGCAGGGGGGGCCTCGATAAACCCTGAGCAGGGTTTGAGTTAATATCTGAACGGTCTTCATGAGGTTTAACTGATCTCATGTCCCCCTCTTGTCCCTCTGGGGCCCCTGATCTCAGTGCTAACGGCCCCTCTGTGTGTCTCTTGTCCCCCAGTCCCGCTGCGGGCCCCTGAGCTCAGCCTGACCAGCCGCAGCCCGACGGACATCGCGGTGTCCTGGACGCCGCTGCCTGCCAAGCTGAGCCGCGGCCGCGTCACAACGCTCCGGCTGGCGTTCCGCAGCGGCGCCGAGCCGACGCCCACCACACTGGAGCTCCCCGGGGGGCGGGGCCAGCACCTGTTGACGGACCTCCGCCCCGACACAACCTACCTGCTGCGCATCACCGCCGCCACCGGGGCAGGCTGGGGCGAGCCGTCCGCCTGGACCTCCCACCGCACCCCCAAGGCCTCCAGCGCCAAAGGTGGGTGAGGTCGAAGGTCATGTGATCAGAGTGGATGTAAACACAGGCTGTCATCCTGGTCATAAGAACTTGTTACTGGTTACTGGTAACTTCTTACTGGTTACTGGTTACTGCCCAGGCTTGTCTCTGATCAGTGGTCATCAGGGTACAGAATCAAAGTAGATATGAGGAGGGAGTCGGACGCAAATGTTTAACACAATCACACACACACGCATAGAAACACATAGACACACACACACACACACACACACACACACACACAAACACACACATAGACACATACATACATACAGACACAGACACACACACACACATACCAGTGTGTTTGTTGTCCGTTCAGCATTTGCAGGGAGAGGGGAGAGGGAGAGAGAGAGGGAAGGGAGGAGGGGGGTATGGAGAGGGGAGAGGGAGAGGGAGAGGGAGAGAGAGAGAGAGAGAGAGAGAGAGAGAGAGAGAGAGAGAGGGGGAGAGGGAGAGGGAGAGGAGCTCTCTAATAATCTCGTTCAGGCATTGCGTTTGCTACTCCGCACCCTTTGACCCCCACTGTCTGTGGCATTAGGATGGCTTCAGTCAGGGGCCATAAAGAGAGGCGGGCCCCAGCGGGGGGAGAATAGGGGCCCTTAGGGCGGCTCTCGGCCGGCCGGGGGAGGGTCTGCCTCTCTCTTTCCCCCGATCACACCCACAGGAATCCTCCTCCGCTCCGAGAACACATACCTGCTCCCTCCCTCCCTGCTCTGGGACTGAAGGCTGAAGTCCCTCTATGTGGAGTCTCACCCCCAGCAAGAATGACTAAATATGTGCATGTTCATTAAGGTCGCGCTAACTCTAGGTTAACTCTAGGGGTTGAGTTTTAGTCCAGACGGGCTGAGACTTGGAAATGTATTTTATCTGGGTTCCCCTTCAGAAGGGAGCTTATCGAGGTGCTTCATCAAGAAAGAACAGAACTCACATAACGTACAGAATACTTGCATATAGGAAGTAGCACTATAGATAGACTATTTAGTACATATGTTTGTCATGAATATGTTTAGCACTGGTCCGACAGCGAAGTATTGTTTTTTCTATTTCTCCCCCCCCCCCCCCCCCAGTGCCCCTGGCCCCCCTGCTGACCCTGGACCCCCTGAACTGCACCACCCTCAGCCTCAGCTGGTCCCTGGCCCCGGGCCACCCCGTCCGGGTCCTGGGCTACCGGGTCTACTACCACGAGGAGAGCCGCCCCGAGGGCCCCCCCTTGCTGCTGAGGCCCTCCGAAAGCCGACACACCATCGGAGGCCTGGGTGAGCCACGCAAAGCATCATGGGAGATTTGGTTGGCCATGCTCCTCCATTTTGAGAGAACTAGGGTAGGTGGTGTGTGGTCTCTGGACTGGGTCTGGTGGTCCCTGGACTGGGTCTGGTGGTCCCTGGGTCCTTGTGGTCCCTGCTGGTCTTGGTGCCGCTGTTGGCAGTATTTAGTTTTGTTTTGCCTCCAAACGGTTCAATGCTCATTTGAGACTAATCAGAAAAGGAAACCGACCCGGCCGGTCTTACTGGTGGTTCTTGCCCATGGGCACCCGTTGTTTTGAAACTGGCAGCCACTTCCTATCGACAGCCAGAGCAACGGGTGATTGATTGGCTCTCTTCATGTGGTATGCAGGGGTTTACGGGGCCTGGAGGAGAGCAGGCCAACACCCCCCCCTCCTCAACCCCACCCCCTGACCCCATGACCTCTGATCCGGTCCTAATGTGGGGCTCTGGCCCCGCAGCTGCTGGCCGGAGCAGGGATTGTCTGCTTGGCCTTTCGCTGGGATCCCTGTGCCATGTGTGATAGAGGGGTGGGGGACAACTGACCATCTGTGGCCCCAGGCCAGCCAGGTGGCCGGAGAAGAATGAGGGAACAGAGCAGCACTCTGCATCCACCATGTCTCTCAGATCAGCCGTTGATGGTCCTGATATCAGCTCAACTCACCGATGTCCCGCGTTACGACCGCGGTCACTCACCGCAGACCGGATTTCATTAGCTTAATGGACTAGCTGCAGGCTATACCTGTTGACCAGAGCACTGCAGTGAGGAACCATCTGAATGTAAAATAACTGAAACGGGGACCGTGCTTGGGAACATTGTGCCTGCGTCGCAGAAAAGGCGCTTCCTCTTGTGTGTCGTGCACAAAGGATCGATAGATGAGGGTTTGGCGGAGGGGAAACATGTCACTGTGACAGAGATTTACTGGCTGTTTTACGGAGCTCTGAGCAGGTTAGCCGTGGGATCATTTACATCAATGCCTCCCATTGATGTTCCACTTTTAACACCGAGATGAACCGAGGGGCAGAAGCTGAAACCAGAATCCAAAAGAAATGCACGTTTCTACCATCTGATCCAAGGCAAAGTGTTGGAATCAAACCAAAGGCTTCTGTGCCGTTTTAGCAGCTCACGGTGGGGGTTGAGGAGGGGCTCAGTTGAGTCCACAGAGGGTGGAGAAAGCCCTCCTCTGACCTCCCATGTGGAGAGAATAGAGAGGAGCCTGCTGCTCCCAGGGTTGCACGCAGAACCAAACACCAACACATTCTCGCTTTTAACTTTGGAGGGAGAGAGTTCGCTTTATTAGCTTTGAAAAACATGTTGTTTCCGAATCCCTCTCCGAGTCAGCCCTGAGCCATGTGGTCTGTGTCCTCCTGGTGGCTCTCAGAGGAGGAGCGTCTGTGGACAGCAGCTAGGATGGAACTCATAGTGAAAAATATATCAGAGACATCAGAACCTACAAGGACTTAAAAGTGAGTTTTTTAAAAAATAAAAAATATTTTTCGACAGGTCTAGTATCTTATAAATCCTTTTAGAGACTCAATAGCTATTAAACATTATCCACATACCCATTATTATCTTTATTTATTTAAACTCTTACATAACCAACCACACATACATACATACGTACACACACACACACACACACACACACACACACACGGTGGCTCCGTCCTGAAAGGGCGAGCCCCTAACTCTCTGTGTGTAAACAGACCGACGCTCTCCGCTGGGGGGGTCAGCCTGGGAGCCCCGTGTGATTGAGGGGCCGGCCGCAAAGAGGAATGCATGTGAGGGGCCCAGCCACGCACGAGGGCCTGTCTTCTCACATGCACAGAATACACGTGAACACAAGCTGGGCTAAACACGAGCATGGGGGTCTGACAGTTACACTACGGCCACAGGGAGAGGATTTATCTGTGGTGTGTGTATTCCTCCTCCTCCTCCTCCTCCTCCTCCTCCTCCTCTTCCCCTCCACTGTTTCTGCTCTTCACCACGGGGCCAGGCGGTGCACGTTGGTGTTATAATCCCAGATGTTCAGACCCAGAGAGCCTTTCATTGGGTGGCCTGTCAGTGGCCTCACGTCCTCCTTGCTGACTTTGATCCAGTCGAGCCCTCATGTGGTGATATGCTACATCGATCCGGCTAACTGCACTGTGCTACGTTACGAGTCTCTCACAGCAGCAGCGGTTAGCGCTTGGCTAGCCCATGATTTAACTCATCACAAAGTGAACTACATCTAAATGAGTACTCGGCTAATCTGTGTGTGTGTGTGTTGGATGCTGTGTGTTGGTCAGTGTGTGTGTGTGTGTGTGTGTTGGTCAGAGTGTGTGTGTGTGTGTGTGTGTGTGTGTGTGTGTGTGTTGGTCAGTGTGTGTGTGTGTGTGTGTGTGTGTGTGTGTGTGTGTTGGTCAGTGTGTGTGTGTGTGTGTGTGTTGGTCAGTGTGTGTGTGTGTGTGTGTGTGTTGGTCAGTGTGTGTATGTGTGTGTTTGTGATGGATACTGTGTGTGTGTGTGTGTGTGTGTGTGTGTGTGTGTATGATAGATGGTCAGCGTTTGTGTGTGGTGGTCATTGTGTGTGTGTGTGTGTGTGTGTGTGTGTGTGTTGGTCAGTGTGTGTGTGTGTGTGTATTGTGGTTTTACGGCCCAGGGAGGCCTTGCTGCTCCGTGGCCCCGTGGCCCCGGGGGTCAGTTCGTCTTTTCTCTGCAGAACAAAGCACTGCCCAGCTTCTCTCTGAGGGGGCGTATACATCAGGTGACCACAGACAGCGCGGAACTGTCCTCCGATACAAAGAGACACAAGTGAGGGCTCAGAACCCTCTGAGATTTATATCTGGGAAAGGAGCGTGGAGAGGGTTCCTGGAGGCTGTGGGGACGGCTGCCGCTCAGAGCGGCGTTCAGAGCGGCGTTCAGAGCAGTGTGTCAAGGACAAACTACACTTGTCCTCAGAGGGGGTCTCAACTCGCGGCGGATTAAAGCAGTGAACCTGTTGAGATAATCTTTCCATTTTACATTTTACATTGTGGCTTTTAGCAGACGCTTTTATCCAAGCGACGATAATTAAATTTGTCAGAAGAAAGAGAAACAACAATATATCTCTGTCGGTACAGTAAGGATGTTCATAGAAACAAGTGCCAAGCACTAACTAGGTTAACCCATTCCCCCTGTACAACAGAGATAGCTAGGATAAGGTGCTATTGCGTCAATGTGTCTGTGAAGTCCCAATCAATCATCTGTTATGTCAGAAAAGTTTATGTGACTCTGCATTCTGGGTCCTGACTCTGCATTCTGGGTCCTCGCTACACTCATTACTTTGACTTTCGGCCGCTGCCATGTTTTTGTTGTTCCACCCCTCCCCCGTTTGACCCCTCCCACCCCCCCCTGCAGGATTCAGCCTGCCCAGAGTCCGGGTCAAAGGTCTTGGCCCAGATGTCACGGCCTCCCTCCCCTCCCTGTGTGTGTGTGTGTGTGTGTGTGTGTGTGTGTGTGTGTGTGTGTGTGTGTGTGTGTCCCCCCCTCCCTCTCTCCCCTCCGCTGTGTAATTACGACGGAGCCATTGTATTGGGGGCCGGGGGGAGGCTCACTGTGGCCCCCTAGAGGTGGAGACCCGGTTCCGACCACTGTTCTCCTGAGGAGCACGTGGAAGCGGAGATCTTTAACTAACATGACAGGAAAGGGAGGAGCCAAACTCTAAATAAAGACGTGTGGCGGTCGGGTTGAGAGGCTTATGTGTAGGGAGTGAGGAAGTCTGCTTCCTTTGGTCGCCCCCCCCCCCTTGCCCGGAGAAACCCAGGTACTTCAGGAACCTGTAGCTCTCACTGTAGCTCCTCCTCTCAGGACCCTCGCTGTAGCTCCTCCTCCTCTCAGGACCCTCGCTGTAGCTCCTCCTCCTCTCAGGACCTTTGCTGTAGCTCCTCCTCCTCTCAGGACCCTCGCTGTAGCTCCTCCTCCTCTCAGGACCTTTGCTGTAGCTCCTCCTCCTCTCAGGACCCTCGCTGTAGCTCCTCCTCCTCTCAGGACCTTTGCTGTAGCTCCTCCTCCTCTCAGGACCCTCGCTGTAGCTCCTCCTCCTCTCAGGACCTTTGCTGTAGCTCCTCCTCCTCTCAGGACCCTCGCTGTAGCTCCTCCTCCTCTCAGGACCTTTGCTGTAGCTCCTCCTCCTCTCAGGACCCTCGCTGTAGCTCCTCCCCTCTCTGTAGCTCCTCCCCTTGCTGTAGCAATTCCTCTCGTGTTCCACATCCGTGACCCCAGATTCTTTCAGTTTAATCTCAGCCTGATCCCCTGACCCCACGCCCAGCCCCACTGAAGCTCCTGAGGGCCGGGGGGTCTGGGGGGCTAAGCCCCCCCACTGCTCCTGGACCAGGCTCCTCCCCCTGGCTCTCCTCCCTGATCAATATCTCTGCCACCATCGACATGTTGCAGCTCAGGGTTCTGGTGGTAAAGTCTGAAGGATTTATGGGGGTCTTACTGTTCTAGGGCTCGTGAGTAGGAATAGATTAAGGGCCCCGGTGATAATTGATTATATTTTATAGTTCTGAACTATAGATTATTATAATGAACAGAGACGTCCTTAAAAGGGCAAAACTAATTAAAGCGATAATAACGATAATGCAGATACCCATTTTAACGGCCTCCTTCTACAGGCTGAAATGTGCTGAGCGTTAAATCTTTAATAGATTCACAGATTCTCTTTACATGCTGGAGGAAACAGATCGGGGCAGATGTTACAAAACACGGACTTCTCCAGTATCCTGTCAATGAACAGGGATGTATAACCATAACATAGTTATAGTATAACTATACCCTAGTTATACAATAACATAGTGGGTGTGGGGGGTCTGGTCAGCGGTCAGAGTGCTGCTGACCAGAAGGTTCCAGAGGGCTTTGTGCTGCAGCATAATAGAACCACGAGGCCAGCAGGGGGGGGGGGGGATGATGACAGGATGATGAATGGCCCTCGGCTATAGGGTGTTTATCTCCGGGCTGGGCCAAAAGACGTGTCACACGATGTCACACCAAGCATGGGGCAAGGTGTTACACCACCAAGGCACCGACCAATCACAGCCTCCGAAGCAAACCTCCCTACCTTGACTAGGTGGAGGCTCCGCCCAGCCGGCCGCAGCATCAGGGCTCGCTGGAATTGTTTCCTCATGTGTGTTCTATGGGGTCTTGTGTATCGATCTGCATGGGGCCTTCAACTAAAGTCCTCATGTCCTCTGGTCCTGTTTCCCCGACCCCAGACCCCAGGAAGAAGTACCATGTGAAGATCCTGGCCTTCAACGCCCTTGGAGACGGTTACCACGCCGACCGGACCGTCAGCACTCCCGGATGTGTCTGTAAGTCCTCCGCCGCCCCCCCCCCCCCGCGGTCTCCACAGCGCTGGTACTGCAGTCCACCAGTGTCCCCCAGTCCCCTGACCCCCACCCACCCTGACGCTGTTCTCTCCACCTGTCTCTCTCCAGCGGTGCGGGACCGCCTGGTGCCTCCGCCCCCCCCGCCCCACCACCTCCACGCCCAGACCAACAGCTCCAGCCGCGTGTTCCTGCACTGGGCCCGGCCCGCCTTCACCAGCCGCACCCTCAACTACACCGTCCGCTGCCATGCCCAGGGGCTGAAGAACGCCTCGCTGGTGCTCTACCTGCATACGTAAGGACAGGGCGTATGGACAGGGGACACATGGACAGGACACTATATAGAACAGGGGACAGGAGGACAGGGACAGAGCAGAGGACTAGAAGACAGGACAGGGGACACATGGACAGGACACTATATAGAACAGGGGACAGGAGGACAGGGACAGAGCAGAGGACTAGAAGACAGGACAGGGGACGTATGGACAGGACAGTATATAGAACAGGGGACACGAGGACGGGGCACAGGTTCCTGCCTAAAGGGATGTCCCCTTTAAGTGCTTCAGCTGAGGCGGGGTCAGGTTAAAGTTGAAATGTTGACAAATGGAACCAACGCTGGGAACCAGTGTTTCCAGTGTGAGCAGCCAGTTATAGTTCAGCAGCCCTTACTCTGAATGGAGAGATGGCCCTGTAGCAGGGGCCGGCTCCCGGAGAGGCTCTATAGCACCACCTGCTGGACGGTCTCCTTAGTGCAGTGATAACGAGTGTGTCCGTGCAGGAGTGAGGAGAAGCTGCTGGTCCGGGACCTGGAGCCCAACACCCGCTATGAGTTCGCCATCCGGCTGCACCTGGACCAGCTGTCCAGTCCCTGGAGCCCCGTGGTGTACCAGAGCACCTTCCCCAAGGGTGAGGCCCCTGAGCAACACACACAACACACACAATACACACAACACACACATTACCCTGGAGCCCCGTGGTGTACCAGAGCACCTTCCCCGAGGGTGAGGCCCCTGAGCAACACACACAACACACACAATACACACAACACACACATTACCCTGGAGCCCCGTGGTGTACCAGAGCACCTTCCCCAAGGGTGAGGCCCCTGAGCAACACACACAACACACACACAATACACACAACACACACAATACACACAACACACACATTACCCTGGAGCCCCGTGGTCTACCAGAGCACCTTCCCCGAGGGTGAGACGCCCTGAGCAACACAATACACTAGTGCAACACACACAATACACACCACACTGCTGCAACATACACATGTTGGATAAGATCTCAAATTCTCATTAATTGATTGAGCAGGGGGTTCAGTCCCTCCTGTGGGTGTTGATATATACTGTATGTTCAGAGATCCTCTGTTAGCAGACATCGCCACACTACACCTGTTAGCTCTGCTAGTGACGCTCCTCGTCATCGTACCTGTAATCACAGGTGTCCTTGATATATACTGACTCCCTGCTCCCCCCCAGCCCCGACGCAGCCCCCCTCCCAGGTCAAGGTGTCCCTGGTGCAGGACTCCACGGCGCTGGTGTCCTGGAGGCACCCGACCCGGGACCAGCTGGGGGTGACGCACTACACCATCCTGTACGCCTCCAGGAAGGCCTGGGCCGCCGGCCAGTGGCAGGTGCTGCAGAGAGACGGTGAGCACTGCGTCACAAGAGAGACTCGCTGGAATCCAAAAAAAACATATTTATGTAGCTTTTATTACTGAAATAGTATCAACATTTCTTACGTCCACAAAGTATAATCAAAGTCATAATTACAGCGATCAATTGCTGCAATCAAAATAATATTTGATCAAAAGACCCATTCATCCCCTCTTCCTCTGTACACCTGAACAGGTGCTTAACAGTAATCGAGCCTAACCGCCCATATCCACGTGACCCGGCTCTCAATCACACCAAAATAACATTACAAACCCCCAACAATTGCAGTGAAATAATTCCTGGCTCCTCCATCGAACAAACCTGTGTCTGAAAGTCGCTTCTATACGTCTCAAATAACTTACTGTGGAATAAATAAATCCTAGATGATGAAATATAGAATGTCTAAACCAGGAGCTAACGTCAGTTTCTGACCAGCAGGGGGCAGCAGCATGGCTCTGCTGGAGAGGCTGCAGCCCGGCCAGGTGTACCTGGTCAAGGTGTCGGCCTCCAACCAGATGGGTGACGGGCCCTTCTCCCCCCTCGTGGAGCTGGCCCTGGGGCCCGACACTGGCTCCCACCACGCCCACGGGCCCCCGCACAACCCAGGTCAGTAGGGGCCCCTCCTCCCCCAGAGCCTGAGCCCTACCTGTGTTACCATGACAGCTGAGTTACCATGATGGCTGAGTTACAGCCTTCCACCATAGACTACAAAGGTGTAGACTACACCTTGTGTAGTATGTAGTCTACTACACTGGTGTAGACAACACAGGTGTCGACTACACAGGTGGCCACCATGTTAGGTTCTAGACCATATATTCTCCTGCCCTTACTGAAGGAGATGCAGTTCCCTGTTTATCCCCTGTGGTGACCATCAGGCCGCCTGAAGGCTCCTGCTCCTGAGACAATAGTTCATGTTGCTGCCTCTACTGACCCTAAAGCGTGACTACATCTGTTACAGCTGGGGAACCATAGTGGTGATACTCAAGCTAACCTGTGCGCCCGTCTTTGCAGTTTCCTCCGAGGGTTTCTTGGCCCTGAACCAGACACCGCTGACGGCCGTGCTGGTGGGCGTGTGCGTGGCTCTGCTCTGCATCATGTCCGCCATCATCATCGCCTGCAGAGGCCAGAGCAGGTGATATATCACACACCACACGAAACATAACTCAAGAAGAACATAACACAAGGGGGAGGTACTTGGGTCGTCCTTATGGTGAGAGAGAGACTTGTGGAGGCTCCTGCCTCCGGTCGCCTCTCTGCGTGTTTCTCGTCAGGCTTCTGACTCATGAATGTGTGTGTTGTCTTCCTGTCCAGGAAACTATTGGCTGCTGATAAGTACAGTGAGAGGACTGGTGGTGTGCTGGGTGGAGGTCTGGGTGGAGCAGGCGTTCGGAGGTCTGAAGCCCAGGCGGAAGATGAGGAGATTGTGATGCCCATGATGAGTGGAGACCACTTTATCGATGCCAAGGTACGAATACAACTACAATGGTTACTCACTTTAATATCGCCATTATGGTTTAGAGAAAAAGATTTAAGTCCTAACTTTCCTAACTTTCCTTTATCTTCAAGGGGGGAACGGACCTGATGATCAACAGCCTGGGGCCGGTGAATCCCCTCCCTGAGGAGAAGCGGAAGAAGAAGTGGGCGTTCTTCAGGAGGGACCAGAAGAACGTGGAGGAGATACAGGTAAGACCAGACGAGATGTTTGATTTACCAGAACGGTTCCCTCAAAGGGTTTGTCTGAACTGTCAGCGATTACCAATGACTCTCAGACGGGACGTTTTATCCAACACCTTGTCCTCTACATGATGTGTCACAGTACAAAGTGCACGGATCACCACTAAATTGACACTGTACAGTGGTTTGACCCCTACTCTAAAGTGGTTTGACCCGTACTCTACAGTGGTTTGACCCGTGGTCTACAGTGGTTTGACCCGTCCTCTACAGTAGTTTGACCCGTACTCTACAATGGTTTGACCCGTACTCTACAGTGGTTTGACCCGTACACTACAGTGGTGTGACCCGTACTCTACAGTGGCTTGACCCGTGCTCTACAGTGGTTTGACCCGTACACTACAGTGGTGTGACCCGTACTCTACAGTGGCTTGACCCGTGCTCTACAGTGGTTTGACTCGTGCCCTTAATGTCTATCAGGTGCCGACCAGCGGAGCCAGGAGGCCACTGTCCTACCACCAGGGGGCCACGGTCCTGTGCTACGAGGTGGAGCTGTCCCCATGCCGGGGCCCGAGCCCCCAGGGGCCCTGCCTGGACACTGAGGGCTCGTCGGGCAGCGAGGGCAGCCAGGACACGGGTGACTCCGGCCGCTACTCCCACGACGGCACCGAGATGGCCGTCCTCTGCTCTGGCCTCCGCAGCCGGCCCGCCTCGCTCAGCACGGAGGAGAGCGGGGGGTCGGAGGTCAGCCGCGAGGAGCTGGAGGAGCAGGAGCTAGAGGAGCAGGAGCTGGAGGAGCAGGAGGTGCCGGAGCTGGAGGAGGAGGAGGAACAGAAGCTGCGCCATTCGGGCCTGAAGATAAGGGTGACCGCTGAGATAAGCTGCCATCAGTACCAACAAACCCAGAACGGCTCCCAGCCGGCACTTTCTCTGTGTGTGTGACTGTCAGCGTGTGTGAGCGTGTGACTGTTTATCACTGTTAGTGTGTGAGCGTGTGTGTGAGAGAGAGAGTGACAGAGAGACCTTGCTGCCCAGTATTTGCTGTTGTTCTAAGAGACAATGAACAGAAGCAGACCAAGGTCTCCACGGCTGGGATGTGTTCTTCAATGTCTCCTCTGAGTGAATGTTTTCTTTCTTTTATTTCTGTTTGTATGTTTGCTTGTTTTCCGAAGAGAAATCTCGCCCACCATGAATGTTTCAAAAGATTGTCAAAGAATGTGAATGTTGACATTTCTCGGCAGTACTTAGCAGTTTTCCACTGGAGCAGCGATGGATGCCGGAGTCCCTTAGTGTTTGAGGCGTCTCTCAGCCGTTCCCCAACGTATTTAATACCTACTTATCGTACGCCTGTGGTGCCCGGCCGCGTCCGACCACACGGCGGCGGCCTGGCCTCTCGTGGAGCCAGGCCGCGTGCCTCCTCGTCCTGTGTCTGATGATGGGGCTGTGGGGGTTTGGACCCCCTGGTCAGGAACACGGGGTGGGGGGGGGGGGGGGGGTGTCGGTGTTCCACAACGAGCCAGTATTATCCAGTTCTACGTTTGAAGATGTTCTTTCTGTGTCCGCCTGCAGTCACCCTTGCAGGTCCTGTTTTATACTACCTAATTTTAACAAATTATTTTATTGTCTTTTTGCTCAGGGAACAAGGTTTAGCACATTGAAAAGTCATGTAGCTCCTACATGGCTGACAGGGTATCTCCTCAGTGCTAAACCGTTCTAATACGTGATAACTCAGATGTTTGCAGTGAATGTATTCCCGTGCCGGTTCTCTACAGGCCGGTCCTGCCTCTCAGATGGAACTCTTCTTTTGATTTTTATGTGAGTCGTTTGCATGCTGTACAGCAGACTCTTTAGTTTGAGTTTTCTTTTTGAAGTAAAAATAATGCGTACCGAAGTGCTTGAATTGCTGCAGTCCAGCAGCCCTTAAAGTGTCACACTGGCCTTAGCGTGGGGGTCTCTCTCAGTGGGGGGCCCACACATTGGGGTCAGGAAGCGTGTGATTGTAGGGCAGAAATGTGAGACTATAATCAGAGAAGAAAGAAAAATATTGAATGAAACACCATGAAAACCTTTTCCCTAAAGAGGGATCTCTGGTGTTTGTGCTTCTGGGTACATGCAGTAATACCCTGGTCCAAGTAGTTTTTACTGTAGGGTAGATGAAGAGTAGCACTTGTCTGTCCAGTAGAGATTAGTTTCATCATCGTCTTCATCTTCATCAAGTGATGTGCAGCGGTGGCAGATGCCATGAACCAAAGAATTGTGTGCTTGCCTCATTTCCATTTTATTTCTTTGAATTCCCACCGGCTGGTCACTGGCTTGATTTTTGTATTTGTTGAATGAAGATGGAAGCCAGCTTAGCATATCAGTTGAGATGCTGCTTCCCAATCAAAGCCTTGCACCTCGGTGCCCTTGCCCTGTGATCAGCTCTGCCGTGGGCTCTCTCTTAAAGGGCCAAAAGAATCCAAAGGCCCCCCATGATGAAAGAAGGGAGGTTCATTCTAATCAGCATCAGCGCACCAATCAGAAGGTCCCCTAGCAGCCGTCCTTAAAGAATCTCACTGTCGCGCGTGGATTTGTGTACATTGTAGACAGAATTTATACGCAGTTAAAGAGTATTATATCGCTTCCAAGCCTATGTCGCAACGGTTTAGTCATGTATGGGCATTCACTGACTTTCACTCATTTGTTGAAGATACGGGTCGATGTCGACCAGTACATATTGGCCTGTTAAAAAGTACTACTATTATAAACTCTTAACAAGTTTTCAGCCAGGTGATGTGTTTGAAAGTCTTGGATGTTCCAATCTATGCACATGAATGTATGTCAATCAGAGGGGCTGCTGGGGATCCAATCCGATAATTAATCGCGATGTGTTTGTACGGAAGGAAAAACAATCAACACAAGCAACAATGAAAACCAAAGATTATTTTGTCACCGTTGCATATCGGGAAAGGAACAATTAAACAGCACACTGTCTCTTTGTGATGCTTTTCCTTTTTTATAGTGATGCCTTTGTCAACTAAAAGACTACTTAGTGTTCCTACGACATTGCAAGCCGCCAAGAGATGTTTGAAAGTGTGGTTGTGAACAAATCATTTACTTCCAACACCTTTCAAGAACAGTCTTTATTTTGTTGAGCAGCGATTGGATGTTTCAGTTGCTGTACTAGAGTGGTTTTATTGCTACTTAAGTCCCATTTCTCGTGCAATGACGCCAGAACTGGGTTCATGTTTGACTTAAGTGCTCTCACTGTTTGATGCAGTTGAATAAGTAAGAGAAGTATGAGGCCCAGTCCACAACCTGAAGATAAGCTCTGTTACTTTGACGCAGTTACTGGAAACCAAATCTGTTCACACAACTGGTACCAAACTCAATCCACAAAATCCAATCTGGATTGTAGTTTTTATTGTTTCTACCATGATTTCAGAGTCTACAGGTTCTGGATTGGGTCTCTGAATGTTAAAGCTACATAAATGCTACCTCATTACGTTCTACTTTTTCCTTATATTTATAACGAATGCCAAATAGCCTATGACTCATCGGATAAGAATGTCTGACACTTTGTTTTGTTTCCTGGAAGTTCCTTCCTGAATGTGTGAATTTAAGGGGCGGAGCCTGGTTTGTGTGGCTCCTCCCCTCTGCAGTAGAACATGACGAGCTGGTTTCAGCGGTTTCAGGGGGTCCGGCGCGACAGCCATTTCACAGTTGAACTCAGGGAGCCGCCGCTGCTGCCCCCTCCGGACCAGACTCTTGAATGTACCTTTTGTAATAAGAATGTTTTTTGTTCAGTGTCCATGTCTTGTCCACATATTTGGTCTATTTGTTTTTGTCTGAATTACAAGTTATATCGACGCTCCGGCCCAAATGGTTCAGTGGTTGAATGTAAGCAGTTTTATACCGCCTTTAATTGTGAAAGAGGAATTCTAGTTTCAATAAAAGTATAGAAATAGAAACTTGTCCTTATTCTTAATTTCTTTTGTAATGCTTGTTACTATAGGTCAGCCATCCTTTTAAATTGGGGCTCAGAGGCAGTTTGCCAGCCCTAAAATATCCATAACACCGTTATCAGAGCTATAACGTATGATACTAAACTGTTGTCCAATATATATGATAAATAAAATGATAGGTTAACCTAGCAATCTGTGAACATCCTTACTGTACTGACGGAGATGGTTGTTTCTCTTACTGACAAATTTACTTTTTGTAAGTCGCTTTGGATAAAAGCGTCTGCTAAATGTAAATGTAATAAGGTGAGTGTAAGGGGGGGTGGAGGTTAAGTTGAGGGTAGAGGGGCTAAGGTGAGGGTAGAGGAGGGGGGGTTAAGGTGAGGGCAGGGGGGGTTAAGGTGAGGGTGGAGGGTGTTAAAGTGAGGGTAAGGGGTGGGTTAAGGTAGACTAGGGAGGGATTTAGGTGAGGAGGGGGGTTAAACTGAGGAAAGGGGGGTTGAGGTTAGGTGAGGGTTACTTGACGACTGACCCAGGACGTTGAGAGCAGTAAACGCACAACACACTGAAGAAGCCACACAACCAGGTTGGATATTTTGGATTTGTATATTATCAAACACAATAAGAACACATTTCAAAAAGCATTTGCACATTTAAACATTTTGGGGAAGCGTTGTGTCCGATATCCATCCCATGTGGAAACCATTGGAGCGGTTGATCGTGAAACCAGCCCATACCTCGACCATCTCTCCCTAACACTGTACCCTGAGGAACACCCCACTGAGGGGAGGAGCCCTGATGGACACCCTGAGGAGGGTCCCAGTGAACAGCATGCGGTGAAGGTCTCGTCGTGTGAAGGTGTGTGAGTGTAGGAGATGAATCCAGTCCAGCGATGACCTCGGCTGTGATGCTGTTTGTTGGTCCCTCTGAAACATTACCAGAGGTAAAATACAAATTGTACATGAATGTCTAATTAGTGTCAGGAAATCACTAGGTTTACTTCAGTTGTAATAACCTAACGTTTAAAACATCCGTGATATCTTCAGCAGAGGACGACTGACCTGAAGGACCCCAGCTGTGCAGAGGAGCAGGTGTGGAGCCAGGGGCGTAGGAATAAGTTTAACATTGGGGGGGGGGGGACACATATCGGAAACCTGACAGATCCGGTAATGGTTTGAAATACAGAAATATGTCATAAATTAACTACCCTGAAAAAATTCACAAATATATTTTATTCTACTAAAAAGATACATTTGTAAATGTAAAGGAAAACACATTTTGAATGGCAGTAATGAACTGATAAATATCAAATCAATTCTTTAATTGCACGCTCAATCATCCAGTTTTTTAGGATAAGAAGCGGTGACAAGACGCTGTGTTGCGCTTTCAAAATAAAATAAAATATTTTTCTCCCCCGCTATAATTTTTAGGTGGGACAAATGCGCCTGTCTCCAATATTGGAGGGGACACGTCCCCTCCGTCCCCCCCGGTTCCTACGCCTTTGTGTGGAGCCGCTCAGATGGGGAGCTGCTCAGGTGCGTCGGTCCCAGACTGAACACAGCAGTTTAACCGCATTATAAAGATGGATGACATGGTTCATTCTCATGAAACAGTCGGTCATTTAGCACACACTCTTATTCAAAGAGACTCTGAATTCAGATGTATGTAGTCTGAGAACTTGGGGGTTAAACCTCGTACCTCATTTGATGGAGCCATCAAATGGCTCTCACCTTATCCTGGCCTGTAGAGGGCCGTCGGCACCAGATTCACCTTCCAGATGCACGGCTCTAGCTCTCTCTCCTCAGTGGTCGTCCTTTTAGAGTCTGTGTCTCTCGTCCAGCAGGACATCCTTCCCCAGGCAGGTCCTCCATCACCTCCCTCTGCCACACCCTCCTGTTTGGTAACAAACTGGCTTGGTCTCAATGTCTGCGCACAATCACAGCAGTAGTTTGATGGTCTGGTAACACAGTGGTTTGTGCGGTATGGTATCAGTGTTAGTTTGCTTTAATGTCTGGTAGTAAACTTACCAGTACTACTTGTTTGCAGGCAGATTCCCGGCTCCTCCATCAGCTCTCCTCAGCCCAGGACCCCTGGTCTGGGAACACAGCCGGGAAGTTGATCCCTTGGGAGGTTATTCTTTAGACGCCCTGTTTGAACAAGTGCTGGCTGGAATGTTAGAGAGGATGAAATATGATTTATTTTATTCTTTCCAACTTGCCCTTACATAGAAATGGTGGCAAAGGGTTAGAGTTATCGTTTAAAACTTTAAAAATGAATGTGAAATCAAGAGCATACCTTTTAAATCCAAGTAGATGATGCAGCAGCAGCCTATTTCATTGAGGTGAGGGTGAGAGTCCCTTTAGAGACGTAATCACCCCACGAGGGACGTCCTTCACCAGCTGGTCCTCAGCACGGCTCCATCACCTCCTCCACCCTGGGGCCCTTGTCTGGGACAAACAGCCTCAACGTCTGGTAACCAACAATGGCAGTTGGTCTGCTAAGAAACTGGTTCTTGGTAGTAATGTCTAATCGTTAACAATACAGTTCATGCAGACTCACCAGTACTTCTTGTTGGCAGGCAGAGTCCTGGTCTTCCTCCAGATTCCTGGTCTTCGTCAGCCATGTGTTGGCTGACAGTGGTTTCCTGTCCAGAATGTCCCCTGAATAAGGAAACGTCAGATGCAAAGTGTGCCAGAGAGCCGGAGGACATGGACAGGATTTGATGGAAGTGGTGAGGGAGGTGGTCTGTTGAGCAGGAGCACAGCGGGGGAGTGGTCTGATCACTCAGACCACAACCCCGTCAGTAGGAAAACACGTGATGTTGTGCAAAGTTCAGGAAAGTAGTGGGAAGAAAAGGCAATCTGGACCCAAAACTTAGAACCTACACTGCACAACTTTAACGACAGAATTCACAACATTATCAAACTAGGGACTGAATAAACCCATGGCCCAAGAAAAATCCCAACTATTTAAATCATCCTACACTTATCCACCTCAACCAACCAGGAGCCCAAAACAATGCCTCTGCATGAAGAGGAAAAATCAGGACTTATAGATCACAGTTTCTTCTTCATGGTTCAATACTCACAGAATCTCTCCTCCTCGACCTGTGAAGGAGAGCAACAGAGCTTAAACGAACCACCGACCACAGTGGCAAAGTGGCTCCTGTTCACCTGTTAATTATTCATGCATCCCTTCTCCAATCATCAGCACAAGCCACTCCCACAAGTTTTAAATTAATTCTTCTTTATTAAGCTTTGATATTTTGAATAATTTGTAAGCTCAAATCAACCTTTTTTTTATAATTGAATTACGTGGGCTTCAATCATACAACTCAAAGTACTTGAACCTGTAGAAACTTCATAAAAATGTGAAACTTAAAGTTCACTTTACTGCATAAAAAGGTGCAGTTTGGTAGAGTTAAGCTGCATCTCGCGAAAGAGACTTAACAGAAATAGGATATTCATGTGTTTTAATTAGTGTATATAATCCAATGAAAATAAGAATCATCTTGTAAAAAGTTATTCTTTCCAATTTCAATAAGATCACTATTTCAAAATCTCCAATTGTACTTTCATATTGATAGGCTGTTAGAGAGTAATGTCAAGGCATCAAGTAGGCCTATAAGTGCTCTACTCACAGCAGGTCCTGATCTAGAAATCGGTTTTATTTCGAAAAGTTTGTTTTCTTCGTTCACCTGGAGGACAGATTCATCATTAGTCTCATAACGTTAACAAGAACATTCCAATCATGTTCTGTTCCCTAGTATCTAGATTACTGGATCTGAGAGACATCGGACGCCTGGTGGGGAAACCAAAAGTGAACTGAACTGTTGATGCAGCAGGTGAACTCATCACCACTAGCTGGAGCCCTGATTAGTAAACGACTTGCAGGTGGAGATGGGAGGAGCCCACCTGGTCCCGCCCCTCCTCTTGGTCCCGCCCACCTCACTCCTCCAAACTGGTAACTACATGCTACCTGTAATACCACCGGGGTGTGTGTCGATGTGTGGAGCTCAATATTTATTGATTTTAAGTGAAATTCGCTCAAATTGTAGGTTTAGTGTGAACAGCCTCCGACCTCGTTGACGTTTCATGCAATTCGGTTGTAAACAAACAAAGACCACACTGTAGGGAAGCTTAAGGTTGGATTTATTAAAGTGAACAGAGAAATGCTTGAAAAAAGTGACTAAACTGATTTCTCTGTTGGAAGTAAACTGCCCTGAAGTAGGGGTCTTGGAAGAAGAGCACAAGAATAAAAAATCATTTAAAGATTCATAAGGCTTGGGTTGAGAATTGAGGCAAAAATACATTACGAAATTACAGAACAACAAAGGTGAGGGGGGTGACCATCGTGAGTTTAGGATTTGCAAGGGTTCAGTCAGCCATGGCTGGAAAGACATGTTATTACAAGTTGAAGAGGACATGTCTGCAAAGCTGGAAGACAGTTAAAGCAATAAACACAACAAAGAAGTCAGTCGATGACTTCGTGGCTGCAATGGAAATGCAAATGCAACTATCTTAACACCTTTCAATAAGAGAGAGAGAAAAGGAGGTACCCTTAGGTCCCAGGAGAATGTATACAAATGAATATGCAATTGACTAGCAATTATATAAAAAAGGTTTATATAATGTATATATCATTTTATTTTTTAGTTACAATTATTTATCCACGACAGTATATAAAGTCAATATTCAGTTGTTGTTTGAAACAATATTTAATATTAGATGTGTTTGTGTAGAAGAGTCTATAATCGACGAGACTTATTCCCATGTTAACCCGCCCTTGTTGTTGTTGTTGTTCACGTCACCACGTGGTTCTCTCCCTGTCGTCTGTTGGCCCAAGTTCTTCATGCAGGCACGACGGGTTATGTAGTTTAAATGTGGAGAAACTAGGCGGTGTGTTTCCTCCTGTGAACTATATTTCCCAACATTCCACTGAACTGGGCTGTCGTTACGGGTTGCGGGCGACCGAGGCCCAGAGCACAACATATATTTGTTCTTGCAACGAATTGCATCAGTGATTCTCCCGGTAAATAAACACATTTATCTTCGTTTGTTGATTTAGCTGTCATGTGTAACTTTAACTAAAGAATGGACACAGTTATTGCATTCAATATAGCTTGTGCTTGACGGTTGTTAGCCACTTACATCATGTATTACGTTACCAGGTAACTTCAGACGTGTAGTCATTATCTTGTTATGGAGAAATTAAAGTAAATGAATTAAGGTCAACGGTTGTTCAGTCCCAGCCTGTCATATCGTGATTGTTTTAAAACATGTCATTAGTTTAGTGGGCTTTTAGCCCGCCCCGCTAGAGGTCGATATTGTGTTGTATTTTTAATCCATGTTATTGTTGTTGTCTAGATACAATAAACTCTGACGTCACCGCAGGAGAGCTGCACGTCTCACCCCAGGAGGGCTGCACGTACTGTCTCTCTCTCACCCCAGGAGGGGTGCACAAACTTGCTCTCTCTCACCCCAGGAGGGGTGCACAAACTGTCTCTCTCTCTCTCACCCCAGGAGGGCTGCACTACGGTCTCTCTCACCGCAGGAGGGCTGCACTTCTGGTCAAAATGTCAGAAACCTTGAGTGATACAGAATCCTCCTGTGGATGGACTCTGATCAGCAATGAGGTGATTATCTCTCGTTTCTCTCTAGTTGTCCACCAGTTGTATGGAGCTCTGAGCTTATTTAAAGTTGCTCTGTTTAAATGCAGTCAAATAAAAGTTGTGCATATATTATAACAAGCGGTAATTCTGCAATTCTTATTATATATGTCTTTGTCATTATGTACATGTCTGTGTTGAGGTTCGATATGATCGTGTTTTTGTGTGTTTTGCAGGGTTCAGACATAGAGAGCCTGGGCCTTGATCAGGCACTGGAATACGGGAATGGTCCGGCCAGCTTTCCTCCCGTTGAGGAGCCAGACTTACTGGTTCCTACCGGTAAGGAAAACCAGGATGTGACTTTATATTTAGATCAATGCTACAGTAGTCAATCAAGTGCTGCATTACATAACCGGTTTGAAACAATATAAACCAAAGATTTGACTGAACTCTTTGGTTTACATTGTTTCATACCGGTTATGTAATGTGCGTCTAACAAACACATTTATTATTATTGTTTATAACCTCTTAATCCATGTGCATTTTGTTCTTCCTAGCTGGTTGCTTGGAAGGGAAACGTGATCCACTAGATGCAACTGTGCTGGAAGAAACCTTTGAGGAAACAATGTCAGCATCTGAGGTCAGAATACATTGCTTACTACTGTGTAAACCCTTATGTCCACCACCGGCCCTCTACCCTACTTTTCACATGAAAACTGAGTGAGGAACATAGGCTTGTAGTTAAGCTTTTTCATATTTGAAGTTTGGAGTTCCCCATGCAGTAATCTCATGTTGCTGGTGCCGACCTGTTGTTCCCCTGCAGGCCCTAGGGGGCGCCGCATCCCAGGAGCACGTGGCGCTGTGCTCCTCCAGCGACCTCTCCTCCTCAGACATCATGACCTTAGGAGACATGAAGGAGCTGGAGGAGGACGAGGAGGAGGACGAGGAGCAGGGTGAACCAGCAACCAACGAGGAGTCCTACATGGGAACCTCGTCCAGCAGTCAGTACACCTTCACGGCCGTAGAGACCGGTAGGACGCACTTCCACCTTTCATACTAGAACTTCTTTGGCTCACGTGACGCTTTAAATCAGCACAAAGTTTCAAGTATTTACAAAGTAGATACAAGACTTCAGAGGCAAACTATGAACAGAAAACCAAGAAACGGTAGAGTTTCTGAGTCCCCCCTGTCCCATGATGCCGTTCTTTGAAGCAGGAGGTTCCTGGAGGCTTCCTCAGACTCTGTGGCGGTTAGGACTCCGGCTGAGACAGCGGCTCACCGGGAGCAGCTCCCTGCCAGGTGGCCCCAGAGTGATGCTAGTGAAGTGTGTGCATCTTGAGCAACCCAGAGAGAACTAACCAGAGCTTAACCCCCAGGAGGATCAGGCAAAGAATGTGGTTACAGGACGTAAACCTGTATTGCTCGTTTGGTAGCATGTTGTCACTTCCTGTTTATCGACTGTGTGTATCACCAACCTACAGTGTGCCAAAGAGTGATTGACATCACGTTAACCGTAGCTATTTGACATTATTTTGGCAGGGGTTGGCTTTCTGCATTTTCCCTGACAATTGTTTGAAGTAATTAACCATGACTTAATTATGAATTTGATCAATCAGTAGTTGTTTATCAACACTTACTCTACACTGCAATCTGCTTGGTCTGAGACTAATACATAAATATAATGAACGTGTTGGACTGTGTTCAGCTCTTCCCGTGTTGAAACTTTCGGCGGTCCGTCACTAATACATGAATGTGTTGGACTGATATATCATAGGGCTGCTTGGTCCGACACTAATACATGAATGTGTTGGACTGATATAACATAGGGCTGCTTGGTCTGACACTAATACATGAATGTGTTGGACTGATATATCATAGGGCTCTTGGTCTGACACTAATACATGAATGTGTTTGACTGATATAACATAGGGCTGCTTGGTCTGACACTAATACATGAATGTGTTGGACTGATATATCATAGGGCTCTTGGTCTGACACTTATACATGAGTGTGTTGGACTGATATAACATAGGGCTGCTTGGTCTGACACTAATACATGAATGTGTTGGACTGATATAACATAGGGCTGCTTGGTCTGACACTTATACATGAATGTGTTGGACTGATATAACATAGGGCTGCTTGGTCTGACACTAATACATGAATGTGTTGGACTGATATAACATAGGGCTGCTTGGTCTGACACTAATACATGAATGTGTTGGACTGATATAACATAGGGCTCTTGGTCTGACACTAATACATGAATGTGTTGGACTGATATAACATAGGGCTGCTTGGTCTGACACTTATACATGAATGTGTTGGACTGATATATCATAGGGCTCTTGGTCTGACACTAATACATGAATGTGTTGGACTGATATATCATAGGGCTCTTGGTCTGACAGTAATACATGAATGTGTTGATCCTCAGTGCTGCCGCCCCCGCCGCCCCCGTCCAGCAGTAGCAGTGAGGACGAGTCCGTGAGCGGAGCCGCCACCGCCCTGCGGAGGAGACGCCCCCGGAGGAACACCGGCCCCCTGCTGGCAGACCCCCCGGAGGGAGGGGCCCCGGGGTCTGGCCAGAGTGAGGAGGAGCAGGAGGAGAGGGAGAAGGAGGAGGCTGTTCCTCAGGCCCAGGAGGCTCGTGGGGCCCGGGTCCCAGGGCCAGGGGAGGCCGGCTGCAGCCTCAACACGTGCGTCCTGCTGGTGATGCTGGTCGCCGTCAGCATTAGCGTGGGCCACTACTACGGTAAATACCTCCAGGAAGAGTCACCAGAGTCGGATTACATTGGAGCTGAAAGAACTGCTTGGGATGCAGGAAATGTTATGGAAATTACGGGGGGTTTAGTATCAATGGCAAAACTGGAATGTACCATTCGCTTCAGGGCTTTGACGACATACAGAAATGCAGACAGATTGTCACTGAGATTGATATTTGGAAAGAGCACCTTTCATCAGTGTTGTTCTGTTTGTTCAAAGTCCTCATGTTAAGTCATTGTATTTTGTATTTCAGGCAAATCTCAGCAGTCATACTGTAGAAAGGAGTTTGTGTGTGGGGATCCTGATGCGGTGCTGGAAGAGTGTTTGAGAACCTTTTTTAAAGATGAGGTATGAGAGATGCTTACAATAAACAAAACACTAAACGTGTCCTTTATTGTATTAGTAAAGCTATAATATATCCGGGGACAACGGGTGTAAACTAGCCTCTTAGGCTAACTCAATGTCCCTGAAATAAACCAATGAATAAATAAATAAATTAACGTGTTACTTAAAGGTGGATTTCTGAAAGGTATTAAGAGAAATGATCATGTTTTGTTTCACTCTTTAGGACCTGGCTTGGTTTCCCAAAGAAGAGCTCGATCACAGAAGCTTTGTGGAGATGATTATAAATATATCGAAAGAGAACGAGGAGCTCAATATACAACAGACCCTGATACAGGTAACCTGTCCTTCTCTACAGCCTCCCAAGTAGAACCACTGGGAATATTCATTATTAGTTATGTAGTATTTTAAACATGATTCAACCTGAGCAAATATAATGAATAACACTAAGGTGTGACCACTTTGAAGTGCAGAGCTGTGATTATAGAGTACAGGTGATTAACTAGACTAGTTTGATTCATTATGATAACCAGTGCTTCCCTTTGTATGGTGTCCTCCAGGCCCAGAGCTATGAGCTGGAGGTGCGGCTGCAGCAGGGGCTGGAGGAGAGGGCCCTGATGGAGGCCCAGGGGCAGCGGCTGGCCTCGGAAGGGCAGCGGCTGGCCTCGGAGAAGCAGCAGCTGCAGAGCTCCCTGGAGCAGGAGCAACGCTCTCTGTGGGCCCTGCAGGAGGAGCTGCGGGCCCTGCGCTCCGAGGTGGCCCAGCTCGGGGCCCGCGGCGCGGACCCCCTGGTGTTGGAGAACCAGAGGCTGACGGAGCAGCTTGAGGCGAGGCGGGCGCTGGGGCGCAGCTTGCTCAGCCAGAGGGACGCCGCCATGGCAGAGACGCGCTCGCTGAGGAAGGAGCTGGACCGGGAGAGGAGGTTCACGGAGGGCCTCAGGGAGGAGCTGGAGCAGCTGGCCGGCAGCAGCGCCGGGGCGGAGCAGAGCCAGGCCGAGACCCAGACGCGGCTGATGGAGCTGGAAAAGAGGCTGGGCTTTGAGCAGCAGCGCTCGGACCTGTGGGAGCGGCTGTACGTGGAGAGCAAGGAGGAGAAGGCCAAAGGAGACACTCCGCCCAGAGCCCAGAAGTCCAAAGAGGGCATGGCCGGGAAGGTGAAGAAGACCTTCGAGGCAGTGAAGAACTCCACCAAGGAGTTTGTCCATCACCACAAGGAGCAGATCAAGAAGGCCAAGGAGGCGGTGAAGGAGAACCTGAGGAAGTTCTCTGATTCCGTCAAATCAACCTTCCGCCATTTTAAGGATTCTGCGTCGACGTTAATCAACAAGGCCACCGCCGAGTCCAAAAGATTCAACGACGCTAAGGGCCCCAGGGACTTTAAGGGGCCCTGGGACGCTAAGGGGCCGTGGCAGCAGGGGCCCCACAGGCCTCAGCACAGCCACTCCTCTGAGTCCACCGAGGGCTACAAGCGCAGCCAGAACACCCGTAAGTCAGGAGACAAAGTCCATGAGGACAGAGACACGCAGAGCCAGCGAGAGGCTCCCAGGCGGGGCGCTCGCGTATTCAACCGTGGCTTCAAGGGCTCCCCGAGTCTCTTCGGAGAAGGAACGGAGCCCGTGAGAGCGGACGAGTTCCACCAGCTCCTCCAGAGCTACCTCCATCAGGAGGTGGAGGAATTCCACCACTGGAAGGAGTTGGACAGGTTCATCAACAAGTTCTTCCGCAACGGTGTGTTCATCCACGACCAGATGCTGTTCAAAGACTTTGTCGGCCGCGTGGAGGATTACCTGGAGAACATGCACGAGTACTACGGCCTTGAAGACGGGGTGTTTGTAGACCTCGATGAGTACGTCGACAGGCACTTCTATGGAGAGTCAAACACTAAGAGCTATGGACCAAGGTAACTCCCGCAGACCAGTTAAACGGTGACAGCGTTTTAAGGTGTACCTGTGACATGATTGTAAATGAAAGGCTTTTCTCGCCTCTGAACTTCCCCAACAGACCTACGGAGGGTCCCGGTAAGCAGACCAAAGAAAGCCTGCAGGTCAAGCAGCAGCAGCAGAGAGCGAGGTCGCGACCCCAGAGAGAGAGATGTAGCCGATCAGGAGGGAACTCAGACACACACATGGCTGACGTCAAAATTGAATTGGGCCCAATGCCGTTTGACCCGAAATATTAACATATGCAAATAGTGTCTTTCCACTTACTTTATAGTTCTTTCCTGATTTGCTTTGGACTAAGAGTCTTAAATGTTTTGCACAATGTTTTCCTGTATAATGCTACTGAATTTCCTCAAGCTTTTTGTGTTTGGTTTTCAAATAGTTGGGAATGTACTTAAAAGCCATTCCGACAGGCAGTGTTCCCCAAGTGATCTGGCTACTTTTGATCTACTTTATAAATTAGAATTTCAAACCACAACAACAGATTAGTTATTGTAAATTGATCATCTTTCAAGAAGCTGTCGAGCAGCAAGGCTTGGATTCTCATTAGGCGTGATGTTTTATTGTTCAAGTTGCATTGGACTTGTTGCTGTACTTCACGTTGTTGTGAAGTTCTTTGCCATGGTTAGATCGCTTTTAAATGTTCCAACTTGTCATTCCACTTCTCATCTTGTTCTGGATGTTTTATTTGACCTTCAAGTTTGGCGTGTTGGATGATAAACAAAAACAATAAAGAAAAACTAAACTCAGACGAACTTGGTTTTGTCTCACATTTAATAACAAACAAATAAAAGCTATTTTAAATATCAGGCTGTGTGTTTTCCTCCAGGGCCGTGGCTCGTCTCTCATAGACCAAGATGTTTCCTCCGACTCGCCCTTCAGGGAAGTGAGAGTGGAATATCTCGGCAGTCCTTGTGAATTTATTGCTTTCCAGAAATCCGGAAATATCCTAGATCAACAAGAGAGCGTTTTAATAACGGAAAAACAGTGAAGCCGACTAATTGTGTTTAATAGACCAGAGCCCTTCTCGAACATTGTACCTTTTCCAGAACGTCAAACAGCACCAGGTGGGTGGGCAGGGCGGCCCGGTCTGGGAAGGCCCCTGAGAGCCAGTGGAGGGGGTCCTGATAGAAGACCCTGGCCTCCTCAGAGTAGCCCGCCCCCCCGAGGTCAGGGGGACACTCCAGGAACCTCATCCTGAGGGGGCAGTGGATGTGGCTGCAGGAGGAAAGCATGAATGTCAAACTATTTGTAATCTTTTTTTACTCATGTTTTCTAGTATTTCATGTAAGACCGGTCATATATAAACCCTGGTGGAGGTGTCATCACACAGAGAAAAAACATATTATAAGGAGAACACACAGACAAACTGAATAATGGACTCTTCTTTGTGGAATAGATAACGTAGAGAGAAACCAGTCCTATCACAGAACCCCCAGAGAAACAACCTCTAGAGTCTGGAGTCACAGACCCCCAAGAGAGACTACCTGTAGAAGGGTGAAGAGTGACAGGGTGACGAGTGACAGACTACCTGAAGAAGGGTGAGGAGTGAGAGGGTGAGGAGTAACAGGGTGTTGATTGACAGAGTGTGGAGTGACAGACTACCTGTAGTAGGAGGTTGAGTGACAGGATGAGGAGTGTCAGTACCTGTAGTAGGGGGTTGAGTGACAGGGCATGAGGAACAGGACCTCGGGGCTGGGGGAGCCCGCAGGGCCGGGGGGCTCACAGAGCTCCTGCATACGGGTCATGACGTCCAGTGCCCCCCGCTGGTGAACCAGGCCGGTATAGAGTGCTGGGAGCAGGTTGGCCACCAGCAACCCCCCTGCCGCCGCCCGCCTCCGGGCCTTCAGGTGGGCCAATGACATCCCTGCAGGCCCAGGGGAGCAGATCTCGTCAACGGGGGTGTTGTGCACCATGAACAATGACATGGTGAATACCGGGGCGAAGGACTCACCACAAAACAGCATGCAGAAGGGCAGCACGGGGTAGATGAACCGGAATTCTTTGTGTGAGAGAAAGCTGTTCACAGATCACAGACTGTGAGCAATCTGGTCTGTCCTGCAGTTCACCTGAATGACCTTTGACCCCCGACCCGAGCTCACCTGTATACCGTGAGGGTCCAGACGATGGTGACCAGCAGGACCCTGTAGCGTCTGGAGGCCAGATAGCAGCCGTGGAGGAAGAAGGGCAGGTGGGGCCCGATGACCACGGCGAAGCCCTGGCTGAGGTACCAGTGCCAGGGGTGTGAGCCGTAGAATGCGGCCAGACCGTGCAGCACATTGAACTGCAGGAAGTTGTACTGCACCAGGGTCCACTGCGGAGAACCAGCATTAGACACACACCGCCTCAGAGAGGACCTTATGATCAGAAGACAGGGGGGGGGTTCTGTACCTTGCCGTAGAACAGGCAGTCGATTACAGTTGAGCTCACGAGGGTGAGAGCCCTGCGGGTCAGAGAGGCGGTTAGTGAGCACGTTTAAGGTCAAATCAGGGCGAGTATGGGGGGTGACGGAGGACCCCTCACCCTATGGGGAGGCAGCGGTGGGTGATGAGCCGCAGCCGGCCCTCCTCCAGGTGGAAGTGGGAGACGAGCAGTGGGAGCCAGACGATCAGCGCCGTGGGACGGATCACAATCGCGATGGCAACCAGCGTCAGGTACTTCTTACTGAAACGTATTAAAAAAAAAGAAAATGTTTCATTACGATCGATTGATAGAGGATGAGGAGATACAGACCAGGCCTGGAGGGGCTCTGACCTGTGCTGTGTTCTGGGCTCTGACCTGTGGTGTGCTTTGGAGCCCGGGAGGGGGTAGTAGGTGAGGGCCAGGCTGGTCAGGGTGGTCTCCATGGTGTTACTCAGGGTCCGGGTGCAGCAGTACCAGGTGAACCAGGAGCACAGCTGGCAGAAGTACTAGCAGTGGAGACAGTTCGTTGGGATATCAGTAAGGATTCCCCCTGCACACCTTGTACTGACACCAGGAAACTGGGCAAAATAAATCTTGCTCGGCCAATAACAACAACAACAGTATGTGCAGAAAAATCCATTCATAAAATCATATTAATTTGATGTTACCGGGTATGTCAAGTATCTTATCTTGGTTAACATTGATAACAGCACATTAGGTGCATCATATTCTGTAGTCTGGTAATTATTTACCGTCCATTTTGCCACATGAGGATTCTCCATCGATCGGGTGAAGAAGTACATCTTCACATCGGCCGCAGACGCAAGCAGGGCCTGCATGACTCTGGGAAACCATATCTATGCCCCGACCACTCCGGTTAGAGCAGAACAACTTCAGCAGCACAGAACCACACAGGAAACTGAACGCTAAAATGAGCAGTGAAATATGGTTTCTACTTACCAGCACAGTCACAGAGTCCAAGCCGATGAAGTGCAGAGTTTTGTAAATGGTGGCAAAGAACAGCGGGTAGATGAACCCTCTGAGACCGGTCTGCCACTCCCAGGTCAGATAGCCGTAGGTGAGAAGGTCAAGGTGAATACAGTGTTCATTCTATCACAGGTCAGCGGCATCATGATAACAAACACAGGGGCTTCAGTCACCGGGACGACTATATCATGTTCAAAAGGATATCCAAAGGCCATGTAGTGGGAGACTTCTAAGGATTGCCAGTACTCATCAGGCACGAAGCTGGTCTGGACAAGGGAGCAGTTCGCCAGCCGGAACACCACCGAGAAGGCGGTGATGCCGAAGGTCAACCAGCCTGTGGAGTGGAGGAAGGCATCATGGTCCTCTGTACAGAAGGTGCTGATAGAAGACTTATTAATTATGACTTATCATCCAGATGCCCACCCTCGTTAACCACATTGTTGTGTAGCTGGGATTTCCGTTTCCTCAGTTTGACAGTTTCGTCTTTATCCCTGAAGCCGAAACGGGCACGGATGGTCTCCATCGTGGCTTCACTCCCCTTGTCATTGAAACAATCTGTCTTCGATTAGTGATCGATAATATTGTCCGATATTCCAACCAAATACTTGATTTCTAACACTTGACGACGATCAGCAACATTAAACGTCAAACAAAATGAACCATCATGGATATAGACTGACATGTTCTGTTAGATAATTGACTACAGAATATAATAATAATGATTAATAAATGAATCCAGACTTCCACCAGCTTGTTAATCACAAACTAGGCAGAAGCAACTTCGTCAACTTCCTTATACTCTACATTTCCGGTACAAGTGTTAGTTTACTTCACAATAAAAGTTTCAAAACTAACTACAATTTGTATCAATTAAAGAAAATATCTTATCAGTGCAATCTGTTAATTTCATTTTTTCCTCAATATTGTATAGTACTGTTGGTTAATACAAATATATAGTTTTTAAGTATTATTCAAAATTGCATAAAACCCTCCTAATTTTACGATTATAGTTTTGAATGTATCGACATATACAGTTAATGAAGGGGACACATCTTGATATCTTCCTAATAAACATAAGACACACAACAAATGTGTATACATTTTTATATTAATGATATATTATTAACGTTTAGATTACACGCAGTCACGTTCGCGAGATATTGAGCAGGCCTCGCGAGAACCGCGCCTAACCTTCCTGTAGTACCCGGTTGTGGAACATGTTTCGTCCTGTGGTCCTTGACCAAACAGTAGCGGTAGCTTTCCTATAAGCATTAGATTTGGCTGTCTCTCGTCCTCTGTGCCTTCTAATAACTCCGGTATGTTCAGAAAACATTTTAATTTAGACGATAACCTACAATTCGCATATATAATGTATATTTCAGGTCCCAACTGGGGGAGTATCTTTGTCAAGTTAAGCTCAAAGAGGCTTCTTGTATTTCCTGTTCGTTTTTATTTATTTCAGGTTAATAGTCCTGTTCTAACGCCTTATTATTCAACAGCAGAAGAGCTTATCCTTTTTATATTCTGTCTATTTATTAACACAATGCATATGACATTTTAGGTTGCTCTTACTGATGGTGTGTGTGTGTTTTTATATATGTATATATATGTATGTATATATATATATATATATATATATATATATATATATATATATATATATATACAGGGGCGTAGGAATGAGTTTAACATTGGGGGGGACACATATCGGAAACCTGACAGATCCGTTAATGGTTTGAACAGAAATATGTCAAATTAACTACACTGAAAAAATTCACAAATATATCAGATTTTGCCAAAAAGATACATTTGTAAATGTAAAGGAAAACAAATTTTGAATGGCAGTAATGAACTGATAAATATCAAATCAATTCTTTAATTGCACGCTCAATCATCTAGTTTTTTAGAATAAGAAGCGGTGACAAGACGCTGTGTTGCGCTTTCAAAATGAAATAAAATATTTTTCTCCCCCGGTATAATTTTTAGGTGGGACAAATGCGCCTGTCTCCAATATTGGAGGGGACACGTCCCCTCCGTCCCCCCCGGTTCCTACGCCCTTGTATATATATATATATATACTCTCCCACACATACTGCATGACAATGATTATCATTTCGGAAGAAACGTCCAGTTTCAAAGTAAAAGCGGGTAGTAGAGGTGACTCTTCCCGTTCCTCTCTCCAGGTTAGCCTCATGCTCCAGAGCGTCGGCCGGTTCCCAGACCAGAGGAGACCATGTTCCGCCGGAGCATCACCTTCCCCCAGATGGCCGTAGCCATGTGCCTGGGGACCGCCGGGGGGGTCTATATCTACGGCCCCTACTACCGGCGCCAGAACCCCCCTCAGGACCAGGCACCAGCGGGGGTCAGGGGGGCGCCCGCCGCGGAGCAGGCCCTGGTTCTGCCAACCCCTGGACCAGCCCTGGCTGCTGCTCAGGCAGGGCCTGAGCGGCGGCCAGAACCTCAGAGTAAAGACGTAGTGGAATGATGGGAATTGTCCCTTTGTACAAAATAAAATATGTTGTGTTATCTGACTTTGGACGTTAGTGTGGAATATTCTCGTTCTATTCAGACCCAGACGTTTGGTTCAAGCTCATTGGATCAGTTTGTACCACATGACCAGCCCTCTGAATATTTTCTGACCCTTAGCACACCCCTAGGACCAGTACAGCCCTAGGACCAGTACACCACTGGTGCCAGTACCCCACTAGGACCTACACCCCTAGGACCAGTACAGCCCTAGGACCAGTACACCACTGGTGCCAGTAACCCACTAGGACCTACACCACTAGGACCAGTACACCACTAAATGGACTGCATTTTATATAGCGCTTTTCTAACAATTGGCCAACCAAAGCGTTTTACAATACTGCCTCACATTCACCCGTTCACACACACACACATTCACACACCGACGGCGGAGTCAGCCATTCAATCCAACTGCCAGCTCGTCGGGAGCAGTTTCAGGGTTAGGTGCCTTGCTCAAGGACACCTCGAAACTCTGCTAGGACGAGCCGGGGATCGAACTAGCAACTTTCAGGATACCAGCCAACTCGCTCTACCTCCTGAGTAGGACCAGTACACCACTACGGCCCAACAGGGTCAACAGAGTCCACAAGAAGAATTGTGTCAATTGATTGAAATAACTGATGAAAACTTTGGTAAGCATTCATAAGTAAGCCATTTAAACACATCCATGAACCCGCTCGTCATGGCGGGTACCGTTACAGGCCTGAGGCCACCGTTACGGTTTAAAGTTCAGCATTCAAAGGGTTTGGTAGCTGGCTCGAGTCAGAAAGACACGATCGTTTCCTTTAAGTTCCGAGTGGATTCGAAAAGCGTGTTCTTTGCCCACATGGCATTAACATCCAACCGTGTAACACTAGTGTGAACTCGATGCATGGACTGAGAACCTTCTGGTCTCAGAGCCCTGGGTTGGCGACCTGGAGTGACGCACAGACCACCATGTTGCTGGTAGATGTTTCCTCATGAGGCGGAGGATGGAGTCTGGGGGAGGAGCCGCTCAGCAGACCAACGCTTGGTTGATCTGCTCAGACACCACACTCAACACACACACACACTCACTCAAAGTGCAATATCTCTAATAATCTCGTTGTCAGGCAGTGCAACAAATGGATCAAAGCGGCGACTGAGAAAACTTTTGACAAAGTTTAACTTTAGGAAAAGCTGAACCAAAAAGTGCCTTCGATCCCCGGAACCTTGTGTGCCAACACTGCGGCTGGTAAGTTTTAATTTCAGGAAATGTTAATCGGGAAAACAGCATCTGTTAGTTCTTATCCAGACAGCCCAGAAACAGTAGAAGTCTGCTGAAGTACCTCACATACCGATCCTGAAGGACTTGAGAGACTAAGTCAAACAATTCTCTGATTTCGTTCTTTGCTCGGGGCCAACATGTAAATGGGTTTCCTCGTCTCCTCCGGTCCCTGATGGACATGTCTCCTCACAGCTCTCTGGGTTCACATCAAACCCCTGAATGAACATCTGCAGCTCATTGATGTTACTAATACCATCTACGATCTCCGCGGTCAAGTGTTTACCCCTGAGAACCATAAGGGGTTAACACCTGGTTCAGGAGCCTATTCAGAGGCTCGGTGCAGTCTTGGATGTTTCCTCTCCGGTGGGGGGGCTTCTAAAGTTCTGTTTTTGTGTGAGAAAGGTCACCTGACCGCTCGACCACATGAGGGCCAGCTGAGGTCGATTAGATAGGGATGTCTCCTCTTTTAAAACGCCTGTTATGTCGAATAATCAATTGAGCAATGAGTGCGTCAGCGAGGCTACATGGCAGAACCATAACTTAAGTTTCTCCGAAGCGAGGGGGAATGTGTGGGCGTAACGAGTCCCAGGGTCCTGTGTGTGCGTAAGGGGGTGTCAGGGTCCTGTGTGTGCGTAACGGGGTGTCAGGGGCCTCGGTACGTGTCATAGACTGCTTACGGGGCCTCTCCTCGTATCCGTCTTCCCTGTGGGAACGGCCGCAGACTTGGAGCCCTGCCAGGGTAGGCCCTGTGGGACTGGGTCCACGAAGCCGTTATGTTTTAGCGGACATTATAGGTGGGAGGGGGTGTTGGAGCAAAGCAGCTGCTACCAGGGCAGGTGTACAAGTGTACCGCTGCCTCAGCCTGTAACATGATGATGATGATCCTGGTGCTCGTGCTGGAGCTGATAACTGTTTAATCGATTTGAATGTAGACTGCATTTGTATTCTCAAACGGTTCAGTTGTTGCAATAGTTGCTATAGTGGTAAATAGTTGCGTCCGTTCAAATACAAGAAGTGACTTTTGAAAAGGCTGTGATGTAATTTAGAAAATTTATTAAATAAACTATTTTCAGGAAGAGCTGTAAAACGTGGCCAGATAACTTTTGAGAGGCAACATGACACGATATGAATGATTATGTAACTGTGTGTATTAGGCTGGCAGCTCTAGAACGGCTTTTAAAATGGTGAATAATTGGTATACATGTCGGCAATAGGATGGACGTTTACATTGGTTTCCTATAAATGCTCGCTTTTTTTTAACTGTCCCAGTTCCACTGACTGATGAGTCGTCTGTGGTTAATAGCTTCTTGTTTTTAACTTTTGTAGATTCATATCGATCTTTCTGCATTTCTTTCTTGCTGGGCTGCATTATAATACTAAAGGATGATGAATGGCTCTACATTGACCATATCTATTGAAGCGTGCCAACCCATTCCTCCTAGTGCGTTCCCATAGGTACAGCTCCAGAAGCTAAGCTCCTTACTAGCCGAGTTGAAAGGCTCATTATGGCTAAAGAATGTGAAGTGTCTAAAATCCCCGTGGTCATGTGATGTACGCTAGACTCTGGAGGGCCACTGCAGGAGGGCCATTCAGAGTCAAACGGGGCAGTTTAGATTTTATTGAATTAAGGAGCAATGCTTGTCACCTGCATCAATATGTTGAGTGAATGGGGGAACACACACACACACTGGTAGGACATTGTGAGAGACCCTTTATGCCTTACATTTAATTTTGAACCAAGTGGCCTTGATTCCCATTATGCAGGCAGATAGGTGTCTGTGCTGAGAGATGGAGGGAGGGGAACCAGGCGACTGGCTGCTGTTGCATATCTGCCCTGAGATTATGATCCAGGATATGTTGCAATGGCACCTCCGTCAGAAGACCTCGCCTTGTTGGTTAAACGGCTTTACTGCCGTGCTGCTCTTCCTTTTGTCCTGAAGTTGAGTGCATAGCGAACACTCTAAAAACGAAATGATAATGTGGTAATCGTTCAGCGTAGACTCAAGTCTGAGAACCTCTTCTGGCAAGAATCTGCTTGTTCTGAGGGAAACCTGTCTTGTTTTGTCTGCGTGTTTTCCTTCTGCTCTAGAGAAAGACTCACAATGTCTGATGGTGATTACGACTACCTCATCAAGTTCCTAGCCCTGGGAGACTCGGGAGTGGGGAAGACCAGCTTCCTGTACCAGTACACGGACGGGAACTTCAACTCCAAGTTCATCACCACGGTCGGGATTGACTTCAGAGAAAAGAGGGTGGTAAGCAGAAACCTCCCAAACGTTAAAGTCAGGCCCCCTGGTGGAAGCGTTTCTAACTCTTTTTATTTCAGTGTACATTGAAAGCTTAAACTCATACATTTGCACACCACACCGGCTCTTCTAACAAAAGCCTGACTGATAAGCACTTCGCTGCAAAGGGTTCTGAGTAACACACAGAGGATGACTAAGACAGAACCGTAGTACACTCCTTCAGAATAAACATTATAATACTTGGCAAACACAACAACACTCAGCTAACGTGTTGACACAGCCTCTGATCACATAAGAACATGAACGCTACCACGGCCAACGTCATATACGATAACCTGCTGAGTGGTCTCTACTCTGTGTCTTAGTGCAGGAATGTAATGATGCAGTACGGATCATGGTACACTGCACTGCCCTAATCTTTTACTATGTACAATGCATTGCGATCTTTTGAAATATATGCAATCATACCATAATTTATGGTTAATTCCTGAAAAAAGTGTTTTTATGTGATCAGAGTGAAAACTTTATTTTCAATCGGTTTGGTTTTTGATTTTCAAGCTGGTAGAAGTCTGTATTTATTTTTATTAATCATTATTCTGTAGTCAATGATGTAACAGAACTTGTCAGTCTGTATCATTGATTGTTTATTTTATTTGACGTTTACATTGACATGTTATGTTGCTCATCGTCATTAAGTGTTATTTTAAAGAGAACTGCCTGATCACCACCTCTATCACCTCTTGTGGAAAATACCCACAAACATAAACATAACCGGGCGAACGTTGTTATTTCTACACCGGTCATACCGTATGAGGAACTTGCAGTATGACTCTTGAATATTAATATCGTGTGCTTGTTCCCCCCCCCCCCCGTCTCCTGAAGCTGTACCAGGCCAACGGACCCGATGGAGCCACAGGCAAGGGGCAGAAGATCCACATCCAGCTGTGGGACACGGCCGGGCAGGAGAGGTACAGAGACATGTCCCTCCCTCACCTCCCTCTCTCACCTCCCGCCCTCTCCTCCCTCTCTCACTTCCCTCTCTCTCCTCTCTCTCTCTCCCTCCCTCTCTCTCCTCCCTCTCTCCCTCTCTCCCTCCTTCTCTCCCTCCCTCTCTCCCTTCACTCTCTCCCCTCCCTCTCTCCCTCCCTCCCTCTCTCCCTCCCTCTCTCCCTTGCTTTATATTGTCGGTAAGCCAGTGCACATTACATACACAGACCTGTGGTTCTTCAAAATAATTACTTTTCATTTATTTATTTAGGGCATTTAGCAGGCGCTCTTATCCAAAGCGACTTACAGGTAGTACATCTGTCAGAAGAGTTACTTGAGAGAAGGTTATATTCAAGGCTGTTTTATAAATGTGTTTATGACACACATGTGTTTATGAAACGCTTTTTAAAAGATGCAATGAATGGCTGGAAAGACAGCTCAGTTTTTTTTCTAATAACGAAGATCTATTGGTTTACCTGACAGCTGAAGGAGAACAACACATTTTGTATTTATCGGTATCCCGGAACCTCCCACTCCACGCGTCCCTCGCTGGTCTTACTGTCTGTCACCCCCATCTCTGTGTGATGGTTCAGTCCATGACCAGAGGATTCTAACGTCCTGTCTGTGTGATGGTTTAGTCCATGACCAGAGTAGTCTAACGTCCTGTCTGTGTTTCTCCTCAGGTTTCGGAGTCTGACCACGGCCTTCTTCAGGGACGCCATGGGCTTCCTGCTGCTCTTCGACCTGACCAATGAGCAGAGCTTCCTCAATGTCCGGAACTGGATGAGTGAGTCGTTCATCTGATTCAAACTGAGCCACCTCCACTGCCACCATCACCTTTATATTTTATTATATATCAGTATATTAACAACCTCTCAAGATGTTCGTCCAGGTTTCTCCTCAGACCGCTTTAGGGAAAGTTCTTACTTTGTCGATGTTACTGAGGGTGGAGGGGTTTCATTCAAAAGGACATCATTTAAAATCAGGTTAATTAAAGCTCAGGCTGCAGGGAATCTATCTAGAATAAATGTTTGTTTACATGACAAAACAAATTGAGCCACAACAATCGCTGTCTATTTGGTGTTTACTGAAGATCTGCTCAGACTTTGTTGTTGTTATGTTCTCTGGTTTCAGATGTGCTTGTTGATCTCTGGTTCCTAACGGTGTTTGTGGTTCTCCTGTTCTCCGGTTCTGCTGTGTCTGCAGGTCAGCTGCAGGTCCACGCCTACTGTGAGAACCCGGACATCGTTCTGTGTGGGAACAAATGCGATCTGAGCGAGCAGCGGGCGGTGAAGGAGGAGGAGGCCCGCGACCTGGCCGACAAGTACGGGTACGTGGCTGTCGTATGGTGGCAGAACCTCCTGCAGAACCCGGGCCCCTGTAGCACCCTGGCCCCTGTAGAACCAGGGCCCTGCAGAACCTCCTGCTGTAGAACCCCGGCCCCTTTAAAACCCGGGTCCTGTAGAACCCAGGCCCTGTAGAACCGGGGCCCCCAGCGTTTGTCTAGGAGGCCGTGATCTCTGTTTGCCCGGCCCTCTTCAGGGGAGCGAGGGAGTATACGACGGTCCCGGGAAGACAAATATTGGTCCGCCTTTATTCAATATCCTGGTCTGACAAGCTGTCGGTGGGACACGCCTTCAGGGAGCAGGTGGCTGTACGTGTTCAGGACACTGGGGTCGACAGAGGGGAGACTCTGAGGACACCATCCTCATGTGGACCTGATGTGGCCCAGTGGGGGCGGAGACACACTGTTGTTGTTTACGTCTTTATGCAGATGAGTTGCTTTGTTTGTTAAAGCAATTCGTTTAATTAAAGTCCTAGAGTGTAAGATGACGCCCCTCCCAGTTCTGAAGCTGTGTGACGTGGACTAGCTCGGCTGCTGGGTGGCGTGAGTGGGAGGGGCTTATGGGGAGTGGGAGGGGCTTATGGGGAGTGTCAATAATAAGAACCTTTCTCTTCTCTTGGAAGATTAAAGAAGAACCTTCTTAACTATAGTGGAGCGACCCCCTCTCTCTCCTCTGCTCTCTGACCCCCTCTCTCTCCTCTCTGACCCCTGACCCCTGACTCCTGACTCCGCCCCCAGGATCCCGTACTTCGAGACGAGCGCGGCCAATGGGCAGAACGTGGGCGGGGCCGTGGACGTGCTGCTGGACCTCATCATGCGGCGGATGGAGCGCTGCGTGGACCGCTCCTGGATCCCCGAGGGCACGGTGCGCGCAAACGGCACCGGGCCCGCCCCCCTTGACCAGCCCCCCCCCCCGGAGGGCGGCAAGTGTGCCTGTTAGGGGCCGGGGGGCAACCCCAGGGGACCCGACCCCCAAGGGGCGCAGGATGAGGAGGCTGGGTGTGGGTTGGGCAGGTGAGGATATAGGGCAGGAACAGGAAGTGATGTGATGTTCCGCGTTGTTTCCAGCGGGCGTCTGTCGGTTCGGATCTCTGTAGTTGCGTCGTATCGAAGCGCCTCGCTTGTCGGATCAAAGCGACCTCTGTGGTCGTATCGAAGCGGCCTCTCTGGTCTCGCGGGGCTCCCTTCTCTTTTCTTCTTTTGAGCGATGGTCCGTTTGAGTATCCATTATGATAGCCCTATTCCATGTTAGTTTATGTACTTAGATTGTGTTTGTTGTTTTTAGCGGTTTAATCCGTCTCTCATTCGACTGATGTTTTAACAGTCCAGTCACCAAGTTTCTTTTTACGTTCATCACCACATCCTCCCCTTCACACTATGCTGAGGCTCAGATGCCAAACATAGATACCCTAATATGACAGTTCCTCTTTCTATTTAATGAAATACATTTATTAATATAAAAATATATTCAATCAACCCAGGAAGAAAGCGTGTGAAACCTTCGGTCCATCAGCCACAATAATAACGATCATTTATTACGTCACCAGCAGCATGAAGCGTGTTTCTGTCACACTGGGCGTATATATATCCACAAGCTGGTTTATTTAAAATAAAACCGTTTTTTTATTACTATTTTCTATAATCTCTATACCGGTCAATCATTTTAATCATTTTTTTTAATAAAAAAAAGATTGAAAATAGGAACTGCAAGTCACCAGAAAAGCAGGAAATATTTTTGTAACTCAAGTAAAGAAAAGCCTGATTGGTTCATTTTATCAGCCAATCAGCAACACTATGACCACAGTTTGTTCCTGTTTTCAGGGACTAACGAGTTGGCCACTGATTGGACTGCTTTTGTATGACTGATTATATTCTAATCAGGGCTAACATAAAACACATCTGCTTTAGGAATAGAACGCATCAAAAAGCTGTGGTGTAGCAAACAGAATCTAAACCAACGGCATGTTTTACTAAATGTCCCCGGGCCTTGCTGCTTGTTCATTGGTTAATACCATCTGAAGAGATACTGTTGGACATCTGATGGACCTCCAGTAATACTAAGGCAGCTTGAAGCCTCCATAATGAGGGTCTGTCCCATTTAGGAATGTAAGAATATGAGTTTCCTCCTCAGGTAAACAACAATCACCTGAGGCACCAAGACTGAAACGCTCTGATCATGTAATGACACTGAATAGCAAAGACAATGGTATACAGCATAATGTGATGGCAGTATAAATACTTAACCCCATGAAAGGCTTTATAGTTGCACTGCCAAGTATGTGTAAAGTTAGTAAACATTGCGCCCATGATTTATATTTAATGCCAATAGTTAACACTATTCTAGATCCCATTTTGGAATGTTTTATCAATGGTAGTTTGATACCGATGCCAAATACACACCATCAGAGTCATATATTGGAGACTTTCAAATGGAAAATATGTGAACTATGCAAAAATAAATATATTTTATTTATCGTGTGAAAGCATTGATTGATATTTCTTTGTTTGTGTTCATTTGTAAAAGACACATTTGTAAAGAAAGGTTTGATTTATTAAAAGTTAAGAGTCTAATGCATTCAGAATCATGCCAGCACACCTATGCTGCTTTCTAGAAAAGTCTGAACTGAGAATAATTAGGCCTACCATAAATAATGACTTTAATATTTAATGCTTTAACTCATCTTTCTGTGGGAATAATCTGTCATGATGAGAAGACACAAAGTTGCTGTTACCTGTATTCATTATTTACCATGCTTTAATTCGCAAGAATCCAAATTCTTGACTCCATATCGATTTTATAATATTATGTATTGAAATAAGAACTTTTTTGGGGCAAACAATTTTACAATTCAAAGTGCAACAGTGTAATAATCCCGAGCCTCCGCTCGGCGGCAGCAGCTCATGAACAGTGCTACGCTCGACTGCTCTTAGAGAGAGTAGAAGAAGGTCCACTTCATAGCAAGCTGCCGGAACTTGGAGCTTTAAACAACATCAGGATAATAAGGGTAAATAAGGTACTAAAGATGAGCTTCTTATGACGGCTTAATAAGGTACAAAAGGAGGACGGTTTAAAATAGTTTCTTCCTTGGACCCTCTGGGTTAGTTTGGTTATGTGTTAGATAGTTAGCGTTACTTCAGATATGAGCTGTTGGGATCAGAAGCATAGGAAGTAGAAGCAGAATTGAAAGTGAAAGTGTGTTGCAGTGCATAACGTAATGAACCAGATTTGTGTCAGTATTTGACTCGTCTCCTTCACAAAGCTGACTTCATGTGGGGCTTCGGGTGAACTATTGGAGCCCAGGGTTGGGGTTAGGGTCCCAGATTCACTACAGGGCCAATCGAACACATGCTGATCAATCAACGAGTTGTTGCCCAAAATAACTCGTATTTTAATGACAAACATCGGCGCTTTGACAGACTAACCAACATGAATGTCTGTCCTCATAATAACCCGACCTGCTCCTGTCATGCTTAACCCTGCAAGAAAAAGTCTACTTATTGAGTTATTGGTTTAATTTGTAATTTAAAGGATTTTTATAACCGCAATCTAACCCTGAGTAGCTCTGAGTCGAAGCTCATACGCTCCCATCATCTAAAATCGGAACCCTCTGCTTTCGGCTGGTCTGCAGGATGCCGTTTCAGTTCTGCCCTCAATGTGGGACGAAGCTGCAAGCGGATTTCCGATTCTGCCCGTCTTGTGGCGAGAAGTTTCCGGCTCCAGCGGGAGCGGGACCATCGGGAGACGACACAATCTGTGGTTCTGGAGAGAGTAAGAACCGACGATCCAGTTCGAGTGTAGGTGTTTGTGTTTCTGTCTGGTTGAACGGTACCATTCCTGTCTGTATCGGTTTCAGGTTCGGGCAGTTTCTCTCCCGTCTCCGTCTCCCCCCGGCCTCCTCTGGGGTCGCCGTGTCGCGCTGCCATTCGGGGTAAACGTTCCGCAGAAGATCCAGTTCCCCTCCAGGATGCCTCTCCTGTCCTCCCCAAGCGGGGGAAAGCCAGAGGTAGACACCTGCTCGTGTGTAATGTGAAGAAGAGATGTTCACATCCCATTTTTTTACTTTCCGATTCCTGAACTTGAGTATCGGCCGATTCCGACTATATACGATAAAGCATCTGTTTTTTTCAGAACTAGATCATTTATATTTATAATCTCTAATCATAATAATACATTTTTATTCTTCTCGTTAAGCGTGAGCATAACACCGCACATGTTTATGAGGTTCTCTGCCTGTGTAGTAAGTGAACTATCATGTGATTGTATCGGATCTGAGCATAGGATCGCCAATTCCCAATACTGCATTATCGGGGGAATTCCCGATTCTGGTATCGGTATCGGAACAGCTCTAGTTGTGAAGACACAGCTGCCAGCTGTACCTTCATCATTACAAACTCAACGTGTGAAGTCAGAAGCTGGAGCCCCCGAGATATTTAGACGTTTAGGACACCGATAACGCTCTTATTTCGGAGCTGATCACCTGGTTGATTCTCATCCATTTTCCCCGAAAAGGCAAGACACCAGCTGCCCTCAAACAGAAAGATGGGATGGAGGGTCTGAACTCCCCGCCGGCCAAGAAGGCCCCAACGCCAGGTGAGCTGAACTCGTCCGATGTCACCGCCACCCGGGACTCAAACCAGCACCTTCCACCATGCCCTGGCATCTGTTTTGCTGGGCCCACGTAAAGTGTGTGTGTGTGTGTGTGTGTGTGTGTGTGTGTGTGTGTGTGTGTTAGTTAAAGGAAGGGGCAGGTCAGTGTGTGGGCGGCAGGTGGAGGAGAAGGAGCTCTCAGAAGACAACCTCCCGACCTCCCCCTCCCCGTTCTTCAAGGCCTCCCCCGGAGGGGACCCCAGCCCGGGGCCCAAGCCCGCCCAGAAGTCCCCTCAGAAGGAGAGCTGGGTCGTACGTCACAATCACTTCCGTACGTCAAGGTTGTCCTTCTAGACGGTTCTTGACCAGCACTGACCGTAGAACTAACCTGTGTGTGTGTGTGTGTGTGTGTGTGTGTGTGTGTGTGTGTGTGTGTGTGTGTGTGTGTGTGTGTGTGTGTGTGTGTGTGCACGCGAGCAGGCCGGGGGTCGAAGTTAAAGTCAAGGAGCGGCAAGCGTGTGTCTGCTGTGACGCCGCCGCAGGAAGGGGAGGAGCTTACAGACACGGCGTGCAGGAAGTGGAGGCTGGGGAAGCTGCTGAGTCAGACGGAGAAAGACCTGGTCTACGAAGGTGACTGAGGAGATCCTGGAGCCGTGTGGAGCTGAAGGTTCATGTTGTGTGGCCTCCTCCTCACCTCTTGTTTTGTTTCCCTCTAAGCCTTCGCCTCCAACTCCAAGGAATCCAAACACATTCTCAAACTGGTGAGTCCAAGGTTTTCATTATACTTTCATTCATAAATATAATCAATAATCAATACTCCAAACTCTTTATATTTCCTTGCGGTCTCTGTTTGGCGACCCCCGTCCCACCTACGGTTCGGGGGTCGTATGGCCGCCTTGATGCCTGATCTCCTCTCCTCCTCTTCCTCGCAGGGCGCTAAAGACGGGCGGATCTTCAACGAGCAGAACTTCCTGCAGCGCGCTGCTAAAGCCTCATCAGGTGGGTTCACTCCCCCCCTCTGTTAGGTTCACTCCCCCCCTCTGGTGGTTCACTCTCACCCTCTGGTGGTTCATTCCTCACCCTCTGGTGGTTCATTCCTCACCCTCTGGTGGTTCATTCCTCACCCTCTGGTGGTTCACTCTCACCGTCTGGTGGTTCACTCTCACCCTCTGGTGGTTCACTCCTCACCCTCTGGTGGTTCACTTCTCCAACCCTGGTGGGTTCACTCGCCCCCCTCCGGACCGTGAACACATGGCGTTCAGAGCTCGCTCTCTGTTTTACGATAGGCTCGGTACACTATGATGTCCACTACATCATAATCCTAGTTTCCTTCATGTTTATGTTGGTTTATCTGTGCATAATTGACCGCCTCTTATTCTCTCACGACTGTCTTTAGTGGACAAGTGGATCAAAAGCAACAGGCTGGATTTCCTCGGACTGCCCCCCTGTGTGGGCTTTGGTCTCCATGCACTCCAATACAGGTCAGAAGTGGTTATTCATCCAGGCTCTTCTTTAGTTTTCCATCCAGTGTGGTGGTGAGAATTCTCTGTGTGTTCGGTAGGTTTCTGATCTTCCCCAGCATGGGCCAGACCCTGCTGTCCATCCTGGAGAGCAAAGCCACGCTCCCGTCCGAGAGAACGGTTCTCCAGCTAGCCTGCAGGATCGTGAGTTGTCTCCAGAGATGGCCAGAGATGTCCGGCTCTCTTCGCGGTAACCACAGTGTTTCTTCTTGTTTCTCCCACAGCTTGACGTCCTGACCTTCATCCACTCCAACGAGTACGTTCACGGGGACATCAACGCTGAGAACATCTACATCTCGATGGAGGGCCCCTCCCAGGTGACGAGATCTGAAGAGACACACACTCCCCCTCTGTTACTGCCTGACCCAGAATGAAACCTGCACACAGCTACGCGCTATGAGCTTAGTTAGTGCAGGCCGTCTCTCTGACGCTGCGGAGCTCTGCGCCGCGTGCGAGGCGTCTCTCTGAAGCTGCGGCCGTCTCTCTGACGCTGCGGCCGTGTGTCTCCGTGTCCCCAGGTGTTCCTCGCTGGCTACTCCCACGCCTTCCGCTACTGTCCCGGGGGCCAGCAGGTGGAGTACCGTGAGGCCAGCCGCACGCCACACGAGGGCGCTCTGGAGTACATCAGCGTGGACTCACACAAGGGGGCAGGTGAGTGGACCACTAACCTGGCCTTCTCTTCTCTGTCGAGGGGTCCCTGAGCCTGACGCCTCACCCTGACTGCGCCTGACGAGCTGGCCGTCGCCCTGAGGGGCTGACTCCGCCGTCAGTGTGTGAATGTGTGTATGAAAGGCTGAATTTGAGGCAATATTATAAATTGGGGGGCCACTAGTTAGAAACGCGCTGCAGTCCATCTATCAGTTACTGGAAGGACCTAGAACACAGCAATCCTCCAGTCCAGTCCTGGTCTGCATGCGTCTCATGAATCAACGTGACCGTGTGCTTCCTGTCTCCTCCACTGTGCTTCCTGTCTCCTCCTCCTCTGTGTACTTCCTGTCTCCTCCACCGTGTGTCTCCTGTCTCCTGTCTCCTCCATCGTGCTTCCTGTCCCCTCCACTTGCTTCGTGTCTCCTCAGGGCCTAGCCGACGCAGTGACCTACAGAGCCTGGGCTACTGCCTGCTGCACTGGCTCACGGGCACACTGCCCTGGGACTCAACCAGCGACCCGCAGACCATCAGCGCACAGAAGCAGAGGTGAGGGGTCAACATCCTGTCACCACAGAACGCTTCGCTCACTTATTCAATCATTCATTACTGGAGGGGGAGACCGCTCTGATTTCAGATGAATTCAGTGAATCCTTTGGAGTCCAGAGGATTTGTTTACTTAAAGGCCGTGTTGCAGGTTAACGTGTTGATTTATAACAAGGAGAGGCAAAGTTGTGCATTACAGTGCAAACATGACAATAATTGGCACCGATCTGGCGCACTTTAGAAGAGCAATCAACTGAATAAATGCCAGGTATAGCCTATCGGACACGCAATAAATGCACTTGCAAATGAGTGCCTGCAAGTATGACCGATCGTGGTGTGACATTATTTAACCATCAATCTACCGCAGATACGATCAGACAGATGTACATTGAACACATACACAAAGCACATTCGTCCAACCCGGCGGATGCTGACAGACAGCCCACAACAAGCCAAACATCACCACGGCGGGTGTGCTCTCTCTCTCACTCTCGCACGCCCGTACACAATCACTCCAATTTCTCCAACTCCAAGGCTAGGCTGCTTCACTAAGACCACAACTTACTAACTCTGCTAACCACAAGGCCTTCATAACCATGCAGTATGCCGAAGCCGCACAGTCGCACACACTCATCTTATGCAAAACAATCCGTTTTATCATCATTCAGTCAACATTCAACATTCAGTCACTGCAAATATTTAAAGAATAGCCTCTTACCATAAGTTAGAATGGACCCAAAGTGTGTGAGTGATACACTCTGGTTTAGCTTTCCCTTGCTATCCGTTTTTAGTATGACTTCTCAACATTACGTCTTTCTTCTGTTTGGCGCACATGGCTAATTTGCATACGCACGCAGGACTGTCTGGCTTCGCTTGGCAAAGAATATAATCTATCTATCTATCTATCTCCGCATGTGTCTAGTTTTAATGTGATGTATTTGGTATATTTCCAGTCAGACTTGTTGTCTCCCTTTTTCTGTGTGGTCTCTTACTCTCCTGTGTGAGCCGAATCACCTAAATGAATTCCCGACGATTTGTGTCGTTTAGCATTAATAAAGACTTGACTAGGCTATCTATCTATCTAGGCTATTAATTAACAATTATTTGCCGAAGGCGAAGTGAATAGTGGGGAATATAGCGCCATATACACAATTATTCACCTCACGGAGCCTGGGGTGAATAATTGTTTTAGTATTTACACTACACGTGAAAGCTCCAAAAATAAACGAGATAACACTTTTTACCGGGATTTATTTGTTTTTATTAGCGTTTTATTTGTTTTTATTACCGGACATTTTGAGATATAAACAATATCCCGAGTTTGAGATCTCAATCATGGGATATTGCCCAATATCCCGAGATAGCGAACCAATCAAATTGCGCCATCTTAGGAGGTTCACGTGTAGCATATACTAACTATATAAATCGATGTATTTATCTATGTATCTGTATAATCTGCTGAACACTCACTTACTAGTCTCTACTCTCAAGGGTCTCAATGCGTCTTTGGTCCGTGTCTCCCCAATGTGACGTCATGCAATGTATTCTGGGGGAAATGAGAATCGCAATCAATCGCAAACCGCTAAAATAGTACCTACTTTTTCGTATTACATTCCGTTTTGTGATACCTAACAACATTAAATACAATGGATAACAGTTTAAATCTTTATTACCAACAAGCAAATTGCACAAATTCGTTGGAAAATTAACCCTGCAACACAGCCTTTAATATTATTCATGTCATGTTAGGATGGATGGTTTTGCTCCACACACACTGTTTTAGATTAAAACATGACTGTTCCATAACGATGTAAGTGCTTAAAGCCCCCCCCACCCCTGACCCATCCCAGGTTCCTGGAGGACGTTCCCACTCTGCTCAGCAGCTGCTTCGGGGAGAAGAGAGTCTCCAGTGAGTGAAACATGGTTTGTCTGTTAGGGTGAACCAACACACAGGTTAATGACCTTCTGTTGGTGTGTGTGTGTAAGGGTGCGTGTGTTTTTGTGTGTGTGTTTGTGCGTGTGTAACCGTGTGTGTGTATGTGTGATTGTGCATGTGTGTGTGTGATTGTGGGTGTGTCTGAATGCATTTGTGTTTGTTTGTGTGTGTTTGTGTGTGTAATGGTGCATATGTGTTTGTGTCGTGCCGCAGGTGCGGTGCAGCAGTATGTAACCCAGGTGATGGCTCTGGGATACACAGACACACCTGACTACCCTGCCCTGAAGGCCGGCCTGAATGACGGCCTGCTGGCGCTAGGAGGCGCCCTGGAGCAGCCGCTCAGCTCCATGACGGCCTCCTACCACTAGTGGGCGCCCTAGAGCGGCCGCTCAGCTCTGTTAAGTCCACTATAAAACCCGTCTCTCTTTATTGTTGTCGAGGAAAGGCACTGAACGGGATTTTAAATGAATACTGGTTTTAGAGTGAAGTTGAATTTAAAAGTGTGTTTTATGTCATTTCGTTTTACCGGATGAATACGTTTTACCAGATTGATGACTACTATCTAGTCAAACTTGATTTTCATACACTTTTCAAATGTTTTTCCACTGTAGTGTTGTTTACAATATAGTCTTTTATGTCCAAATGCACTTGGGAAGGGTGCCACACTGTGGATTATTAATGTGTTCTAAATCCTTCACTCAGTTCTTTGACTCTTGAATGAGATAGTGTGCTGGTGCTTTACTGTTAATTTTAGGTGCACTTGTTCAAATATACATTTTGCTTTATGTTTTGTTCGCTACTTTTTCTATGTTGATTTCTGTGCTTTGTTAAGTGCTGAATATCGTCACAATAGGTTATACATACAATACAATATACAACACGTTAAAACCCACCATATACACCTCACCAGGATTGGCTGAAGACCTAACGATAATTTATCATGCTTTAGCCTGGAGGCCTTAATGTCGTGACCTCCCCTGGCAGCGGGGTGGCGCCAGTGTTTCACGTCTTCACATTTCATGCGCCGCATACTAACAAATACAAACTTTTTTTTTTTTAAGAAATCTTTATATTGTCAAACAAACGTTATATTGACATTTAAAACCATATACACTTTTGTTGACTATGAAAATGTAAATCTCATGTTTGCAATTCAGAAAATAAACAACGTCCTCTTGGCCTGAGTTTCCGCCCTTCATTCGGTCTTACCGGGTCTCTCTTAGTGAGGCGCTTATGTCAGACCAGGCACTTTCAAAACGAGGAGTACATTCATAAATGTAAGGCTTAACGATGATCAACGTGTGGATCCTCAGAAAGACCCAACAAAGACGGGGGTCTGACCTCTTAAAGCCGCCGAATACACGGTTAAATTTGGCCACGTGTCGGCAGTGAGAACTAAACTAACGTGCAGGTTCGGGTGAGGTATTTCCCAGAAGGCATCCTGTCTCTGTACTCTACAGACCAGCCTGTACTCTACAGACCATCCTGCTCTGCACTCCACAGACCAACCTGTACTCTACAGACCCTACAGACCTACCTGCTCTGTACAGACAAGCCTGCTCTGTTCTCTACAGACCAGCCTGCTCTGTACTCTACAGACCTGCCTGCTCTGTACTCTACAGACCAGCCTGCTCTGTAACTCTACAGATCACCCTGTCTCTGTACTCTCTATATTGCACCCAAAGTGTATCTCAACAGTTCTAGTGGCTTTAGTGGCTTTTGTGTAATCAGATTCCAGCAGAGCTTCTTAGCAAGTCTGCCCCTTCCTGGGCAGGATTGACCTCTGACCTCTGAACTCTGTAGAATGACCAGGCCGGTCTGAAGGAATAGGGGGGAAACGTCCCTTCCCCCCGTCCCCCACTCGGTGGTCCGGGTGTTGGGTCTGGTTCTGGCCGGTCTCCTCTCCTCCAGACAGGACTGGAGGGGGCGTGGCTCCAGGACCGTCCCTCAACTGTTTTTCCACAGCACTGCCGTCTGGTGGACTGAGCCCCGACACACAGAGGGGCATTGTGTCCGGGCTGCCTTAGCCCCTGAAATGGCCCCCCCCCCGCTCCCCATTAAAACCCCCCCCCCCGGGTTTGGTCGGACCGAGTGGACAGGATGCTGTACCGGAGACGGGGGGGGGGGGGGGGGGGGGGGGAGATCCATCAGTTGGCTGCGGCTCCTCAAGAGAACCTGTGATGTTTGGACTGTAGTGGTCCCTCAGAGGTCAACACTGAGGGGTGAATACTGTAGTGGAGACGGACCCTGAGTGGACGAGCAGTGAGCAGATCCATGCCCGTCCGGCTCGCTGAGAGACGCGCGTGACCATAAATAACGACAGCCTCGAGACAACAACCACACAAAGACACACTTGTGAATTTTCAAATTAAAAGTGTCAAGCCGTGTTCTGCCTTGGCACAGAGCAGCAGAAAGACGTGGGGGCGGAGGCAGGACTGCTTTGGAATCAAATGTTTTTCTCTAAATGATAATCAGGATTCATAACAACCCCCACACTCTGCCGGTCGGCGTTCGTTCTGCACATCCTCCTCCTGTTAGGCAGAGTCTGCTTGTCGTTGGTATCTCCTGGATACCATGGCTCCAGCAGTGTCACACTGGGATTATATATATATATATATTTATATATAAATTGGCAAATCTGGGCAGGGCCGGGGGGGCACGCCCGGGCTGTTATGAGTCAGCGGCGGCCGTGGCGCTGGTAGAGGGACGGTCCCGCCTCCCGACAGACTCTGAGGACAGACAGAAAGGGACCGTGAAACCTCCATGACCCTCCTCACAAGGGGGTTCGGTCTGAGTCTCCTCTGAGCTCCTTACCCTCCTCCTGGGTCAGCGCCCCCGTCTCCACGTCACAGGCCTCCTGCAGGTCCTCAGCACTCGACCCCTGAGGGAGGGAGGTCGAGAGAGAGAGAGAGAGAGAGAGAGAGAGAGAGAGAGAGAGAGAGAGAGAGAGAGAGAGAGAGAGAGAGAGAGAGAGAGAGCTCGTTCAAAACTTCAAACACACTGGCTAGTACACAGCGCTTGCCTATGGTGCTAGCCGACAGCGCTAGCACACTGGCTAGCATACAGTGCTAGCCCACGGCGCTAGCCCATAGCGCTAGCATAATGGCTAGCACACAGTGCTAGCCCACGGCGCTAGCCCACAGCGCTAGCACACTGGCTAGCACACAGTGCTGGCACACAGTGGTAGCCCACAGCGCTAGCAGGGTTTGGTAGCTTCATTGCATTCATCCGCTGTCTTTACCTGCGATAAGTAGCAGCAGTCCTCGTCCGAGTTGCGGAAGCCTACCGGAGCCTCCATGAGGATGTCTAGCTCCGCCCCCTCCCCCTCCTGGTGGTCATCGCTATAGAAACAGGAACACGGCAGGGATGAGTAACCGCCGCGTGCAGCGCCGGGTTTACACCACATAGCAACCGTTGCCTCCTGCTCCTTATTTGGCAGCGGTTACGTAACGCTCTGAGCTGGGAACGTGTAGAGGAACATGAGGAACATGAAGAACATGAGGGCGAGAAGGGCCCCGTTGGCCCCATGAGGACACGGCCCCCACAGTATATACATCAGGACAGAACCGAGGACTGACCTGTCAGCAGCGTAGATCTGCTCCACAGCCACTTCCTGCTCCTTCACATCCACTTCCTGCTCCTTCCCATCCTCGTCCACGGAGCCACGTTCAACCCCCTTCTCCTCCTCCTCTGATATGTCTTGTTCCTTCTTCTCCTCCTGCTTCTCCTCCCTCTCCTCCTTCTGGTCTTCCTCCCTCTCCTCCTCCTGCTTCCCCTGCTTCTCCTCCACCTCCTCCTCCTCCTCCTCCTCCTCCTCTTCCTCTTCATCTTCGTCGAGGTCCGAGCAGTTGAGGAAGTCGAAGCTTTCCAGGGCCGTCTCCACCTCCTGGGTGAAGCTGGAGGAGCTGGAGCAGCGGACCTGAGGAGCGAGACGACATCAGAACCGCTCCTTCAGTAAGACTCCAGGAACCAGCCGGCACTCAGAGACACACATCCTCACATAAACACATCCTCACCCACACATCCTCACGCTCTCACCACACACACACCTCACAGTCACAACACGACACACACTGTCCTCACACTCACATCCTCACACACACATCCTCACACCACACACATCCTCACACATACACCACACACACGCTCACACTCACAATATGCACACAGCACACATACACCCTCACGCTCACATCCTCACTCTCACACCACACATACTCACACGCACATCCTAACACACATACCACACACACCACGCTCACCATCTGAGTCTCCTCAGTCTTCTGCTCCTCCTTGTGCTCCTCAGAACCCTTCTGCTCCTCCTCCTCCTCAAAGCTCTGGCCCAGCGGCCCCCCCGACCCCGTGGTTCTGTCTTCTCCGGGGCCCGGGGCCGGTGAGTCCTGGCGCCCCCCTGGGCCCCCCCCCTGGCTGCAGACGCTCTCCTCTGACGAGTGGCACTCTGCCAGCGCGTCGGCCCGCCCCCCCAGCAGGGCGGCGCTGGGGGAGAAGACGCTGGGGAAGGAGGTGCTGCGGGGCTGGGGGGGCTCGTGGGGCGCCACCCCCCCCAGGTGTGGGTCCGACTTGGAGCTCTGCAGGTGGCCGTTGGGCACCGAGAAGCTGCGGGCCCCCAGCATCTGGGTGAAGCCCGCCTCCGGCCCCGCCTCCTCCGGCTCGTCCTCCCCCTGATTGGACGAGAGCGAGGGCGTGGAGGTGCTGGGCTGGCGGGGGGCGAAGGACAGCTGTCGGGGGGGCGTGGCCTGCAGCGCGGGCGACGCCCCCGCCAGCCGGTGGGCGTGGCCCCCCAGCGCCGGGCTGGACGAGTCGTCGGACGACTCAGAGGAGTTGGACCAGAGAGTCCCGTTGTCCGGGTCGCCCTGACGCCGCAGTAGGGACTGGGGGAGAGAGACCAGAGAGAGACAGTCAGACCAGTAGGGGGGAGAGAGAGATACACCAGTCAGACCAGTGGGTGGCAGAGAGAGACTATAGGGGACCATTGAGACCAGTAAAGGAGAGACCACAGAGAGGGTTCAGACCAGTGGGACCAGGGGAGGGGGGGGGGGCTAGAGGCTAATGAGGCTGAATCACAGATCATTCGATTACATCTCTTCAGAACCAATCAGGATAGTCTCCAGGCCGGGGATTGATGGTGATTGGATTAAGCTCCGGAAACGAGAGCTGGCTGAACTGTCGTGCGGTCGCCACGCCGACGCACGGCCTCCCGCTCCTCATGGCTGAAGGAGCCGCTCCACAGAACACGGTGAAAACACCACCTTACTACGTCACCACAACGAGGGCAGAGCAGAGGATCACTGAACACAGTGCTACACACCGACACCAGACCAGAAGACGATAGGGCGCAGTTTAGAACAACTATTATTAATGTGATTATATCTATCTTTACCAAGATTTGGTTAATAATACAAATCATGGTAAAGGTTAACCTTAATTGGACAAATTGACTTATTCACTTTATTTGACTAATTTACTAATTGAAAGATCTGAATAGTGCCCCCCCCTCCACCTCCGTCTCTACGCCGCTAACTGCTACGTCTTCCACTACGGCTACAGGCCAACACACCCGTGATCAGCGGGCCAATCAGGACGTCACGTGGGCACGTTCCTCCGCCCGTCGTGGCGGCGCCGTCCCGTCCTCGGTGTGGTCCGTCAAGGCCACTGGCTGCGCTCTCCGGGTGGCTGGGATGCACTGGGAACACTGGGACCACTACTCGACCAGTATCAGACAGCTACAGGGACCACAGCTCTGCTCAAACATACCGCTACTGACAGTGCTACCGCTACCTCTAGCACCGTTAGCGTTAGCGCTAGCTAGCCCATTCTCCTGCACGCGGCGGGCAGACGGCCCCCAGCCGCGGGCGCTCCGAACCACTCTCCCCACACACCCCTGCGCCCACCCCCACGCCGCGGGGCAGAGCCGTCCCCCGAGTGGCGTCTGAAACACAACAACCGGGACGCCGGAGTTAAGGCAGACAGGAAGTGATGTGTCGGGGGCGGGGCTGGAGGACAGAAGAGCGGGAGGAGGAGGGGAGGAAAGGTGCTTGTTGTGAAGGGGTCACGTGTGTGCCAGCCGCGGGGAGGAGGGGCTTCACTCACGTAGAACACCTGCTCCCGCATGGAGGGCGTGTCCGGAGGGCTCTGATTGGATAAGAGCCGCTTGGTCACGGTGCTGGCGGAGGACACCTGGTCGTCCTTATCGAAGGGGCTGGGGGCGAGAGAGAGAGAGAGAGAGAGAGAGAGAGAGAGAGAGAGAGAGAGAGAGAGAGAGAGAGAGAGAGAGAGAGAGAGAGAGAGAGAGAGAGAGAGAATCAGAGACACTATCAAACCCTACGGTCTAGGACCCCCGCGGACGGACCAGGGGGGCCAGGGAGCGACCTCTCACCTCCAAGTCACCTCTAGGTTGAGCTTGACGGTGCCCAGGTCGTTGATGTCCACGGCCAGGGTCTGAGGCAGGGGGCAGAAGAGGTCCAGCATCTCACAGGAGACGCTGCCCACCACCACGTGGTTGGCCAGACTCTTCAGCTCCGTCACCTGGAGGAGGAACACACAGAGCTGGAGCAGGGGGGACCGCCGTGTGTGTGTGTGTGTGTGTGTGTGTGTGTGTGTGTGTGTGTGTGTGTGTGTGTGTGTGTGTGTGGCCATGAGCGCCAATCCCATTTTAGAAACATTGTGTGAACACGACTGAATTATGCGTGTTGCGTTGTATTATTTATTAGCCTTATCGCCGCCCACATCCATCATTCAGCTCTCCCTGGTAGAGTGAGGCTCTATCTGCTGAGAGGACATTACACCGCGCTCTTACTTTGATGGACAGCAGCTCGGTGACCAGGGGCAAGAAGATGTAGTCCTCGCTGTCCCACACCTGCCGACTGCTCACCTCCACGCGGCCCCGCATGCGCCAGCGCTGCCGTCCGTAGCGCATCAGCACCTGGAAGGGAACCAGCAACCCTCAGCGGGAGAGTGCGTGTCTATGTGTGTGTGTGTGCTTGTGTGTGTCTGTCTCTGCCTTTGTGTTTGTGCGTGTGTGTATGTGTGTGTGTCTCTATGTGTGTGTGTGTCTCTGCGTGTGTGCGTGTGTGTGTGTGTTTGTGTGTGTGGGTGTGTGTTTGTGTGTCTGTGTGAGTGTGTGTTGCCTCACCTCGTACTGGTCCCCGGCACACAACCGTGCAAACCCGGCGAGACCTGGAAGGCGTCAGCAGGGAATGAGTTAGCGGTTAGCCGCTAGCGTTAGCGGCTCAAATCTGGTCCCAGCAGCGGAGAAGCAGACACAGCATGACTCACCTTTCATCTTTATGTGGAACTCCCCCATCTGGCTCTCCAGATCGCTCTCCAGCGAACACATGTGCTACAACAGAAACCAGAAACCAGGGGGGAGGGGGAGTGGGTTGTCGAGGGGAGGATTAGGGAAAAAGGTGTCGTTAATATGAATAGAACACCCCCACACCGGCTCCAGACACACTCCTGTGTGTGTATGTGTGTGTGTGTCTCTGCCTCTGCCTCTGTGTGTGTTTGTGTGCGTGTGTGTGTGTGTGTATGTCTCTGCCTCTGTGTGTGTGTGTGTGTGTGTGTCTGTGTGTGCGTGTCGGTGTGCATGTGCGCGTGCGTGTCTTCACCTCGGTGCACTCCCTGTAGCCCTTGTTGGCCTCACTCAGGCTCTCCCTGGCCTCCCGGCTGCCGCTGGCCGAGTGGAACGCCGCCACCATCTTGCTCGCTCCGTCCCGAACCCGGCGCTGGATGCAGTAGGCGTCATACAGCTCCTCCACCTGAACACCACCCGCCCAGCGGGGGAGGGGCCGTCAGAACGCATGGACAGCAGGGGGGAGGGGGAGGACGGGGAGATGTCTTCACCACCAGGGTGAGATGCAGTCACCTGGTGGTGAAGGCATCTCACCATCTCACGGACATCCACAGGAGACGGGGAGAGGCGGTGGTGAAGGCATCAGACCTCAGATCTCCACCCCACAGAACTCCACCCTTGTGGACGGTGAGATACCTCCACCAGCAGGAGATGGCATCTCACCCTCTGAGGAGGGTGAGATGCCTTCAACTGGTGAAGGTATCTCATCTCATCGTCCACCTTCCCGAGGTTTGAGGAGGTTTGTATCTTCAGGAGGAACCAGAGGATCTCACGCACCTTGCTGAGGTGGAACTCCAGGCGCCGCATGAACCTCTCGATGGCCTTCACTTGCTGTGGAACAAAGAGAAACCCAATAAGGCCAGTATAAACCCACTCCCTCCCACTGCTGGTTCCCAGTGGAGTCCACATGCACTCTGAGGATGTAGAGGGGGCCTACCTTATCCTGTTCATAGAGAGACCCCTACGGAGAGACGGACATGAAGTTAGTAACACAGAACAGTCTGACCAGCAGGATGATACTGGTGTGACTGGTGTGACTGGTTCTCTCACCAGACGGCCGTTCCTCTTGTTCTCTCTGATCTGCTGGCCCAGGCTGTCCAGCTCCAGCTGGTGGACCTGCAGGTAGGACCTGGGGACGACTCAACATTAGAGGTTGTGTGGAGGGGAGGTGGTAGCCAGGCTACCTGTAGCGGTAAGCTTCATCAAAACTACGCTGTACCATATATAAAGTATAAAAGGACATATATATATATATATATATATATATATATATGTATATGTATATGTATATATATATATATATATATATATATATATATATATGTGTGAACGTGTGTTTAGTGCAATATAAGGATGCATCATGGTATGGTTGTAATAACAAATATAAAAGCCTCCAGATTAGGATGTATGTGTGTGTTTATGTGTCTGTGTGGGTCTTTGGGGGTGTGTGTGTGTGTGTGTGTGTGTGGGTCTGTTTGTGTGTGTGTGTGTATGTGTGCACGCATTTATGTGTGTGTGTGTGTGGGGGTCTGTTTGTGTGTGTGCATGTGTGTGTGGTTGCGTGCGTCTGTTTGTGTGTCTGTGTGTGTGTAAGTCTGCGTGTGTGTGTGTGTGTGTCTGCATGTGCGTCTATGTGTTTGTGTGTGTGTGGACTCACTGCAGGCCGCGTCGCAGGGCTGCGTAGACCTCATCCAGCCTCTCAGGCTGGGGGGTCTTGGCGGGGGGGTTCTTGGTGGAGCCGGTGAACATCCTGGTCCTCTGGGCCGGCTCTGACCTCTGACCTGGACCCTGTAGCGCTGGGGGGGGGGGGGGGGGGGACACTGGTTACCAGGACCTACTGGGGGAGTCAAAAAAAACAACCACTGAAGGGGCGAAGCTACGCCCAGTATCCTGTGGTTCCGGTTTAAACCAGCCAAGAAGCCTACTCTGAGAGGATGAAGAGGGCTGGTCTACATAGTGCTGATTAAACCTTTACAGACAACTTAACCATTTACTACTGGTTTACTACCGGCAACATGATTGGCCGAAGCCCCGTTCACCGAGATCAGAGCTGATCTGGCATCAGCCCTTAAATTTTAATCTAAAGTTTGATGTGTGAGCCTGCTCCAGTATTGATTGGAGGTCACTCAAGATAAAGCGTTCGGGCTTATTAAAAGACGACAGTCATTTCTTATTAGATGGTCGTCTATATAGAAACCCTGGCACAAGAAATATAGGAACTAAGCCAATCGAAAGTAGGAGTATGTGTGAATGCGAGAAAGAGAGAGAGAGAGAGAGAGAGAGAGAAAAAGAGAAAAAGAGCAAGACTTAAAGAGCCCTTACCTGTTGATTTGAGGATACTACTGATTCATGCTTGGAGGGTCGACTCTAGTTCTGCAGCACATCAAAGCCCCAACGACGTCAAGTCCTGCCATTTGCAAAACAAAAGAGGACAGTTGAGGAAATGCTTTGACATGATAACTCACAGTGCACAAAGAGGAACCAATAATCTGAGTAGTTTCACCATTAATAATACACAATTTATAATACCAGGAGGGGAAGGCGTTAGAGTGCTTCTCTCATTTCCTCTGCCTGACCACATTGTGCTGCTCAATGCCGCTGTGTGTGGCTATCGCGCTGACGACCTGCACGCTCACAGGCAATTCCCTTCCTCTTCCTCCCCCAATCTCCCCCTCTCTCTCCCCCCCCCCCCCACCCCCCCTCTCTCTCTCATCCACTACACAGCACAGGAAGTCTCATGGCGGACTTTAGACAGGAAACTCTACAGGGAAGTCTGGCCTGGCAGAATAAAAACATCTTGCACAAATCGCCGATCCTATGTCGACCAGAGAGTCGCATGTGAGCAGAAATCTGTGATTTATTGGCCCATGTGATCCTCAGCAGAGTGCAGAACGCTTTTAGACTGGTCAGGACTCAGATCCCAGTTCCACGGAGATAGTGACAGCAGAGATTACAGAGTAAAGCGGCCTAAGCCAACGCCAAACCCGTAACACCTCCGCTCTGTACGAGCAGAGCAGGGCCTTACAAACGTTAGGCATGGAGATCTCTGCGCTCTGGTGGTCCGCAGCGGCAGTGAACAGAGACCGGTTGTCTGTCTATCTGTCTGTCTGTCTGTCTGTCTGTATACTTAAGTAATGTTCATCAAACCAGAGGAGACTACCTGGGGCCGCGACAGCAGGTACGGCAGAACCAAGACCATCATTGTTGGATCAAATCCCCTCACAACCCTATCGGACATGAAGTCGCTCCCTGACGCTGTGGTCCACCTCAGCTTGTATCGCTGTAGTACTACTGGATTCTACTACGGTATTCCAGGGGTCCACTTAAAGCCCTAATCCCTGCCACATGCTGAGAGGATTAGCTGTAGTTTGCCAGGGTCAGAGAAAGGCAAGGACCTTTGAAACAAAGTATTCTGAGTGAAGCAAGATGTGTTATCGGCCCTAAACACTCGTAGAGAAAGAGCTGGCCAATGCCATCCTCTAGATTCAGACGGGAGTCTAATGAAACGTTCAGGCACACAGAGAGACGAAAATGCTGACTATTGAGGGACACATGAGGACCCCTTGCCTCCACACAGGATCAGTTTGGGGACGTACTGTCACTGGACCTTCGCTGTCCAATACAACCAGCTCTGGTGTTTATCCAAAGCGTCCATTAGTTAGTTATTAGTTATCTGAGGGCAGCTAAAACAACGAGTTATTTGATTGGATCCCCTCACAAGACCCTCGGACCCCCAGCCGTAGAGCGCGTGAGCATCAAGTCCACTGATCCAAAGACACACGCACAAGACACGCATTCTGCTCTGTACTGCTCTCATATTGATAGCGAGACACACATGAACGTGTGTGTGTGTGTGTGTGTGTGTGTGTGTGTGTGTGTGTGTGTGTGTGTGTGTGTGTGTGTGTGTGTGTGTGTGTGTGTGTTGTAAGGGGATGTCCATAAATGACACATACCAACAACAAAAAAAACGCTTAGATGACAAATTGCTGGATTTGCCAACAAGCTCTACTGACTGGGACTCTGACAGAAACACCTCCTGACGCCCCTCATCTTAAAGATGGCTCTCAGGCCCGCTGCCGAAACTTTGAATAGTAACAACCCCCAAGCCCTCCATACCCCACCCGGCCCTGCTTCCCTCCATGGCTCCAGAGCTCCAGACCTACCCCCGGCTCAGATCATCACGATGCGGACTCATGAAGTTCCGAACACCGAGAAACAAATGACGGCGCTGATTGTGTTGATGAAGATGGTTCAGCGGGACCAACTTAATTTGGGAAAACTTAACATCAAAGAAGAGCAGACTCATGTCGAAGCGTCCTGTCCGCGGATCCCAAAACAGGAAAACCCCTGGATCCCAGATGCGCTCCTTCACACATTCACTCGTCTTACCTAGGATTGAAGATCTGCGGATCCCGAGATCGTCCCATTGCGATGCTGAACGCGTTCAGAACTGCTTCCCATTCCGCTCAGGGCGCTGTCCTTCTTCATCTCGCAGTTCTTCTGTCCGGCGTCAAGCGCTCCCTGCTGCGCAGTCGCGTTCCTGCTGCGCCTTCAAAATAAAAGCTCCTAACGGTGGGACCACAAGGGGCTCCGAGGACCAACCATGTTCGGAAATAGCCAGATTCAGCTTTAAAATATTATGATACTATGATAACTAATACCTCTATCATAATCGAAGAAAACCACAACACACTAAGGCAAACAGAAGAGCTACAGATGATGCAGAAATAAAAAAAAGTTAGTTTTGAAAGAGACATGTTTCTAAAAATGGGCGCACACACAATAATAAGCACATTTAAATAACAAACTATTCATGCAACCATGGTTCTTATTTTGAAGGTCCCCTGGCAGAGCGGAAGTGCTGGCGGTTCTGAGTGACAGATGAGATGTGGCAGACCGTTCTCCTCTGAGCGGAAAATCTCAGCTCGCATCAACACGCTGAACCGCGACAGCAAAACACCGAAGAACACTCATTGATTGACCCTAAGAGAGGTGGTTTATCTGTAGCCAGGTGAAGGACAGCACCTCCTTTAGATCTCCCCCAACCTCCTCCTCTGGTCCAGTTGGGTCTGGAGGTACAGATCTAACGTCCATCCCCTCCGGCCGAGGACTTGTTGCACCTCTGAAGGGTTTCTGCTGAAGCTCCACAGATACCTGATAATAGATTTACTGTCCTTCCACTTTATTATACGAGTTGGATGTACTCCAATATTTAAAAACGATTTAGAAGCGTCTACTTCCATTTATTTTGTTCCAATTCAAACTTTATCAAATATGTTTTTCTTGGCGGAATGGCAACTTGAAGCCTATTACTAATGAATAATGACTAATTCCGTTTATTACTCGTTAACGTAAATTCAGAATCAGGTATGAGAGTCTTCTCACCCACAATAAACAGCAGAGGCCCTCATGGCTCCTCATCCGCAGGTGACTGAGTGAAACATGACTGGATAATCTCGTGTCACCTTTACTAAGTTGTAGGCTTCAAGAAAACATGACAATATGAAACATGACTCGGTACTTTGTTATGTTATTGAAACTTGAAGAGAGAAATTGACACCCCAATATTTCAGGGGTGTGCACTAAATCCATACTGCTTAAAAAAATTGCATGCCAAGTTTCACGGCATGTAATTAGTATTACATTGAGGACAAACTACACAGTTCTAAACCGACTGAGAGATCATGGGGGGGGGGGGGGGTCACTGCAGTGACCACTTCTCCAAAGTACCACCACTCCCCCTAAACAGGTTCTGTGAACCTGTGTTTAGTGCTATATAAAGAGGCGCCATGGTATAGTTGTAATGGAAAGATAAGATATGCATGGAGCTCACATCTGTTTGAACATATCAGGGGAAGCAGAAGGAAGACATGAGCAATCAAAGACACAAACCACTGTGGTCGAATATATGGAACAGAAACATGATAAATATCACGTTTCACCATCATTATACAATTGATTCATCGTGAGAGAGTTCATCCAACCCATCGCTGCCGCTGTTGTCATAGCAATAGTTGCTATGACAACGCAGTGTGATCAGAGAATGATGATACAGATGATACAGATTTCCCTATATCAGTTAGTGTCGTTCGTTTCCTTGATCCTGTGGAGATGTATCAAATACTCTCAGAGGTAAAGGGTGTCTATGATGGTAGGGGTGGTTTAAGATACGGAACTCTGTGGTGGGAATCTTAGCTATATATTAAGAATCAGGTTATAGCATTTCCACTCAAAACAAACTCAGTCAAGCCATTATGCTGGACAAACTGTATCAAAAGGTCAATATCAGTAGAAAGAGGCTTGAATGAGGAGTCTGCAAGCTGTTGAAAAAAAAAACATTTATTGTGGAGTATTGTGGTGGAGGTTTTGCGCTACAGAAGACCAGGAGTATTTATGTGCACAGGAGAAGTTTACTGATCACAGCAACAGATTGACTGTCACTGGGGCCGCTGTGCATAACTTACAACACGCGTTATACTTGGTTAGTAATAAATAAGAATACAAATGTGTGGTATACTTGAGTTAAACAAAAATAACCATGGCATCCATACCTTTAAGTATATACACATAATGACAGGTGAGCTCCCGATGTCAAAGGACCTTTACTCTGAAGGATTAGAGTGTACATGTGAAACACTGTAAGTGGAGGGTTTTCCACGACAACACAAGCCCGCGTGCCAGATCCATCTTGGAATGTGAGGCGACATGGTGGGGCTGTCGTCATTCAGCCAGCACCTGGACGTTTCATTAAGGTTTGAGTCTCTTAAAAAGCCGGGATTTGTTTTTTAACTGTTACCATCTCTTTCATTCTTTTTATTCAAACTGAGCAGTGCCAGTTGTTTTCATGTTTCTTGTTGCAATTAGGATACATGAATGCCTCATATATCCTAGTTCATATTCTATATAGTTAACCTAACAATACCCCCTTAAGCTATAATGCTTTGTTCAAAAACATTTGAGTGCTGTGGGGACACCAGTTCAGTAGAGTTCGTCAAGGTTTCTCCACACCTGGAAGCCTTCAGGCTAAGGGAGGGTGTGGCCCATCAGTTATCCAGAAGGGTCTGGAGTCTGTGGCGGTGCGCTGGTTCCAGATCAGCCCCCGGTGGGAGCAGTCTGGGAGCCAGCTCTCTGTGCAGTTCCCAATCGATCCCAAAGATTGTTGTGTGTGATAAGCTGATTGGCAGGTTTGTACGTGTGTACGCTGGGTGAGAGGGTTGTCAGCTGAGTGCTTTTCCCTTTTCTTGAATTGAATTAGCTTCTCTGATTGTAGATGATGGTATTATGTTGAGTAGATAGATTGTTAGTTTTGTGACTTGTCAACTTTTAACTGACTTGACCGACTTTCAGGCATCCACCATGCCATCACTGACTGGGCCATGTTCAGGTTCTGCCTTCTGAAGCCTGGATGTGTTCATCCTTCATGTTTAGAACCAATGCCGCCACTAGGTGGCGGACGCTGCTATCCAGACTGTCCGTCGGTCTCGCCCGAGGGAGGATTTGAGCCAAAAACGCAAACACTTTCAACGTTAGGGGTCAGGTGTCTGCTGTCCTCGGTAGTAATGAAGTTGCCATGTCGATGCCCTTTAACTGCAAAAAGACAAGGTATTACAATGTAGTATGCATTAGAAATGCACCGAACTCCTGAGCTATAGTTTTACATCTTTTTGCAGGCTGCTATGTGCTTAACTTAACATAACTTCACAAATCTTCATAAATTATCCCCTTTCCTACCCATCATTGCAAACTTCATCAACGCCCCTGCCACTCTGCAGAAGGTGCTGAATACAACAGTTGTTCAGTGTATTAAGTGAATTAGTATAAAACAACCCGTTATGAAACGTGTACTTACGTCTGGAGATGGAGGAAAGCAGCGTCATAAGTTGGTCCTCTGGCTTCCCTCAGAGCTCTCCATCTAGGGACACTAATCCACGTTCACCGGAGTGCCACCGCTCCTGCTCGGACCGCTCTGTGGGCAGAAAACCTTGATGTTCCGGTGTTGTTGTCTGTGCGTAACGGGCTTGGATCGGAACCTTGCAGGTAGAGTGCGTAACGATCCATTACATTGGTTTGGTGTGGAGCGCGTCTCCACACCGAGGGGGAGGGGGGGGGGGGGGGGGGGGGGGGGGGGGGGTCATGTGATCACAGCTCAACTATAACATAACGGAGCTCAGCTATAACATAACGGAGCTCAACTAGAACATAACGGGGCTGAACCGTGGATAATTGTAAAGTTAACCCTTTTCATAGTTGGCTCAAACATGCTATAACGGGGAATTATTGATGGGTGCGGTATTTTCCATTGACGGAACACCTACGTGTCCATGTTAATGCAGTGCGCGCGAGCTGCGCGTCTTTCCTCTCCAACGTTTCCTGCTTTTGGAGAATTAGCAAACACAAAATGGCGGCTCACTTTGGCAGACGCACATGCGCACTGGGACAGATAAAGAGAGGGGCGTAGCTTTACCTTATGTTTATGCATCATGTTTTATACCAGAGGATGCTGTTACAACTAGGAACTCATTCTAAGTGGTGTTTACAAGTGGACATCGTTCTGTTGTATTCCTAGGTACTAGTTACATCTCCATCCTCCTCCTCATAGTCCCCAGTATCCCCAGTATCACCAGTATGGAAGGGTGGGTTCTAAAGGGGTGTGTATGCATGAGATACGCCCTAAAACGCCTCCGTTTATTTATGGTACGTAAAGAAACAATCACAACATCGACAGACCATTGATGACATGTAACGCAGTTTTCAAAAGTCAAACAAGATTAAAAAAAATTCAAACCCGCTTTACAGACAATCTGCATACGGTGACTTGCCGAGTCAACTTTTCCATCATAGTAACGGGAGGTTGCAGCATGCAGAAATGTATTATCTAATTCCTATAAATTGCTATGGGATAATTCTCTCGATCATAGACATAATCAACAGCTATGAAGCCATGTCAAACCAAGTATTTTTCCTTAGTTTCAGAAATCTTTAATGCATAATTCATTATTTTAGGGTGCTGGTTGATCTGATTAGAGAGCAGTAGGGAAAAGATGAAGAACCATCTTCTTGCCATCTTTTAATTTCAACAAAATTGCTTTGGAAAAAACGAGTCTCCCAACACAACAGCCTAAAGATGAATACTTAATTGATTACATAATCAAACATAATGTGTTTCTTTCAGTTCCTCTGAAGCTGGTTGACTTCTCTGTCCGTTATTCCTGAGATGATCTGAGCTCTCTGACGGTTCTTCCCGTCTTAACGGCTCATTGTGTCTTCACCGGCACGTTCTCACGCTCCTCTCTGCGGGGGGGGGGGGAAACAAGGCGAGGTCTGTGGGTCTAGCCGCTCGGCCCCTCCCACTCCAGCCAGGCATTACAGACTGCCGGTCCTTCACACATAGCAACGCCGCCTCGGCAACAGAGCCCCGGCAACGAGCTCCACGGCAACAGTGCCGTGCTCCGCGATGGAGCTGCCATTGGGCGGACCCTCGCTGAGGCACTACACCCAGAGCCGACCCAGACCCCACCGGCAGAACCCAAACCACCGGCCCGCCCGACAGCAGGTACCCCCCCCCCCCCTCTTTAGGCTAGGGGAAAAGGTGTGAGTGTGTGAGCAGTCGAGCCCGGGAGAGATGGTGACGGCAGCGGGAGGGAAGGGGAGACTCAGTGGGTGTGTGTGTGCGTGCGCTCCCTGCAGCCACACAAAATGGAAGGTAATGAGATAGGGGGATGTAAACGGGGAGCAGGGGGGGGGGGGAACTAGAAGGAGAAGGGAGGGTCATGTGCAGAATGCATGGGGTGTGTGTGTGTGCGTGCATGCAGGCTCTAATGAGATGTTCCCATTGTGCTGGCCACCAGCTGTTTCATCCAACCACACTTGAGGCGTCATCTGGGTGTGCATGTATGATTGATTGATGTACGAAATCCACTAATCGTTCATGCTTGCATGATGTATATTTATTCAGGGGATTCTGTGGGGGAAGACAGAAGGACAACAGCAGATTTCCCCTGAAAAGAGATTGCGTAACATGGAGTTGTGCTTGAATTTTGCTCTTCACTCTGTCTCCGAAATCTTTACGTTGGTGCCCGCAGATGTGAAATGATACGCCTCATATTTCCCTGAGTAGCTGATAATTATGCGGGCCATATTATGTATTCCCTTGGTTCCAAGGGCAATCTTCTTTTTTTATATCAGAGCTGGATGTGGTCTCATCATCAGGGAACGGCAAAGGGGGCGTGTCTCTGTAGTATCCTCAGGGAGATGTAGAGCTGTAGTTGTGTGTCTGTGTTTTGCTGTGTAACTGTATTTGTGTGTCTGTGTTCTTCTCGATGTAACTGTATTTGTGTGTCTGTGTTTTGCTCAGTGTAACTGTGTTTGTGTGTCTGTGCTTTGCTCTTTGTAACTGTAGTTGTGTGTCTGTGTTTTACTTGGTGTAACTGCAGTTGTTTGTCTGGGTGGTGCTCTGTATAACTGTATTTGTGTGTCTGCCTTGTGCTCGGTGTAACTGTAGTTTTGTTAATGTCTGTGTTGTGCTCTGTGTTACTGTAGTTGTCTTAATGTGTTTGTTGTGCTCGGTGTAACTCTATTTGTGTGTCTGTGTGGTGCTCTGTGTAACTGTAGTTGTGTTTATGTGTGTGATGTGCTCTGTGTAACAGTAGTTGTGTTAATGTCTGTGTGGTGCTCTGTGTAACAGTAGTTGTGTTAATGTGTGTTCCTCCCAGGAGCCGATCCTAGAGAGTGAGAACGAGGGCCTGGACCACATGGGGAGGGTGGATGAAGGGGTGGAGGAGTTCTTCACCAAGCGGGTTCTGCCCGCTGACTCTCTGTGAGTACCTCCACCTCCCTCTGGTCTGTGTGACACCGTCCCACCAGACCCTGTTCGCTGTGGACAGCCATGATAAACGTACCGGTTATATCGGACCACATCATGTGATCGCGTGGTTGTGGTGTTTTCTACAGGAAAATCGACGATGAGATCTCGCCGGCGATCGTTCCAGAGTCGCTCTCCACCAGCGCGACCTCGTGCCCCCCCCCCACCCGAACCCTGAGGAGGAAGCTTGGGGACTTCTTCACCCTGAGGAAGAGGCGAGGCCTGAAGACAGAGCCCAGCCAGGAGGGCCGCTCCAAGAAGGCGTCCATCGCCGACCTCATCCGGCCGCTCCGAGAGGCGGCGCGGGCCGACAAGAGCAAGAAGGAGCAGGACAGAGACCACGACAAGGAGAACGACAAGGAGAGGCAGAGGGACAAGGCGGATGGGGCCGGAGACAAGGTGGTCGAGGAGGCCCCTGTGGCCCTGCGGAGCGACGCGGCGCCCCCCCGACGCGCCCTCAGAGAGGGGAAGTCCCAGTCACTTATCCTGCTGTCGGGATCGGCAGCGCCGGGGACTGGAAGCACCAGACAAGCCAAGGTGAGGTCCCCTTCAGGAAGGATCCAGGTTCCTCAGAACCTGATGAGAGTTGAGCAGAAGGTGGAGCCGATGTCTTGGTTTAATAAAGAATTTGTGTTTTTTTTTACAGAAAAACTTCGATGGTCAGCATAGCTTTGAACAGAAACTGAGTCTCATGCTGCAACGCATCGGAGTGACCAAATCCCAGCCAGCAGAGGAACAGGTGTAGTACACAGAACGCATCGTTTAGAGTATGAATAATTGGGATTCAATGAGTGCTAATGTAATTTGCCATCTTGGCACCAACATGGCGATATGTATCCCCACATGTGGGGCTTTCCCTGCTCCCAGTTTGTCTCATGTGTTGGCAAAAAGCAGTGTAATCTCATTATCTGCTATTCTCAGAGTCCGGAGGGAGAGATGAAGAAGGCAGACTCTGAAGGTAAAACAAGTTTAATGCTTTTATAAATGTTTGCCATTGTTCTTTGCTTGCTACCATGAACATTCAAATAGACACAGAGATTAAATATCTCTCTTAACATATTATTTATTTGAACTAGGAACTATAATTGACAACAAACCTGAGCCCCCGCCCACTGCGTCCAAACCCCGGACCATGTCCACCTCCTCAGGTAACTCACCTTCTAACCGGTCCTCTTTTATAACGGATTAGGAATACATCTCTTTAATAAACTGCTCTGCTCCGTCGCAGACACCAGGCATCAGATCCGTCAGAGCGCGTCGGCGCACGAGGCGGCGGGGAAGCCGGCGCTGCCCCCCAAACCGACCCTCCGGGCTGCCGCGCCCCCGGCGCCGCCGTCCGGCTGCAGCACCCCAGAGAACGAGCTCGCCCACATAAAGGAGGCCGACGCCTGTCCCCCGGATACCGCCGTCTCCGCCCCTGTAGACCCCGCAGCCCCGGCCGCTGCCATCGCTCCCTCCGACACTCTTGAGCTACGTCAGATAGAGGCCACGATTCCGGTAGAGGCCACACCTCCGGTAGAGGCCACACCTCCGATAGAGCTCACAGCTCCGGTAGAGGCCACACCTCCGATAGAGCTCACAGCTCCGGTAGAGGCCACACCTCCGATAGAGCTCACAGCTCCGGTAGAGGCTACTCCTCCAATAGAGGCCAGCCCTCTTAAAGAGGCCACAGCTCCCAAAGAGGCTACTCCTCCGATAGAGGCCACACCTCCGATAGAGGCCACGCCTCCGGTAGAGGCCACACCTCCGATAGAGGCCACGCCTCCGGTAGAGGCCACTCCTCCGGTAGAGGCCACACCTCCGATAGAGGCCACACCTCCGATAGAGATCACTCCTCCGGTAGAGGCCACACCTCCGATAGAGGCCACGCCTCCGGTAGAGGCCACACCTCCGGTAGAGGCCACACCTCCGATAGAGGCCACGCCTCCGGTAGAGGCCACACCTCCGATAGAGGCCACACTTCCGATAGAGATCACGCCTCCGGTAGAGGCCACACCTCCGATAGAGATCACTCCTCCGGTAGAGGCCACACCTCCGATAGAGGCCACGCCTCTGATAGAGGCCACTTCGCCGATAGAGGCCACGCCTTCGGTAGAGGCCACACCTCCAAAAGAGGCCCCGCCTCCAATAGAGGCCACTCCTCCGATAGAGGCCTCGCCCCCGGAGCTCCTTGATGGCAGCGCTGCGGTCGCTACACTGGGTGTGTCTGCCCTCCCCCCCCCAGCCCGGCCCCTGTCCTCCTCAGCCGACCCCAGCAGCTCCGCAGAGCCGTCATCACTGGCCCCTACGCCAAGCGCTGCAGCCCCGGGCCCCTCCACTCCTCCACCCCCTGCCACCACCGTTGCCATGCCCATTAGATCCTCAGGGACATTATCGCCGCTTCCTTCCACTCCCTTTGAGTCCATTACTTTAAACCCCCTCAGTCATTCTACAACAACAACAACATCAACAGCCACGCATTCTGGCCCCTCATCCTCCGTCTCCATTAGCTCCTCCTCTGCGGTGCCCCCCAACTCATCCCCTCCTTCCCCCTCGCCCGGTCCTGTTGCGGCCGTCCCAAACATGGCTGGTTCTGCTCTGGTTTCTCAAGATCCATCTTCAGAAGCCACCACTGTGGACACGGTCTCCGTGGGAACCTTCCAGAACGCAGCGGGGCCCCCCTTCACACATTCCCCCCGTACCGTGACCCACCCGGACCCCGTCTCCACCACAGATATCTCCACCAGCTCTGAGACTCCGGCTCCATCCATAGCGACTCCGGTTCAGGGTTTGGCCGCCACGTCTTCTGTCTGTAAGACGCCGGTCGAGACGGATCCCCCCCCTAGCGCCGGATCAACGGCGTTGTCCTGTGTGGAGGCCACGCCTCCTACCGCTAATGTCACCAGCCCGGTGTCTACTGACAGCGCTCACTCTATTGTAGCATCTCCAAACATTCAGCCAGGCCCCCCCCTCCCCTCTGACACCACCCAGACCTCCTGCCCCGAGTTCTCCACCTCAGGGGCCCCCAACACATCCATCCCTCCATCCACCTCCACCTCAGGGGCCCCCGACACATCCACCCTTCCCTCCACCCCCACCACTCAATCAGAACAGCCAGCTTCAGTTAACCTTTGTGTCACAAACCGCCCCGGTGCAACAGGACTGAGCAGCATCAACACTGAGTATGCAGAGGTTCCCTCTGTTACCATGACAACGGCAGCTTCCCGTCCGGATTCCACCAGTCCAACAAATCACTGCCGAGCCGAGGTTAACAATGTGCAAACACCGCCGGTGGAAAAGCCCCAGCATGACTCACCGACAAAGGAGAAAGGTATTTGCTGAACACTTAAGTTTATAGATGCCTTTGTCTTAAAGTGGAACTTAAACTGACTTTAGTGTCTTTCTTTCAGCGACAGATGATGATGTAGACCGCAATGTTCAAAGGAGCAAGCAAGAGGAGAGGAATGGAGACAGCCAGGAGGAGAGCCGCACTAAGCACCCAGAGGTGGAGCGAGGAGAGGCCCAGCAGGTCAGAGCAGAAGAGAGGGAGGACCTCAGAGTCCCAGACGATAGCACTGTGGCTACAGACCCATAGACGGCTTAGGCTCAGAGAGACGACCGGCAGAAAAGGAACGGGGGAGACCAGAGGCTGAAGCTCAACCAGATGAAACCAGTTCCATCCATGAAAAATAAGTTCCTAAAGAGAGGCCTACAATACCAATAGCATCCATGTGGGACCAACTACTGTGAGGAGGAAGGAGAGCCAGCAGTAGGGAGTTATGAGGAGGGACACACGAGTCATGGGACCAAAGAACAGCCCTCCCATTGGATGAGATGATCCAGCAGCGACTTTGTCTGTTTTTTGTTGTTGATGTATTTTTTTTATGGATATGATTGAATATTGAACTGCACGTATAAAATGTACTGTATGAGAAGAACTGTGGTAAAAAATATGTTTACAATAGATGGATAAGAGACATACTCTTCACTATTAAATGGATTGTCGACTTCATAATTGAATGTTCTCACTTTTCTCAAAGAAAAATAATGATTATAGAAATTACTTATTCATATAATATATAATAATACTGATATGGTCTGGATTAAAGATTTAAAATTGTTCAGAGCTAATTATAGGCCATGTGTTATGTTTCTTATTTTGAACCAACTAATGAGCCGTAGCAATAAATAAAGAATATCTATTGTACATAGCCCATACATGGGTTATATGTAAGAGAATATTTTCAAAATAATGTTTATCTATGATACATCTAGGCTGTAATTGCATTTAAACTTACCTTATTATTACAAGGGCATCAACGGATTGTAAGAATATAAAATATTGTGTTTGAATCGTAATCAATTCCAAATGACTAGTATATGGTTGAGTGTAACGCCTGCCTCCCGGACTGAGGGGGCGCTGTGACATCAGCTCCCACTAGAACTACAGCTCAGAAGGCGCGGAGAGGGAGGGCCGAAATAAAGAAACAAGCATTTTTCTTTGTAGTTCCGCAGTTTCTGCAATCCTAACTTTATTTTCCAGATTCGGGCGTCCAGCTCCACGCCGGTCCTCGACAGAAGGGTTGCCGGTTCGTTGCCCGTCCAGCAGCAGCATGTCCATCGTGCCTCCGAGCCGCTCCAGCGCCGGCTGGCCGCGCGGCGGCTCCGTTCAGTTCGGGAACAAATACATGAGCGGGCCCGCCAAGGCGCTGAGCCTGGAGAGGACGATCAACCTGTGAGTCCACAGACATACACAGAAACACACACGTACACACACGTACACACACACACACACACACACACACACACACACACACACACACACACACACACACACACACACACACACAGCCTGGACTGGGTTAAGATCGGTCTCTAGTGTGTATTCATGGAGTATGAACGCTGTGGGTTTGCGTGGCATGTCCAGGTGTTTCCTGCTGGGTCGTTAGGAGACGGGACAAACAGGTTCACTTGAACCTTCAGGTTCTCAGTTCCCTCTCTGTGTGTGTTAGATGTGTTCCTGGGTGCTTCATTATCTGTACCCAGTGATAATTTCCGTGGGTCAATAGGAGTTCAGCTCTTCTTAAGCAAGTGGTTGTATTCCAGATACCCGCTGACCAACTACACATTCGGCACCAAGGAGCCTCTGTACGAGAAGGACAGCTCGGTGGCCGCCCGCTTCCAGAGGATGAGGGAGGAGTTTGACAAGATGGGGATGAGGAGGACGGTGGAGGGGGTCCTCATCGTCCATGAGCACCGGCTCCCCCACGTGCTGCTGCTCCAGCTGGGGACCACCTTCTTCAAGCTGTGAGTACCATCGTCCATTGAGTGTTTCCGTACAGTCTGTGGTACAGAATCCAACACCGTGCCTCCTCCCCAGGCCCGGAGGAGAGCTGAGCCCCGGAGAGGACGAGGTGGACGGTCTGAAGCGGCTCATGACGGAGGTACGTACAGAGTGCTCCTGCTGAGCGGCTGGTGGTTGTTGATCTGTTGTTGTTGATCTGTTGTTGTTGATCTGTTGCTCCCCGTCTGTCGTCAGATCCTCGGGCGTCAGGACGGAGTGAAGCAGGACTGGGTGATCGACGACTGCATCGGTAACTGGTGGCGCCCCAACTTTGAGCCCCCGCAGGTGAGAGCCCCCCCACATGTCCTGGGGGTCATGAGGCCACGATCTGATGATCAGTCATGAATCAGTGCCGACTAGAGAAGCTTCATCTAATATTTGCCTCCATGGATTTCTTTTTTTGAAGTAAATCAGTAAGGAACAATGCTGGCCAATCGTAACCATATAAACTCTTGAATCTCTGCATCATACGTTCTTGGTAATCAAAACATCGGTTTTGTTTTATGGATGAGAAAACATACTGATTATTGTACAGATTGCATCTCGTTGAGTCTGTCTTCAGCCTGATTGACACGTCCGTCTGTCCATCCAGTATCCCTACATTCCGGCTCACACAACCAAACCCAAGGAGCACAAGAAGCTGTTTGTGGTTCAGCTCCAGGAAAAAGGTCAGTTTGAACCCAAGCTAATGTCAAAATAGGCGTTTGCTCATGAATATGATTCAAAGTTGTGATTGATGAACGTCCAGTCGGGATTGACTCATGTCTTGTGTCCTCCTGTCCTTGTTTCCTCAGCGCTGTTTGCGGTCCCTAAGAACTACAAGCTGGTGGCTGCGCCCCTCTTTGAGTTGTATGACAACGCCCCCGGCTACGGACCAATCATCTCCAGCCTCCCGCAGCTGCTCAGCAGGTACCTGCCGGTTTCCTGCATGTTTCTGGAAGAGGGGCTGTGAAGTGTGTCTGTTGTATACGGGGAATAGGTTAACCTAGTGATTGTTAGTGCTTGGCACATGGTTCTATGAACATCCCTACTGTACCGACAGCGATCTATTGTTGTTTCTCTTTCTTCTGACCAATGTACTTATTTTAAGTCGCTTTGGATAAAAGCATCTGTTAAACGCTCTCAATCTAAGTAAGGTGTAAAGGAATATGTTTGGTTTGAAGGTGAACAGCTTAAAGCCAGGGCTTTGGCCTTCTACTGCTGAGCCCAATAAAGTCTTGATGTCTGTTTTTCTCCACGTAGATCAAAAATGATATGCAACTTTGGAATGCAACGGTTTAAGTTTATTTGGTGACTTGAATATAAGTATAAATATATACAATTCTTGGCGTAAACTCCATAATACTGACAAAGTATTCAACATGCAAACCATTATCTTGGTTCCTAAATCGTGCTTTTCTTTTTTACATTTCTTTATTTCGTTTTTTTTTTAGGTTTAACTTCATCTACAACTAAGAGAGGAACATTTATTTGATGCTGTCTCTGTGAGCACAGCTGTTATGGATGTAGTTCAAGAGGAGCTGGTGGTTTGGAAGAACACTGTTCATCACTGAAGGACTGTCCCAGCAGCTCTCCCCCTCACTGGGTGGACGGGACTGCAGTGGGCTCCGCTGGGGATGGAGAGGAGATATGGGCCGGGGAATTTGTGTTTGTTTTTTTACATGGAAAAAAATAGTGATATTTTCTATCATATGTTGTTTCCTTATCCAAATGCTACAAATTCATTTTACTCAAAAGATTTGTCTGATTAAAAAATAAGAAAAAGCTACAACTTTGAGTTTCTTGTTCTAACCTGTGATGATGTAAGTGTTTTATTTTAATAAAACAGTTTGTTAAGAGGAATAAGCTCTTTCTGGAGTGTGTTGATGGATTTATTCAGGTGGTGAGTGCTCGCATTTTCCAAAGGGATTGAGACTAATATTTATAAAATTACCAATAAATATATATATATATATATATATATATATATATTTACAATGGGGTGAAAAATGAAAAGCCATGTCAGGGATTTGCAGCCGTATCGTAAAAAACGGTCCTTCCGAAAATTCTGTTCACACTGCAATGACACTGAAACGTTATAATCTGTAAACAAAAGCAGACTCTGGATTAAACTGCTGGGATGAGGGTGTATTTATAGCTTCAGCAGGCAGGATGCTCTATGTGTTGCTCTGCACTTCTCTAGGAGTTACAGACGCAGGCTTGGTAAACCCTTTGAGCATTTCCATTATGTGTTTTATGTATTAGGTCAACTGTTAACATATTCTTTATAGTGGTTTTAGAGGTGTATTATAAATTGATGCACTACTTGGGAAGGCTCTGGTAAAATAGGCTCCTGGAATGTGTTCATATTCTGCTTCATAATGCAGTAAAGCCAATGAAAGGTCTCATGTGTACATGTGTGTATATATATATGTATTATATGTATTTGTTTATATAAATTATCAAGTCTTTTTAAAATGTTTTATACATTTACTGTATAAATATTGTTGGCCGATATAAATCTATCTATATATAATATATATCTAATATATATAATTATTATTTTTTTATATTGGCAAACAATAGTAAGATAGTAAATGTATAAAAAAAATATTTAAAAAGACTTGATTGTAAATGTAACAAATGTTGAAAGATAACCAAATAAGGGTTATATTTATGACGGAATACAAAATGTTTGAGCCCGTCCTTAACTTCTGTGGCGTAGATCCTCCGCGACGGTCCCCGGCTGCTAGCACGACGCTGACGTAGACACTGTGCGACCGGACCGGACTTTAATAGAGTGGACCTAACCAAAGTAAACATCCAAATGTGGAGCATGAGGCGTTAGCAATGAGTTCTAAACGATTACAAGAGCACAGCGACAACCCGGAGAAGCGAAAAAGGATAAAGAAACGCGAAGAAGTGGCTCAACTTTCTGTGGTTGTGGATGACGAGGAAGTGAAGAAAGCCGTGAAGGAAGCATGGGCACAAGGAGTCCACTACTCCAATGGTGAGTGGACTAGAGTCCTTACCCTATAGAGTCCTGGTCCTGGAGTCCTAAACCTACAGAGTCCTGGTCCCAGAGAGTCTTAACCTACAGAGTCCTGGACCTATTGAGTCATAAACCCAGAGGGTCCTGGTACTAGAGAGTCCTGGTCCCAGAGAGTCCTGGTCCCAGAGAGTCCTGGTCCCAGAGAGTCCTGGTCCTAGAAAGCCCTGGTCCTAGAGTCCTATGTAGTCCTGGTCCTATGTAGTCCTGGTCCTATAAAGACCTGGTCCTAGAGTCCTGTTCCTAGAGAGTCCTGCAGTTGATCCACTGTACCGGGGTACCAGCCCGGTTAGGACGGGGGGGGGGGGGGGGGGACGGGGTAGAACGCGGGGTGAGACAAGTTAGGATGGGGGGTGAGACGGGTTAGGACCGGGTGGTGAGACGGGTTAGGACAGGGTGGTGAGACGGGTTAGGACAGGGGGGTGAGACGGGTTAGGGCGGGGGTGTGAGACGAGTTAGGACGGGGATTCGAGACGGGTTAGGACAGGGGGTTGTGACGGTTTAGGAAGGGGGGTAAGACGGGTTAGGGCGGGGGTGTGAGCCCATTCTCCAGTCTCCTCCAGACCCAGACTGTTAGCTGATCCGAGCATGAAACCATCATCACCTCAGTGATGAGAAGGGACCCCCTACATTAATGTTACGTTTGTTAACGTTTGTTGTTACAAGTTTGTATCCTGTGTAACAATTCATGCATTATTAGAATGTCATCAAACTGAATGTTGGATCAGTCCTGTCCTGAAGCCCCCCTCAGTCTGGATTGAGTGGTCATCTAGTTTCATCGTTTTGCGCCAAATTCGTCATCTGTCTGTTGTGGATCCTCGAAGCTCCCCGATGGGATGAGGAACACATCAGAACAGGAGTGTATTTGTTCTCACATTTCCTACATCTTTTATTTTACAGAGAACTTGGAGTTGAGCTGCTACCCTTTCCCGCATTGCATCATCAAGGACTTCATCCACAGTGAGGCGTTCACAGAGAACCTCCAGAAGGAACTTCTGGAGCTCAACTTCCACGAGAAGTCCAACGACCTCTACAAATTCAAGCAGGTTTGCCCAGTCTCTTGGTTCTGCTGTCCAGCCTGCAGGGCCAAGCTGTGGTTAATAACATCTTCTCTCTCTTCTTTTCCAGTCTGATGACTTACGGGAGAGAACAGAATCCCATATATCAGGCTTGAGGTAAAGAGGAAACAACATCTCCCCAGCACATTTTCTTCTGTATTAATGTTTGCAAACTGTATGAGACAACATTTGGTGGATTGGTGTTGATTTTTTTAACTCACTGTTTTTGGGACGGTCTGTTGTTGATTTTTATTAATTTTTTTTTTATTCTCATTAATATCAGGGCAGCGTTATTTGGCCGCTTCCGTTGCTGGCTCGGAGACGTTCTGGGTGTTGAGCTCGAACCCACCGTGGACATCTCCTGCGCCAAGTACCAGTATACCGGTAATACTATTAATACTGTGGTAATACTATTAGTACTACACCGGTAATATGTATTGTTACACTGGTAATATTTATTAAGAATACGCCGGTAATACTATTAATACAGTGGTTATATTTATTAAGAATACAGTGGTGATATTTATTAATACACCGGTAATGTTTATTATGAATACAGGGTAATATTTATTAATAATAGACCAGTAAATCTTATCACAGTGTTAATATTTATTAATAAATACATGGTCATATTTATTAAGAACACAGTGGTAATAATAATTATTACAGTGTTAATATTTATTAAGAATATATGGTAATATTTCCAGTCCTCCCCTCCTCCAGATATCCTCCTCTGTCATGACGATGAGCTGGAGGGCCGGCGGGTGGCCTTCATCCTGTACCTGGTCCCCCCCTGGCAGAGCAGCGACGGGGGCACCCTGGACCTGTACGCCACCGACAGTACGTAGCTCACAGCAGGGGGGCGAGGGTCCTGGTTCTGCTTTATCAGAACAAACCAATAAAGATGTCATAAATATTTGCCCTGTTAAGCCCTTTGAGACTGTAATGGTGACTAAGGGCTATACAAATAAAATAGAATTGAATGTTCCTCCTCCACCAGGTCACCTCCAGCCAAAGCACATCGTCAAGTCCCTGGTCCCCTCCTGGAACACCCTGGTGCTGTTCGAAGTGTCTCCGGTGTCCTTCCACCAGGTGAGCCCATCCTCTCTCCCACTCGGGTGGGGGGTGGGGGGGGGGGGTCCGGGTTAGGGTTAGGGTCTGGGTCCGGGCCCCAACGTCTTCTCCCTGTAGTCCTCAAGGATGTTTACTTCAATACTTCAACAACAATCGTCTGTAAGGTGCTTTGGATAAACTTGTCCGCTGACCTGCTGGTCTAGACCCAAGAGTAAACGCCCCAGAGAACAGGCTTCTACTGCCCCAGAGAACAGGCTTCTACTGCCCCAGAGAACAGGCTTCTACTGCCCCAGAGTACCAGCTTTTACTGCCCCAGAGTAAAGGCTTATAATGCCCCAGACTAACGGCTGCTTCTGCCCCAGAGGCTGCTCCTGCCCCAGAGTAATGGCTGCTCCTGCCCCAGAGTACAGGTTGTTCCTGCCCCGTTTTAATGGCTGCTCCTGCCCCAGAGTAACGGCTGTTCCTGCCCCAGACTAACGGTTGCCCCTGCAGGTGTCGGAGGTGTTGTCGGAGGATAAGTGCCGTCTGTCGCTGAGCGGCTGGTTCCACGGGCCCTCTCTGGAGCGGCCGTCCCGCCACATCGAGGAGCCCCTCCCCCGGAGCCCCCACCTGCCCAGGGATGTGAGTCGGGACTCCTGCACACATCTACCTCTCCCTGTCTTGGTACGTACCCGTCTTGGTACGTTCAATCTCCTTTACCTGAAGCTTGACACGCTGGTCTTTTTCCTTCCCAGGAGACGTTGCTGCTGGAGTGGGTGAACCCAATGTATCTGGACATCTCCTACCAGGAGCAAATCCAGGAGGAGTTTGAAGAGAGCGCGGAAATCCAGCTCAAAGACTTTTTAAAGGTGAGCCTCCTTCTTTATTAGTGTTATTTTTATTTCTTGTTTTTTTCCCCTTCTCGCTGTTGATGCTGTCTGTCGTCAGGAGGAGAAGTTTGCGGAGGTCAGCGTGGCTCTGAGGCTCCACGACATCCAGTGGGCCAGGAGAGGGCCGCCCAACAACAGGTCGGCCACCTCCCCCCTCTCCCCCCCTTTACCTCTCCCCTTATCCCTCCCTTAAACACCGTGGTTACGACAGCGAGAAGTGGTGTTGCTAAGTAACAGCGTCCCCTCCCCAGGTCCTACGAGGTAGCGTCTCTGGAGAGCATCCCCCCGTGTGTCAGTGAGTGCTGGGAGCTGCTCTGCTCCGAGGCCTTCTTCCTGCTGCTATCCAACTTCACCGGCCTCAGGCTGCACTTCCTCTGCCCCAACGACGAAGAGGAGGAGGAGGATGAGGACGGGGAGAATGAAGAGAATGAAGAGAAGGAGGAGGAGGAGGAGGAAGAGGAGGTAGAGGAAGAGGAGAGCCAGGAGAGTGCGAGGGGCGGAGAAGCCACGGGGTCCGCGATGGAGACGCCGTCGACGAAGAAGAAGACCAAGGCCAAAGGTAGGGGGGTCCAGGGGGGCGTCGGCTACGCTAGGCCCCGCCCATCCTCTCTAGGTGAGTCTGTGACGTCTCGTTAACCTCTGACCCCTCCCCAGAGCCGAGCACCCCTGAGTACGTGGGAGAGCTGCGCCGGTGGACCCACGGGGGCTACACGCTGCTCCACGACGGAGAGGCGACGAGGGCCGAGTACGCCTTGGACCTCATCCTCCCCTTTGGCTGCTCAGGTCAGAACACTGACCCAAACCCCAACCCCAACCCTAACCCCAACCCTAACCCCAACCCTAACCCCAACCCTAACCCCAACCCCAACCCTAACCCTAACCCGACCCAGACGTTACTGTGACGCCGTTATGTGCAGTTTGATGTAGAGATTTTCCGATAACATTTTTTCCTTTCCGAATCCTGAACTTGAGTATCGGCCGATAGAAGTATATACCGATACAGCCTCTAGCATTGTAACTTCTAACAGCACTTGTTCTTACTGAATGGTTCTCTAATTATGACAGCAATGTATAGTCGGTTCACTTACTGTCAACATTTTGTTTCAGAACTAGATAATTTACATTTATAATCTATAATTATAATAATCCATTTGTATTCTTGTAGTTAAGCGCCCATGCATCCATGTTTATCCGACTCGGTAGCTCGAACCCCCGTAGGTTGGAGATGATTCCCATTCCGACTTTCCACCTCTGACCGTTAACGAACGCAGCAACAGTAGTGCAGTGTTTGATGTTCTCTGCCTGTGTAGTTAAGGAGTTGTGTGATGGTATCGGATCGCGTCAGAGACTTGCGTACTCGCCTCAGATACTGCCTGAAATGTAGTGTCGGGTATTGTCGACGGCGCAAGTCTATGGTGAATTTAGTATGATGTTTTGCGATGTGTCTCAGGTTTAGACTTTAAGTGTGTGTGTGTGTGTGTGTAGACTGGCCGTCAGAGTTCGGGGGCTTCACGTCGTACGTGGCCAACGAGGAGGACGAGGAGCTGCTCACGGTGAACCCGGAGGACAACTGCCTGGCGCTGGTCTACCGCGACAAGGAGACCCTCAAGTTCGTCAAACACATCAACCATAAGAGCTCCTGTCAGGAGAACGGCAATAACCTTCGTAGGACATTTTACGACTTCTCTTTTGTGTACTATGAATAAATCTTTGTGACTTTTACTGTTTGGTTGTTTCTCCACTGCTGAATCGATCCAAGCTGTCAATCATACAGTATAAATCAATATCAGGTTATGGAAGGGTCTAGATTATTTACCGCAGGAGGCAAACGATTTTAGATAATACTGTTTGGTAGGTTTTGTTGTTTCTCTGTTAAATACTGAATGTGTCAGAAAGGCCAAAACAGTTTCTTTACTAATAACAATTTGTGTATCTATGTTAAAATTATGAAATGTACGAAATATGAATTGACTGAATTAATAAAATGCATGTATTGTAATTGATAGCAACTAAGACATCCACTTAATGTAGAAACAACTCTGTCGCCCCTCGGTGGCTTAATGAAAACCAACCATGTTTTATCCTGTGGGGCTTAAAATCACATTTCGATTCATTTTGATGAGAAAAAGGAACTTATAATTATTCTAAAAGCAATCTCAATCACGTGATTTCGATTGCTTAATCACTCAAACACAAAACGATGATTCAAATGATATAATTACGACGAATGCGTTTAAATTAATTGGCCAAGACTCCAAATACTTAATGCTTGGTTGAGCTGCGCAGAACTTGTTCTACCGGCCGGGCTGAGAGGTCCATGGTCCACCAGTATGGGTCTGGTTTAGTTCACCAGTATGGGGTTGGTAATGTCCACCAGTATGGGTCTGGTTTGGTCGACCAGTTTGGGACTGGTTTGGTTCATCAGTATGAGACTGGTTTGGTCCACCAGTATGAGACTGGTTTATTTCACCAGTATGGGTCTGGTTTGGTTCACCAATATGGGCTGGTATGATTCATAAGTATGGGACTGGTGGTATTGTTCACCAGAATGGGACTGGTTTCGTCAACCAGTATGGGGCTGGTATGGGGGATACGCCAACAACCATTTCCTCTCTGCTGAGGGTCAGCCTCTCGACTAAAACTTAACTTCGTCCAATCGCAGTGTTCCCTGATTCCCAGTCAACCAATCACAGGCCGTGACGCTCCTAGCAGGCTGTGGGCGTGGTCCTAAGTAGGAAACATCTCGGAACATGGTTACAAAGTTCGAGGTAAGTTCTTAAAGATTCTGTATCAGAGCGACAACAAAGAGGAACTATCTGTACGGTGTATCTTCAATACATGTGTGTATGATTAGTTTCTTTGTACTTATTTGTACGTAACTGTCTGTCCTGCAATCCCCGAAGATATTGGTGTTGCTCTGAAACCCATTCAGCAAACCAGTCATGTACTGGTCCTGTACTGGTCCTATACTGGTCGGAGGACTCCAGCCCGTTTTAAAAACGAGTCTTTGATAACCCCGATGTGTTTGTTTCTCGGCCCGGTTCCTAATTGCTCTCCTTAACCCTCCTGTCCCCTGAACCTCGCTGGGTTGAGTCGAGGGTTAGTGGATCTCAATCTGAGAGCACAGTGAACCGCACATTATCACATAATCCTTTACATCTGCGGGGAACTAATCTTACCATTATATTTATAGAATATCAGTGCATAGACATATAGGCATATGATTACATATGGGATAAGGCATCGTATTAGTTTAACAGAAAAGCATAATCCCTTGTGATGTTCTTTCCACGAAGAGCCATTAATGTGTACAGCAGAAACACATCAGAACGAAAACAAGTCTGCATCAGAGAGGGAAGGATACATCGAAACAGTCTGTATTGAACGACAGGGGGATTCTGATATTATGGGTTGTACATTAAATTGGCCTTTTTATATACCTTCTGCTGAATGTCCTTTTATCTGACATGAGCCCTGAATATAAGATTATATTTCCTATAAACCTAATGCTCATGGAAAAATAGTCCCATATATTTTATTAGATTTTCTTACAGGCTTAATAGAATAATATAGGAATAATAACAATAACATAGTATTAATATCATCCATTAAGCTTTCCAATGGTTAAACCCTACATTTCAATAACAGTTATTTTTTAATTAGAGTGAGAAATATTTATTTTCTGTGATGCTAGTAAGTAGCTCTGGAACAACATCTTGGCTACTAGATCTCCCCTCTAGAAATCCAACCAAGTGATGGTTTTTCACCAGGAATACATGGTTCCTTATCAGAAAGCTTCTTATAACAACGAGATGAGATCCTGCCGTGTGTATGAACCCATGGTTCTTGTGAGCCCGTGTTCAAAGGAAGCATAAGGGGAAGGTGGTAACTGTAGACCCTGTGAATGTGTTATTACACCACAGCATGGGCTAGACCAACATGGCTAAAGCAAGACACTCAATTTTGTTCTATCTATATACATATAGAACAGGCTATTTAAAACACACTCCTGTTATTATAGGCATTATGAAATAAAACAAGTGCTATGAGTGTATTAGTGTCCCCTCACCTCAGGGGACATATCAGGGGCTGCACTCTGAAAACCAGGACCATAAATTATCATAAACTTCAATGTAATGAAGCTCAATGGGATTGTTGAGAATCACATTCTCTGTGTCCTAATGAACTGTGTGTGTGTGTGTGTGTGCGCATGTGTGTGTACGTGTGTGTGTGTGCCTGTGTGTGTGTGCGTGTGTGTGTCAGAGCATGGCAGAGATCGGCGGCTGGATGGGGGGTGCGGTCCTCTTCCTGGAGTCCCTCTGTCCTCACGTGAACCTGCTGTCGCTCTACAAGGACCCGCACCACAAGTTCACCCTCTTCAAGGTCATCAAGCTGACCCTGACAGGTAGACCCCGCCCCCCTCCCCCCAGGCCCCGCCTCCAACGGGCCACGCCAACCAGACCTCAGACCTTCTATGTGTGTGTATGTGCGTGTGCTTATGCGTGTGTGTGTGTCTGTTTGTTTGCGTGTGTGTGCGTGTGTGCTTATGCATGTGCCTGTGTGTGTGTGCGTGTGCTTGTGCGTGTGTGTGCGTGCCCCCAGACTCCGCGGGGGGGCTCGGCGGCTATGAGATCCTGAAGCTGCACGACGCGGACCCCCTGCTGGGCGTGGAGCTGAAGTTCGTGGAGCTGGAGGCGTGCCGGCGCTTCCTGCAGAGCTACATCTCCGGGACGCTGCGGCAGGCGCTGGCCCAGCACGCCGGGCGCCTGCTGGCCGCCGCCCCCGAGGTCAAGGTTGAGACGCAGCTCAAGGCCGGGACGCACACGCTGGACCTCTGCCTGGACAGCCTGGAGGACTGCCTGGAGCACATACACCTCTCCCAGGTAGGGTGCTGCTCATACACCTGTCACAGGTAGGGTGCTGCTCATACACCTGTCCCAGGTAGGGTGCTGCTCATACACCTGTCCCAGGTAGGGTGCTGCTCATACACCTGTCACAGGTAGGGTGCTGCTCATACACCTGTCACAGGTAGGGTGCTGCTCATACACCTGTCACAGGTAGGCTGCTGATCATACACATATCTCAGGTAGGGTGCTGCTCATACACCTGTCCCAGGTAGGGTGCTGCTCATACACCTGTCACAGGTAGGGTGCTGCTCATACACCTGTCCCAGGTAGGGTGCTGCTCATACACCTGTCACAGGTAGGGTGCTGCTCATACACCTGTCACAGGTAGGGTGCTGCTCATACACCTGTCACAGGTAGGCTGCTGATCATACACATATCTCAGGTAGGGTGCTGTTGGGTGCTCATTCACCTCTCCCAGGTAGGTTGCTGTTCACACACCTCTCCCAGGTAGGGCTCATACACCTCTTCCAAGTAGGGTGCTGATCATACACCTCTCAGAGGTAGGGTGCTGCTTGAAGTATTAATTTTAATAACAGTAGGGTGCCGTCGTGCCTCGGGAGGCGTATTGAATATATCAAATAAATCATTATTAAATGATCTCTATTTTATTATATACAGCATTAGTATTAATAACTGTACAATAACATATCCAACATATAACCTTGACATCTGCTATCTGCACCTCCGATCTGATCAGGTTATTCCTCACTTCATCTGAGCGTTGTTCGACCCCGATAGCCGTGACCTTTGACCTTAATCGACGTCCAGGGACGAGGGGTGCGGTGGAAAGGGCAGAAAATGATCAGATGATAACAGTCAGACCTAAAGGCCTGACTGTTACAGTGGTGTCATTGGAGACACAAAGCAGGTGCTCTGGTTCTGGTCTATGGTTCTGGGGTCAGTCATGTTGCAACCCAGTGGGTTACTGGGGGGACTGGTGTGGGCCCCCCAGTCTGTGTCTGAGAGGCTTCCAGCTCCTCCCTAAAGTGTTTGATTGATGTGTCCTCAGTCGGCGCGTCTCCGTGACGACGAGATGGAGAACCTGGAGCAGCGACTCCAAAAGCAGGCCTTGGGGGGGTCGGCCCCGCGGCCCCCGCAGGGAGACTGCTTCCACTTCCAGAGCGGGACGTTCGGTGAGGACTGGTCCGGCCTGAAGTCAAAACAGTGGATTATTGAAGTCGACCTTTGACGGTTTTAAGGATTTCTCCAGACAAAGCTTGTGAACGTCTCTGTTCTGCTACCAGGACAGATACGGAGGCGTTCAGTCCTCAAAACAATCATGGTGACACGGCACTATGTGAAATAAAACAATATCATCTATATCATGAACTAGGAATTATATCATCCCCTTTTAAAGTTGAAAACAGAACCATATCATATCTGTGTTAGGTGTTCTTCAGTAGACTGAGAGCAATTTAAACAGAATCAAGCCTCACATTAACACCTCTCCCTCTCTCCCCTCCCCTCTCCTCTCTCCCTCTCCTCCCTCTCTCCCCCCACCCTCCCTTTCCTCTCTATCCCCTCCCTCCCTCTCCCTCCCCTCTCCCCCCCTCCCTCTTCCCCTCTCCTCCCTCTCCCCCTCTCTCCCCCATCTCCCCCTCTCCCCCCCTCTCTCCCAACCCTCCCTCCGGTGGGACAGAGGACCGTATCCTGACCGCCGCTGACATCCACAGCTTCTCAAACGGCGTGGGCCGGCAGTGGAAGCACGTGGGCCGGGCGCTGGCCCGGAGCTGCCGCGCCCTCAAGGGGCCCGCCATCGACAACCTGGCCTACGAGTATGAGCGGGAGGGGCTGTACGAGCAGGCCTACCAGATGCTGAGCCGCTTCACGCAGGCCGAGGGCAGCGCTGCCAAGCTGGGCCGGCTGGTCGGTGCGCTGGAGGACTGCCGGCTGACCGGGCTGGCCGAGAGCCTGCTGGGCTCCCAGTGACCGTGTACTCTACTGGGACGGTCTCCATGACCCTGTACTGTACTGGGACAGTCCCATGACCCTGTACTGGGATGGTCTCATGACCCTGTACTTGGACGGTCCCAGTGACCGTACTGTACTGTGACTGTCCCAGTGACTGTGTACTGTACTGGGGCGGTCCCAGTGACCCTGTACTGTACTGCACTGGGACGGTTCCAGTGACTGTGTACTGTACTGGGACGGTCCCAGTGACCCTGTACTGTACTGGGACGGTCCCAGTGACCATGTACCATACTGGGATTGTCCCAGTGACCATCGGGTTCCTTTTACTGTCCCAGTGACTGTGTACTGTACTGGGACGGTCCCAGTGACCGTGTACTGTACTGGGACGTCCCAGTGTAGGGTGCAGAGGAGGGGTGGAAGATGTACTTATGAAATATCTGATCTTTGGTTTGTTTGTATCTTTTGTTATGTTTTCTCTATGTGTGTGTGTGTGTGTGTGTGTGTGTGTGTGTGTGTGTGTGTGTGTGTGTGTGTGTGTTCCGGTGTTCTTGGTGCAGACCAGCAGGCGGCCTTGTGTCTGACTTCCATTTTTACATTTTGAGCTTCGTTGTTTTAATCCTCCAATACACACGGCCTCTGGTCACTCCTGTTCTGGCCAAGAGCAAATTGTCAAACGTGCCTTTTCTACTCTCCATTTGTAACCAAAGAATGATTGAATCAGATATAACCTTTGAGGTATTAGACTTGTAAATGCTGAGCACAAATGTGATTGTTACTGGGTATTTCTGTTTAGCCAAATGGGCGGATTAAATGGTTGTAAAACAGTCTGCATGTTTATGTTGGATGCATTAGTATAATTGAAGATGAAAATAATTTAGGAAAACATTCCCTCAGGTATAATTTGCAATAATCCTCTCTCTCTCTCTCTCTCTCTCTCTCTCTCTGATTAAACGGTTCAGTACGGCCGTATCTTGCGTGTGACCGTTTGGCAGCGGCTGTAACACCAGGGGTGGTGGGGGGGAGGGTCCTGAGTCTGGTCCCCCTAGGAGGCGATCTGGGGTGAGTCCTGACCCTGGTTCCCTAAGGAGGGGGGGGGTGGGGGGGGCGGGGGGGTCTGGCTCCATTAGGGCTGATGGTCCTCTGCCCCCCCCGCCCCCACGCTGCACTTGTCTGCTCATCCAGATGTGATGCGGATTAGAAGCTTTTAACACACTTACATCTGTAGCCCACAAAGGACCAACAGTAAATATGAGATATATATATTCATATATATGAATAAATATCACCACGGCATGTGACCTACATACTGAGGTATCTAAACAGGTAGCCTATATATAGCTCGCTCTGTCATTCTCTTAGTTTCAATTCTGTTATACACCTGCAGAGGCTTTTTTAAACGTGGATCTTTTTTCAGGCTCTAACGTTATTACCCATAATTCAGCTGCACGTCTTAAACCTCTGAAACATGAACACAGGGTGATGTTCAGGAATGACTTTCCCGCCGCTACAGTGTGTAGTAATGACACAATAAGAGCAGCAGCTCGCTGCTCGTTAAAAAGGCTTTCATTGAAATCATCTTCCCTGGGATGTGATTAAAGCTGCCGTGACGTCAGCGAGATCGCCTCTCTAGGTGAGTCTCGCGCGCTCTGCCTCCTCCTCTCGCGGCGGCTCGCAGATTGAACGATGCACTCGCTCGCGCGGACTGTTATCAGCGCCGCCCTATAGAGACCCCCACCTCCGAGGCTCGAGCACAACGACCCCATCTCCGAGGCTCGAGCAGAACGACCCCACCTCCGAGGCTCGAGAAGAACGACCCCACCTCAGAGGCTCGAGCACAACGACCCCACCTCCACCTCCGAGGCTCGAGAAGAACGACCCCACCTCCGAGGCGCGAGCACCACTACCCCACCTCCACCTCCGAGGCGCGAGCAGAACCCCACCCCCTCTCCGAGAGGGACGGCGAGAGACACCGAGCTGTAACGGACTAAATACCTTTCGGATCCCGCGGCTCCATTCGCCCCGACCGGGCCTAATGCTTTAGCGAGAGAGAGAGAGAGAGAGAGAGAGAGAGAGAGAGAGAGAGAGAGAGAGAGAGAGAGAGAGAGAGAGAGAGAGAAAGAGAGAGAGAGAGAGAGAGAGAGAGAGAGAGAGAGAGAGAGATCCGCACTGATTGAGTCGGCAGGGACAGGGCGGAACAGAGGATCCTTCATTCGCTCTGAACCATGGGCTGTACTCTGAGCGCCGAGGAGCGCGCCGCTCTGGACCGGAGCAAGGCCATCGAGAAGAACCTGAAGGAGGATGGCGTCACGGCGGCCAAGGACGTCAAGCTGCTGCTGCTCGGTAAGGAGCGGGACCGGGAGCGGGACCGGGGCCGGGCAGCGGGAGGGAGGCGCCGCTCCGGGAGGGCGCACCTTGCCTCCTTAGGACCGGGCTGCTCTCCGTGGTTCTGATTTCCTTCGTCGCTCCGTCGAGTCTCACTCTGCCGTTCTCCGTTCTTTGCAGGCGGCGGGGAATCGGGCAAGAGCACCATCGTGAAGCAGATGAAGTGAGTGTCTTTACGTCAGATTTATTGTGCGGTTTTCCGGCCTCGTCATGGGGGGGGGGGGGGGGGGTAAGGCCCAGATTGCGCCTCCCTTGACTCGCTAAAGCTGAGCCGCCATGTTTCCGGAGGCCGGAGCCCAAGGACTGCCGGGGACTCGAACCCTCCCGCGGACCGGCCCCCGGGCCGGCCCGGGGGCCGGGGAGGCGCCGTGCCAGCCGTGGTTCCGACCGCCCCGGGGGTTTATATGTGTGTATGGAGGGATTGGCGGATCATACGTGGGTGTTGCTCTGCTCGAATGAGCGTGCACGCGCAGGCGCGCGCGCGTGTGTGTGTTTTTGTGTGTAATGGTTGTGAGGTCACTCTGCTCCATTAGCGCTACCTCCGCTTTAATCTTAATGCCTTTAAGTGCCTCATATCAACCAGAGTACTTTTGCATATAAAGCGGATTTACGCAGAAATATGGCATCTCAACCCGCACCTAAACCGGGCCCCTTCTAATCTAAATCTAAATCGGTGGTATTTTAAATCACTGTTGTTTTTCTAAACCTCTGATTTACTTGATGTTCGGGGACGCCGCGGTGGTTGTGTGTGTCCTGCACGGCAGACATCTTCTTAGCATCTTGCATCCCTGCGCTATCCGAGCATCCTCTCCCACTCCCTCCCAGCTTCCATTCTGCATTGCACCCCCGCTTCCTCTCTCGCTCCTCCTCGATCATCTGTTTATCCATAACCAGTTCTCGATGGTACGCCGTTATCTCAAGAAATGCTTTTTGTCATGCTATCCATTAGCCTCTTATACATTCACCCGGTAGATTAAGTGCACTGCAGAATTACGGGTTTTGGTTTATGCTCTTCTGCTCTGTGTGTGTGTGTGTGTGCGTGCGCGCGCGCGTGTGTGCGTGTTTTTTCGGTTTCGATGTGTGTGTATGTGTGTTTTGGTGTGTGTGTGTGTGTGTTTGCGTGTGTGTGAGTGTGTATGCGTGTGAAAAGTAGGTTACCCTAAAATGCAATAAAGCACCATAGTTGTTTTTTTTCTGGGGTTATTTTAAGACCATATCTGATTCATTATGCATATGAAAGATGAGTTGTATGCAGTTAATATATCTCTTATAGATACAGTTTCACTTAGATATAGTAAGTATAGCTGGTTGCTAATGTGTGTGTGTGTGTGTGTGTGTGTGTGTGTGTGTGTGTGTGTGTGTGTGTGTGTGTGTGTGTGAGAGAGAGAGTGTGCATCTTGGATGTTAATTTTAATCGCTAATTTGTCGTATTATTGAAATCTGTTTTCCAATATTTTGTGGGTTTCCTCATTGGGTGAAACCCCCACAGACAGGGTGCCAACCCAGGCTGACTTCTCTCCTGATATATTGAGCCTGATGAGCCCTGTGTGGAGGACATTATACTAATGATGCTCCTCTTCATATGTTACCAATATTAGCTCAGAAAGCGTTACATGCTGCGGCTCAGTAGGAATCCGACTCCTCCTGAATTATTAATTCCACTGTCTTGTTCCTCCTTCAGCAATATTAAACATAAACGGCAGAGAATACATTCAATATGTTGGTTAGATATTGATATAAGATACAGACTTATATATTTATATAGATATGTTTATACACAAATATATAAGGTGAAAGGTAAATGTAGAGGACATCAACAAACGCACACACGACCGCACACACAAACACACACACTCACGCACAGGCGCGGGTGTTTTCGCGCTGCGCTGCGAGCAGGTGTGTGTGGCGCTGATTGCGGTGTGTGTGTGCAGGATCATCCACGAGGACGGGTTCTCAGGGGACGACGTGAAGCAGTACAAACCCGTGGTCTACAGCAACACCATCCAGAGTCTCGCTGCCATCCTCAGGGCCATGGACTCCCTGGCCATCGAGTTTGCCGACAAGGATAGAAAAGTGAGTCCCCCTCCATGCCCCAGGATGGGCCGGAACTAACCATCATGGAAATACCCAGCTCCCACTGGGACCGGTGGGACCAGTGCAACATGCAGAAGCAGACACTGCAGTTTGTTCTATTAGAGTAACGTAAACGTGGAACCGCTTATTAAATTATTAATAAATGTTTTAGAGCTGCAGAGTTCCCTGCTCTATTCACGCCGTCTCAGGGTGCAGGGAGAGAGGTTGTTTGGGTACAGACCCCGAGAAATGTCACATCGTGACATGAATCCTTTTCTCAGTGAAAATGGAGATTGGGATTCAGGAACGATCATTCCCACTAATAACGAATCATATTGCATCACAACGTCGGTCAAAGCATCAAACCAGGAGTCTAACCGATCGTTTAGCCCGTAACGATCCATCCAGTACGATCACACTGTTTCTATCGGTTCACATCCCATAACTGTAATAACTGTGTGTGTGTTTGTGTGTGTGTGCGTGCGCAGGCGGATGCTAAGCTGGTGTGTGACGTGGTAACCCGTATGGAGGACACGGAGCCGTACTCGGCAGAGCTCCTCACGGCCATGCAGAAGGTCTGGGCCGACGCAGGCACCGCCGAGTGCTTCAACCGCGCCCGGGAATACCAGCTCAACGACTCCGCCCAGTAGTGAGTATATTAACATGACTCCGCCCAGTAGTGAGTATTAACGTGACAGTAGTGAGTACATAACATGACAGGGGCCGTAGTTAGTATATAACATGACAGTAGTGAGTACATTAACATGACAGGGAATAAAGTGAGCACATTAACATGACATTGGTGAGTACATTAACATGACTGGGACAATAGTGAGTATACTAACATGACGGGGATAGTAGTGAGTATACTAACATAACAGGGACAGTAGTGAGTATATTAACATGACAGGGACTAGTGAGTACATTAACATGACAGGGACAAAAGTGAGTATATTAACAACTACAGGGACAGTAGTGAGTAAATTAACATGACAGGGACATAGTGAGTACATTAACATGACAGCTGTGAGCACATTAACATGACAAGGACAAAAGTGAGTGCATTAACATGACAGTAGTTATTATACTACCATGACAGGGACAGAAGTGAGTATACTAACATGACAGGGACAGTAGTGAGTATATTAACATGACAGGGACTAGTGAGTACATTAACATGACAGGGACAGTAATGAGTACATTAACATGAAAGGGACAATAGTGAGTATATTAACATGACAGGGACAATAGTGAGTATATTAACATAAGGACTGACAGGGGCAATAGTGAGTATATTAACACGACAGGGACAATAGGGAGTATATTAACATAAGGACTGACATGGACAATAGTGAGTATATTAACATGGGGGTGATGGCTAACAGGGACAATAGAGAGCACTCACATGGTACATGACAATGCGATGCACTAGCTGCTATAGTGGCCGTTTGGTAGGCTAATGCGTGTGAATAGTCTGAGTGCACTCTGATATTTGTACCGTGGTCGTTCCCCGTGGGAATCGAACCCCCAGCGGCGTTATTTCCATGCCAGTTGAGCTAGACGGTGAAGCGATCCTCATAAGCCAGCGGGCCACATAACAACAACAGTAGCTGTACGAACATGACCCGGGATAAACACTTACATCCAGGGAGATGGAAAAACCATTAGAACGAGGAGCTGTGTGCTGCGGAGGAAACACCCCATTCATCCAAACCCCTTCCCCTCCCCTCAGCTACCTGGACAGTTTAGACCGCATCGGAGCCGCAGACTACCAGCCCACAGAGCAGGACATCCTGAGAACCAGGGTGAAGACCACCGGGATCGTCGAGACCCACTTCACCTTCAAGAACCTTCACTTCAGGTACCTGGTCCCCAGCCCTTGGCCCCTGGGGCCCGTGGCCCCCTGGGGCCTGCACGGCCACCCGTCAGGGCCCCTAACGCGTCAGAACCCAGAGGTTGACAGCTGTCTGCTCTCTGTCCACCAGGCTGTTTGACGTCGGAGGTCAGCGGTCCGAGAGGAAGAAGTGGATCCACTGCTTTGAGGACGTCACCGCCATCATCTTCTGTGTGGCCCTGAGTGGCTACGACCAGGTGCTCCACGAAGACGAGACAACGGTGGGTGGAGCATCAGAGCATCACTGCACATCTCCTCTACTCCCTCCAGTGCTGGAGTCGTTAACACTAATCTAACCCCCTTTCTCCCCCCACAGAACCGCATGCACGAGTCCCTCATGCTGTTCGACTCCATCTGCAACAACAAGTTCTTCATCGACACCTCCATCATCCTCTTCCTCAACAAGAAGGATCTGTTCGCTGAGAAGATCAAGAAGTCCCCTTTGAGTATCTGCTTCCCTGAATACATAGGTAGGTCCCCCCCCCCCCCCCCTCCCCCCAGACCTGCTGATGGCGGCGTACTGACGTGTGTCTCTCCCCCCCCCCCCCAGGTGCTAACACCTACGACGACGCCACGGCCTACATCCAGGTTCAGTTTGAGAGTAAGAACCGCTCCCCCAACAAGGAGATCTACTGCCACCTGACCTGTGCCACCGACACTGGGAACATCCAGGTAGTGTTCGACGCGGTCACCGACATCATTATCGCAAACAACCTGAGGGGGTGTGGCTTATACTGAGGCCGGGCCACCAGCCACCATGGGGAGTATGAGGTGTTAATAATGATAATTTTGATGATACTAAAACACATAAATACTGTATGTAAATCGACACGTCCACACGGACCCAAAGAGCTGCCGTCAGACACCACACTGAATTATTGCCATGTTTGGTTCCTCTCCCATCTTCTCTGTTTTGAGTTCACTATACAAACCCTGGGTGTGTTTTAAAAAAAAATGTGTTTTCACAAAATAAATGTTTAATTGTTTTTTCTTGATTGTACCAGCAATTATGAAGATGAGAAAACGCGGCACTAGGGGCTATGAGCAGCCTTGCCTTGTTTTTTGCAAAACCTAGAAATCCGATGCACGGAATGCACAATGTACTCTTTTAACATTTCCTTAAAAAAACACAAAAAAAAAGATAGTGGTCGTCCTTTACATTTGATCAGCGAGGCCGAGAGAGCCGCTGTCCTGCTGAATAACCCCTGGTGCCGCCCGGCCACAGATGCTCTACTTCTATATATATATAGGTGGTGGTGGTGGTGTAGGGGGGAACTGTACCGGTGGCTTGGGGTCATGCTGGAGATGAACAGAGCTCTTTAGCGCTCACTGGGACAAAGCTCCCCTTTCTTCTGGTCGCACATGACTGCTTAATGCCAGTAGCCTGCAGGAACCTCCGTTTGTCTTTCTCACTCTTTCTTTCTCTTCAAACACATAAAGGAGATGAGGATGGCTCTGTTAAAGTGGCGCTGGCTCTTTTTATATTGGGCCCCCTGCAGTGGATAGAATGCCTCTGATCAGCCAATGATAGGTGGGGGGGGGATGTCATATCAGTGCCAACCTTCTGAGAATGACAGGGAGAAGCCGTCATGGGTCACTATTGTCGAATCACCTAATGTCATTGAAGCAACACCTTGCATTTTAATATCATCGGATGAGTTATTTAGACCTCATGCCCTGCATGCACCCTCCCACCTCCTTAGAACATGCCCCCATCCCCCCGTCACTCGAGGGGGGGCAGTAACCTGTGAACGAGTCGGAGGGCTCCGCCACCGCGACCGCCTGCAGCCCCCACTCTGATAGACGTAGAACTCTACCGGGATGGCGCCTTGACACGTTCCCTCTCCTGGGGGTTTACCCCCGCCCCCTCTCCACTGAGCTAGGCGTTTAGCCCCGCCCCCTCTCCAGTGAGCTAGGCGTTTAGCCCCACCCCCTCCAGTGAGCTAGGCGTTTAGCCCCGCCCCCTCTCCAGTGAGCTAGACGTTTAGCCCCGCCCCCTCCAGTGAGCTAGGCGTTTAGCCCCGCCCCCTCTCCAGTGAGCTAGGCGTTTAGCCCCGCCCCCTCAAGTGAGCTAGGCGTTAAGCCCCGCCCCTTCACAGACACAGTGCACCACCGCCCCCCGGTCCGTGGGTCTGTCCGCTGAGAAGAGGAAGTACAGCTCTCAATCTCTCCACTCCTGATATCCATCCTCCTTTCCCTGTATACTCTTATCTATCACATATCACTCCTCATATGCTCTTTCCATTCTCACCTTGAAACACCGTACTGTATATATATATTATGATTATACCAGATTTTTTTTTTACTGTGAATGTTTTTGTGCTGCATCCCATCCTACTCCGTAGTTTTATTGGTTGCTCTCATGTGGAATGTTTGTGCTGAGCCAATCGAATGTTGTGTTTACATTAAAGCCACACTTTTCCTAACTATTCCCAATGTCTGCCGCGTCTTTAATCCACGTGCACACACACACACACGCACACACACGGAGCAGTGTACTATCACTCTGGCTCCTCAGCAGACCCGTCTACAGATTAAGGTTAGCTGTGGAGATGAGGCGACGTTATTAGAGTGGCCCTCTTTTAATGGTTCATTACCTTGTGCATAATGCGGTGTACTCAGTGACTCCGATGTGGCCGTAATACAAAGGCTTTGTGGCGGCCTCCGCGCTGATAGGACAGCACTTTGCAGAATGTAGCACAGCAGAGATCAACAGCATTGTACAGCCTCTCAATTTATTAGGTTAAAAGTGTCCCATCAGCGCAGACAAGAAGCTATTCATGTGTTGAACGTTGGATCAGTCGTCTGACCCGCTTCTGTCCTCTAATGGAGTGTGTTCATTACGCGCTGCCTGACACATCTAGCGCAGTCTTACTTACAGATATAAAAAACTCAACTCCCCGATCGACATTATCATGAAATTAAACATTTGACAGATTCTTTTACATTTCATATTCCCCTGAAACGCTCCGACGCCCCCCGGGCTGGAGCCCAGATCCACTTCGATTCAGCGGTGCTCACAGGAAGGCTGAGGTGTTTAACGCCAGGGAGAAGGCTCTCCGTCCTCAAGACTAATCACAGTGCCACCTCCCACCCTGATAACATATGTACACAAGAACCGGTCTGGAAGAACACACGTAAAGAACGGATCTCAGTCCCAGCAGAGCCTCAGCAGCCCGCTGCCGCACGATGGACGGCGACCCGATCCATGATCCTGGTCCCGGTTCCATACCACGCTCCGGTCCTTGTCTCGGGCTGCGTCCTGATTCCAGACGGCGTCCTGGTCCCAGTCCCGGTCCCAGACCGCGTCCTGGTCCCGGTCCCAGACTGCATCCTGGTCCTGGTCTCGGGCCGCGTCCTGGTCCCGGTCCCAGACCGCGTCCTGGTCCCGGTCCCAGACCGCGTCCTGGTCCTGGTCTCGGGCCGCGTCCTGGTCCCGGTCCCAGACTGCATCCTGGTCCTGGTCTCGGGCCGCGTCCTGGTCCCGATCCCAGACCGCGTCCTGGTCCTGGTCTCGGGCCGCGTCCTGGTCCCGGTCCCAGACCGCGTCCTGGTCCCGGTCTCGGGCCGCGTCCTGGTCCCGGTCCCAGACCGCGTCCTGGTCCCAGTCCCGGTCCCAGACGGCGTCCTGGTCCCAGTCCCGGTCCCAGACCGCGTCCTGGTCCTGGTCTCGGGCCGCGTCCTGGTCCCAGACCACGCCCCCCCCCCCCCCCCCCCTACAGGCGGAGCCGCTTTATGTCTTCGCTGCGGAAGTCGATGCGGAGTGCAAGGACCTGCCGCACCTCGGCCGGGGTCAGGCGCCAGGTCAGGGGCCCCGAATTGGGCCCCCAGTAGTCCAGGATCTCCGTGACCTGCAACACACCACAGAGTCACCCCCCACCCCCCCAACCCTAACCCTGACCCTTAGTGAGGGGTGGGGTGTGGGGGGTAAGAGGGGGTGGGCGGTTGGGGTAAGGGGCAGGTTAAGAGGGGGTTGGGGGGGCGTTACCCTCTCCAGGTTGAGGACGGTGGCCATCTGTGTGAGGCGGGCGAACTTGTCGCGGATGGTCCAGGTGGTGACGGTGGTCAGGTACGCCACCAGCGAGCGCAGCTCCTTGTCAAACTGCAGCCCCCCGAGCTGCGGTAGCGGGAACAGAACCGGGTCAGCGGGGTGCGGTCGGCCGCGGGGGCGGTGTCGCGCGGCTCAGCTTCAGTCGGCCGCGATGGACCCATCCAACATGGCCGCCACAGACGGTACACAATTAAAATCTATTTCCGCTGCACCACAAGGAACCAGCGTCACGGGAGAGAGGAAGTGGTTAGATACCGGGGGGGGGGGGGGGGGGGGGGGGGGGGGCGTGCTCGCTGAGGGAGAACCGGAGGAATCCTAGCATCACCCACGCAGTACCTCCGTCATCTCGGATACCTCGGTTCCAACCCGCCAGCCCGTACAGCCGTTAGCGTGGGTCACGTGTGTAGGTGTGTGTGGGGGGGGGGGAGAACACTCGTGGGGAGTGTTCTCCTGGGGGGGCCTGCCCTACAGCTGGGGGCTGCGTCACTATCAGCCTCGTCTGAACACGTCTAAACACTCAGTGACTAGATCACAAATAGCATCGGGGGGAGGGAGGGAGGGAGGGAGGCTGAGGGAGGCTGGGGGAGGCTGACAGAGGCTTGGGGAGATTGAGGAGAAGGAGGGAGGGGGAGGGAGGCTGGGGAGGGAGGGAGGCTGAGGGAGGGAGTCTGATAGAGGCTGGGGGGGCTGACAGAGGCTTGGGGAGACTGAGGAGAGGGAGGGAGGGGGAGGCAGGCTGGGGGAGGCTGAGGAGGGGGAGGGAGGGGGAGGGAGGCTGGGGAGGCCGTTCTTCCCGTCTGCAGATCTTCCATCTGGGCGGTGACTGGTTTCTGCCGCTGCTCTACTTAAAATATAGATAGATGCCATTGTGCGGAAACCTTTTTCTGTTGCCCTTTCTGGAGTCATAAATAAATCATGGTTCAGGGCGGGTCTGTTCACCACATCTGTGTCAGTGATGTAACGCCTGGCAGGGGCAGCACAGCGCCCCCCTGTGGCCCAGCGCGCGTGCGCTCACTCCTCACAGCCTCTCCCACTCACTCCACACAGCCTCTCCCTCTCACTCCACACAGCCTCTCCCTCTCACTCCACACAGCCTCTCCCACTCACTCCACACAGCCTCTCCCTCTCACTCCACACAGCCTCTCCCACTCACTCCACACAGCCTCTCCCTCTCACTCCACACAGCCTCTCCCACTCACTCCTCACAGCCTCTCCCTCTCACTCCTCACAGCCTCTCCCACTCACTCCACACAGCCTCTCCCTCTCACTCCACACAGCCTCTCCCACTCACTCCTCACAGCCTCTCCCTCTCACTCCTCACAGCCTCTCCCACTCACTCCACACAGCCTCTCCCACTCACTCCACACAGCCTCTCCCTCTCACTCCTCACAGCCTCTCCCTCTCACTCCACAAAGCCTCTCACTCCAACACCCTCTCACTCCCCTCACTCTCTCAATCCACACAGCCTCTCACTCCCCTCACCCTTTAACTCCCCACACCCCCTCACCCTATCACTCTCCTCTCTCTCTCTCTCTCTCACTCTACACCCCCTCACCCTCTCAACCCCCACACCCTCTCATCCCCCTCACCCTCTCACCCGGCTGAAGGTGCACTTCAGGACCGTCTTCTCCATCTCCATGGCGACCAGGCTGGTCATGAGGCTGGTGAGGGTGTCATAGGAGGCCGGGGTGAGGCCGGTCTGGGGACAGGGGGAGAGGGGGCGGGTCAGGGGGCGGGTCAGAGGGTGGATACTGCATCCTGATTGTTCAATGCCCAATGTTCCAAACGCAGAATCTATCAGTTTTTTTTATTAATGAGCAATACAATATTTTCAGTCCAATCTTGTATCTTTAGTAAGCAGCCGTGTACTAAGGCAGATAATGTACAGCGAGGCGTTAACCCTGGGGGGTCCGCCCGGATGCACACGGCCTTACGTAAGGCTCAGATGTTCTGCTGTACCTTGAACTCCGCCATCACCTGCTCCAGACTCACGATGAGCTGCTGGACCCACGGGTCGTTGGCCTCGTACTCATTAAACTCCTCCTGGGGACACACACACACACACACACACACACACACACACACACACACACACACACACACACACACACACACACACACACACACACACACTTAATTTGTTAGATCCACGTTTTTATACTTTCCCACAGACTCAGACCCTGGTTGGTCAGGAGAACACAGAGAGGCCAGGGCAGTCAGGTCATGGAGCCTGTCTGAGGTGATGCTCAGCAGGGATTTTGTCCTGCAGCCAAAGCACCAGCATGGCGGCCATCTTGCCTCCTCGATGTTGTGAGAGATGGAGAGGAAGGCGTTGATCCAGGGCTTCACTTGGGGCTTTATGGCCGTGCTGTTCAGCTCTGTGAGGCCCTCCTGGGAACAGACAGAAGATCAACATCAACAAAACAAACTCAGTCATGTGCTCTTAATATTAATAGAGACAATTAATATTAATTAATTAACTATTATTATTAATAGTTCTTCTAAGATCACCATGTTCTCTCTACCGAACCTTTGCTTAAACAGCCGATGATAAGGCTGTTCATAAATCGTCAGAAGCTAAAGTGATGTGAGCGATGACAATAGTGTTCCTTTCGCCCGCAATGCCTCGTCTGAGCACAAGAACACGAACATGAGCACATGAACATGAACACATGAACACGACATGAACACATGAACATGAGCACATAAACATGAACACATGAACATGAGCACATAAACATGAACACATGAACACGACATGAACACAGGAACAGGAACATGAGCACATGAACTGTGTGTTAGATGGAGGCGGGGCTTGTGATTCGTGGGCAGGCTCAGACCTGCAAGAGGTCCTTGAACTTGCTGGATGTGTTGACAAGATCCGACAGGCAGCTGTCAATCTTGGCGTGGTCGCCGGAGGCGGGTCCTTGCATGAACAACTTGGAGCAGTCGTTCTGCGGAGGAAATAAGAAAACAAATGTTCAGAGTCTGAGGGGAGGCCGTCTATGTGGCACGCTGAGAAGATATTCCCGCTCTTCCTACCTCCAGGTTCCTCTTCAGCGTGGTGATGTTCTCGCTGCAAACCTCCGCGTTGTTCAGCGTCACCTGGGGGGCAGCAGAGAGCCGTCAGAGAGTAGGTCAGCGCGCCGTAACGCGCCGATCCTCCCGAGGGACTCTGACATTCACTAAACACCGAGTAGGTAGACCGTCCGTAGGGAGAGGAAGAGCTGGAGAAGGTACAGCCAGCGATGAAGAGGAGACAGCTGGCGACAGACTTTAGGGATGAAGGTCAGCAGTATTGATGCGTAGATAAATAACTAATAAATGTCAAAAGTCACGTGACATAAAGGATGAGAAATGTCACGCTGGAGTACATGACAGCAGTACACCATCATCATGAACCATAACCTGTTAACTGCTCTGGATAAAGACCATGTTCAACGACTATAATAGATAGTGAATAGTATTATAAATAATCATATTTTCTCTTCACAACTGATGGTAATTCATTGAAGAGTTAGAACATGATAGATCCCCCTTTAGAAATGTCAGTTATACCACATCGTTCATCATGATGACTTATTACTGATGTGAAATCTGTTTGGATCCGAACCACATAATGACAAATCATACGGCCGGAACAGTTGCGTCCGTGCCTGTGTGCTTGTGTGTCTGCCTGTGTCTGTGGCTGTGTGTGTGGTTGTGCGTGTGGCTGTGCGTTTGCGTGTGTGTGGCTGTGCGTGTGTGTGTGTGTGTGTGTGTGTGGCTGTGCATGTGTGTGTGTACTGTACACCCTCCTACCAGGAAGGCCGCCTTGGCGTTCTCGGTGCTCTCGATGCCGAGCGCGTTGAACTTGCCCTGCTGCAGGCTGCTCTGCATCAGGCTGACAGCGCTGCTCACGCCGCGCTGGAAGTCCTGCAGCGTGGTGGCAGGGTAGCCCTGCCTCAGCTTATTATACAGCACCTCCCTGGGACACTCACACAGAGAGAGACACACACACACACACACACACAGAGGCACATACACACAGAGAGAGACACAGAGGCCCACACACACACACGCGGAGGCACACACACAGAGAGGCACACACAGAGACAAACACACACAGAGACCCACACACACACAGAGGCACACACACAAGCAGAAACACACACACACACACAGACAAACAGAGACACACACACACACACACACAGCAACAGAGACACACACACACACACACACACACACACACACAGGCACAGAGGCAGAAACACAGACGCACACACAGAAGGGTATGTGTGAGTCTGGATCAATAGAGCAGATGGTGGAACAGCGTGAATGCTTTCAGCGGTACCTGAAGTCGGACTCCAGCGCGGAGGTGGAGTGGTTGATCATGGCACACAGGCAGTCAATGTTGGAGCTGGACAGCGCGCGGCTGATGCACTTCTTCACGATGTAGAAGCAGTCGTCCGCCATGCTGGACGTCAGCTGGCCCTTCTCGTACGAGTCCATGGCAACGGCCTGAAGACAGGGTTCATCGTTAGGAACCAGGATTCATCGTTAGGAACCATGAGGGGTCATCGTTAAGGACAGGAGGGGTTATCGTTAGGGACCAGGAGGGGTCAACGTTAGGGACTAGGAGGGGTCATCGTTAGGAACCAGGAGTCATCGTTAGGAACCAGGAGTCATCGTTAGGAGCCAGGAGGTTTTAGGATCATGCCTCCTTTCCATTGTCCAGTTGTGGCCATTTTCCTTCCAATTAACATGAATTCATGAAACTTTAAATGTGAAGACGTCTTCTCCAATTCCTGCCGTCTCAGCAGCCTCCCAGCTCCTCCTGACCATTAGCGCTCGGCTAATGGAGACCATTAGTGGTCAGCTAACCTGTACTCGTCTCTGATTGATTCTTGGATCTTGCGGTTTCATTTGATCTGAAGAGCTTCATACATCCTCAACTCTATTCTTAAAATGGCTACTTCACAGATACCTCATACGTTAGCATAATACATTTAAAATCAATACAATGATTATTAATGCTGTGTTGGCTACAAGATTAGTAACCTTAAGCTCCACGCTACATCTTTATGAGAACGTTCTCCAGCTCAGCAGGTGGGGAGCAGCGACCTGAAGATGATCTGCTGCCCCCAACAGTCCGTCCGCATCACTCACCTTCCAGTGTTAAATCAGCACGCTTCAACCTCCTCAAGACCACTGTAGAGGACCCCTCCAGCACCGGTCAGCTCAGTGTCCCTGCCCCTCCCTCAGTGTCCCGCCCCCCCTCTCTCAGTAGCTGCGTTTCCATCCCCCTGATTTTATGCAAATTTTGAAGTATCGAATTATCGAATCAGTAAACGGTGATGGAAACCGGCCATAGCAACCCTGCCGACATCAACTTGTAGCGTCAATGTATTTTTAAGCGTTTGTATACATAGACATCCTATATCATATATATATATATATATATATATGATATAGGATGTCTATGTATACATCCTATATATATATATATATATATGATATAGGATGTCTATGTTTGTATATCCTTTAATCATACCGTGTCCATTAATCCCTGATATATGGACACCTACTAAGTAATTCCATTCAAATTATCTGTTCAGCTTTCAAAACGAGAGCTGGTACATTGTGGAAAATGCATTAAACTGTAATCAGAAAACGAGGTTATATGCTATAGACCCTATAGTATCTGGGGTATAAAGTATTTCAAATGATAAATATGTACACTTTATGTTGAAAGTATAGACCGCCGCGGTTCCCATTGAAACGAATGGCACGTTGAATAGTCTTCAAAACGAGCTGGTACATTGTGAAAAATTAATTAAACTGTAATCAGACAACGCGGTTATATGCTATAGACCCTGAAAGATCTGTGGTATAAAGGCTGCGACGAATTTCGAATTATAAATATGCACAATGTATCCTTTAAATACGTCCATGGAACAGATGACAATGGGAATAATAGATATGTGTGGACCGCCTAAGAGGTAAAACGTTTCCTTGCTCCCATCGAAGAAAAAAACATTACAGCTATTTTAGATGGAAAACAACGCAATTCCAATATATATCAGGACCTAATAAAGGATGTTATCAAAAGGATATGACAAGCCCTGGAATGTGTGTAGTTTTCCGCTTGATGGAAACGCAACTAATTAAATTTATTTTTTGCGAACTTTCCAAAGATTCGCTTCACCTTTTAGATGGAAACGTGACTAGTGTCCCACCCCCCTCTCACCGTCCTGCTCGGTGTCCCCGCCTTCTCTCAGTGTCCCCCCCCCCCAGTGTCCTGCCCCCCCCTCCCTCAGTGTCCTGCCCAACCCTCTCAGTGTCCCGCCCCTCCCTCAGAGTCCCGCCCCTCCCTCAGAGTCCCGCCCCTCTCACCTTGTTCACCGACTCCCTCATGTAGTACTCCTCCATGGGGATGTAGTAGCCGATCAGCTCCTGCATGGTGGTGCTCAGCAGGCAGTGCTTTAGCAGCTTCTCCACGTTCTGCTGGTGCTCTGAGAGGAACAACACAGGAGGACCTTAAAGATCTACTTGTGCTCTGTGAGAACAAGAGGACCTTAAAGATCTCCTGGTGCTCTCCGGAGAACAGGAGGACCTTAAAGATCTACTGGTGCTCTGTGAGAACAAGAGGACCTTAAAGATCTCCTGGTGCTCTGTGGAGAGCAGGAGGACCTTAAAGATCTACTGGTGCTCTGTGGAGAACAGGAGGACCTTAAAGATCTACTGGTGCTCTGTGGAGAACAGGAGGACCTTAAAGATCTACTGGTGCTCTACGGAGAACAGGAGGACCTTAAAGATCTACTGGTGCTCTGTGGAGAACAGGAGGACCTTAAAGATCTACTGGTGCTCTACGGAGAACAGGAGGACCTTAAAGATCTACTGGTGCTCTACAGAGAACAGGAGGACCTTAAAGATCTACTGGTGCTCTGCGGAGAACAGGAGGACCTTAAAGATCTACTGGTGCTCTACGGAGAACAGGAGGACCTTAAAGATCTACTGGTGCTCTGTGGAGAACAGGAGGACCTTAAAGATCTACTGGTGCTCTCCGGAGAACAGGAGGACCTTAAAGATCTACTGGTGCTCTGTGGAGAACCACAAGGAGGTCTTTGGTGAATGGGAGGGGTTTAATATGAGTGGGAGGGGTCTTTGGTGAGTTGGAGAAGTCGTTGGTGAATGGGAGGGGTCTTTGGTGTGTGGGAGGGGTTTAGGGTTATTAGGAGGGGTTCAGGGTGAGTGGGAGGGGTTTATGGTGAGTGGGAGGGGCTTAGTGTGAGCGAATGTTGATAGTAACATTCTTGTAACTATAGACTTGATATGATATGACTACAGAAATGTCGAGGTTATGTTAGAGGGTCTCCCGTCAGGGGGGGCGTGTCAATGTGCCCCTTGACCCTGTGACCCTATGACCCCTGTGCTTGACACCCACCCTGTGTGGTGCTCTGGGCGTCGCCGACCTCCAGGTCCGCCATCAGACGGCGCCGCAGGAAGCGCAGGTAGAGCTCCGAGCGGGCGTTCATCAGGGTCACCTCCATCAGCACCGGGTCCAGCTCCCTGCACACACACACACACACACACACACACACACACACACACACACAAGTGAGGAAGCCTATTGGCTGATGGGCCATAACAGGGCAGGCAGCCAGGAGGCCTTGGGGTGGGCGCGGTGTGACGTGGAGTGAGGCGGAGTGAGGTACCTGGGCTCGATCCTCTCCGTCGGCAGTGGACTCTTCATCATGCTGTTCTGGACGACCTGGAACTACGAGAACACAACGAGGTCAGAGCACTCAGCGGAGACTAGAACACATCACCATAATCTAACCCTAACCCTTATCAACACTCGTCACCCCTCCTATCTCGGTCCCTCCCTGCTCCCTGGTGATGAGGGCGGCACAGACCTGAAGACCTCAAGAGTGGCCCATCAGATCAGTGTCAATAGAATCGTCTCTATTCAGAGGACACCTGCTCAAAGACTCTGGACACGCTGGAGCTCTGCCTCGGTGTGTTGGGAGCAGGACTCACCTAGGTCTGATAGTCTCTCTCTAGGTGTGACTCACCTTGCTGTGGTCTCTACCTAGGTCTACTGTGGTAGTCTCTACCTAGGTCTACTGTGGTAGTCTCTACCTAGGTCTACTGTGGTAGTCTCTACCTAGGTCTACTGTGGTACTCTCTACCTAGGTCTACTGTGGTAGTCTCTACCTAGGTCTACTGTGGTAGTCTCTACCTAGGTCTACTGTGGTACTCTCTCCCTAGGTGTGACTCACCTTGTTGTGGTAGTCTCTCTGCTGGATGAACTTGTCGACGATCTTCTGGGCCTGCCGGTCGCACTCCTGCTGCAGGTGGATGATGAGGGTGTAGAGGTGGCCCGGCCCGTAGTACGTCTCCACGATGGGCTGGTGGGTCTCCACCACGCGGGCGATGCCTGGCAGACAGGAACCATCGTAAGAGGACGGATGACTGACAGGCCGTCTGGGCTCTTGAACTGACTTATTTTGAAACATTTACACATTTAGCTTGCTAGATTATACTATCTAGCGTACTTATGTCATAACATGATATATACTGCTCACCAGGTAACATTAATATGTTCCTTAACTAAAGTCAACATGAGCAGTATGCATGTTCTCTATTCAGAGGGGACTAATGGAGAGAGAGCGGTCTGAGCGTGTGCAGACCGCCGTGTGTACGTCCTGGCACTTGTACATTGTACTTATTCAAGGTACTTGATTGTGTAGCATCTACAGTAGCTGCTATCGCTGCTTTACACGGGGAATGGGTTAGCCTAGCGATTGTAATACCAAGTGATACTTGTGTAGCACTTGGTTCTATGAACGTCTTTACTGTACCGACAGCGATATATTGTTTCACTTCTTATGACAAATGTACTTATTGTAACAAATGCACTTATTGTAAGTCGCTTTGGATAAAAGCGTCTGCTAAATGCCCTAAATGTAAATGTAAATGTAAATGTAAATGCAGACGGACCCTCAATACGATGTTGAACTATAACCAGCTGGTCTTGCTGGTGATCTAACCTTCTAGCAGCAGAGTAAGAGTGTCAGCAAAGACCAACGGGGCCCTCTTCTCGTTGACGTCTCCCCCCGTCGCCAGCAGCAGGTTCTCCTCTGCTTTGGAGGCCAGCTGTCCACAGGTTCATGATGCAGGATGTCAGCGTGTAAACCAGAGGCAGAACAATAGGCAGAGAACCAACGTTACATTCATCATCTGGCAGAGGCCTCGTTTCACAGTGACATTGGTTAATGCACTAAACTATCCTCCAGAGTATTTCTCAATCACTAACAAATGAACTATATGGTTCTATGGGTCGGGAATGAGGGCCAGGAACCCTCCGGTAGCACCGACCCCAACCCAGCTCAGGGGAAAGGCTTCAAAACACAAAATACAACAGAGAGGCTTTACTGTTAACTACTGGAAAAGTATTTGATGCTTCATTAAATGTGACTTTTATGTTCATCATTCGACTTTGACTTTTAAGATACCTTCTTGACGTTTGTCTACCAAAACGTCTTTGACTTCTCAGCTCTGGACGGCTCTGGAGGTAAGAGGCTGCTGGCGATAAAGCCTCGGTTGGTGGGCGGAGGGGCTGACCTGGCTGCAGAGGGTCTAGTGTATGTGTGTGTGTGGGGAGGGGCTGTGTATGGGGGGCTGACCTGGCTGCAGAGGTACTGGCCGAAGCGGGCCAGGCCCTGCTGATGGAGGCCCAGCAGGGGGAAGATCTTGAAGAAGCGCTCCACCTGCACAAGGTCCACCGCCGCCACGGCCGCGTCCAGACGCTCGGCCACGATCACCTTCAGCTTCTGCTCCGCCTCCTGCAGCAGCACCAGGCTGGCGTCCACCGAGCTGCCTGGGGGCAGGAGGGGTCAGCAACACCGTCATGGGACAGGAGCTATGGAGCTCTATAGGGTCCTAATGTCAAGTCTGCCTCAAAGTAAGACTCTCTTTGTTATTGGGCTTCACAAAGTGGAATACAAAAAAGGCTATTTAGGATGCAAGTGGATGTCAATGTCAGTGGCATCACAATACTTTCCAATGTTGTCTTTATTCACAAGGCTAATGTCGCCAGAGCTGGCCACCTCCACCCCATCACAGAGTCATTCCGGTGTGGAGGAACCAGAGTAGGGATAAGACTTGTTCTCCCACCTCCTCCTGACTCCTACCTGGCTGGGAGCAGGGGTCTCTGAGAGCTATAGTGAGCCTCATCACCACAGCGGCGATAATTCTGGAGTTCGCTCCAACCTCAACAACCTCAAATGGTTATGGAAGACGCAGCCGGCCAGCCAAATAAGATGATATACGTTATTAATCCCAGAAGCGATATCAGGGAACAAAGACCACATTGGAAAGGATCAGGGGCATTGCCTTATTATGACCTAAAACTAAAGTGATTCACTGTCCCTTCAAGGGTAAAAGTAACAGGATACTGGTCTGAACCAGGACTCACCCTCCTCCCCCTGGCGGCTGAGCTCGATCACCGATTGGTCCAGGGACAGGTAGCGGTGGATGTGCGCAGCCGCCTGCTCGTAGTCCTCATTGTGCAGTGAGGTCTGAACACCGTCCATGCAGAATTTCAGGTCCAGGATGTCATCAGCGCGCTGAATCACCTTATAGAGACGCGTCTGCACGGGGACGCAGCATGTTGGTAACCTTATAGAGGACCCCTTATAGAGGACCCCTTATAGAGGACCCCCTTATAGAGGACCCCCTTATAGAGGACCATCTTATAGAGCAGTGGTTCCCAAACTTTTTGTGCCCAAGGCACACCAAAGGACAAATAAAAATTTTAAGGCACACCTATTGTGCAAAATAGCCTTATAACACGTGTTATCACTAATATCATCTGTTTATCTGTTAAGTTTATAATTATTTACTAATGCCAAATAAGATGTGACAAAGACAACTATTCTACTCATGAAATATTTATTAACAAAATACTTCACAAAAATATTTAAACTTTATCAAATTGGGCTTAATCAAAACACACCCATTTCAACCAGACAGGTGAGGCAAAGGAAACAGAAATTCAGCAGAGAACTGTCCATGAGAAAGCTGCATGGTCCTGAATCTGACCCACAAATTATTACTGTAACATTTAGAATCAGGCTTTTTTTGTAAATATTCTGCCTACTAACAAATCAGTGGGACACATGTGCCTGTCGGGGCGCACAGATTTTTTTAATCCTTGGTGGCACGGAGGAGAGGGCCACTCGCAAGTCCTGCTCAACAGAGAGCCGTGACCTTCATGTAAACCGTCTTCATGTAAACAAGAGTGGAGAACGCCAACTCACACAGGTAGGTGGTGGGGAAATGAAGAAGTTGGTCGATAGCGTGGTGGGAGATGGTTGGATATTCTGATGCACAAACCAACCAAAACTGATCGAGTGTGAGCTCACTAAATTTCAGTTTCAGCGTGCGGTCCGCACGGAGCTCTGCGCTCTCCTCTCTCTCCTTCATAGTGAGCTTCTCGGTTGAGGACTCGGACTCCTGGTTGAATGGGTCTCGGATCCAGTCATTGTCCTCGATGTCCGCCACACGTGGAAAATAGCGCTCAAACCTCTCTTTTAAGGTCTGAAGGTGTTCGGCATATACAGCGCGCTCACTGGCTGCCTGTGGCGCAGCTGATGCCAGCGGGAACATGTTCATGGAGCCCTGTTCCAAAGCCTCGCGCCACAGGGTCAGTTTGCCCATAAAGCCCCGAATCTTGTCTGTGGATGATAAAATGTTTTCATTCCTGCCCTGAAGCTTGGCGTTTAACTCGTTGAGATGCCCAAATATGTCTGCAAGGTAAGCCAGCCTGGCGCACCAGCTCTCATCCGCGAGCCTGTCCTTATGTGGGACAGCGCGTTCACGTGAAAATTCCAAAAGCTCTTCCCGAAGCTCGTAAAAACGGGATAAGACTTTCCCCCGAGACAACCATCGTACCTCTGTGTGGAGGATCAGGCTTTGGTGGTCGGCTCCCATCTCAGCGCACAGCTGGGAGAAAAGGCGAGATTTCAGGGGCCTTGATTTGATGTAATTCACCATCTGCACAGCCTGATTCAGCACCTCAGTCAACTCCGGGGGCATGGTTTTGGCAACTAATGCCTCTCGGTGCAAAATGCAGTGGTTGGTCACTATCTGTGGATTTTGTGCTTTTAGCTTTGCAATAAAGCCTCTCACTCCCCGTCATGCATGCCGCACCATCCGTGCACAGACTGACGCACATACTCCAGCACAGATTGTTTTCTTTTAAGTAGTTATCAGTTACCTTGAATATTTCTTCTCCCGTTGTATGGCTTGCCATTTCTTTACAGAAGAAAAAAGTCTCTTTAATAGAGTCACCGTCAACATACCTGACGTTTGCCAGGAGCTGGGCAGCCCCACTTATGTCGGTCGATTCATCTATTTGAAGAGAAAATCTGCCGCTCGCCTGCAGTTTCTCTGTTAAATGTTGTTCAATGTCTTCTGACATGTCATCTATTCTTCTTTTGATTGTGTTATCAGATGCCGGCACCTTGGATAGCTCATTTGCGGCATCTGGACCCAGCATGACACCTGCAATTATTTTGCAAGCAGGGAGGATGAGTGTCTCCGCTATTGTGTGAGGCTTCTTTTGCTTTGCAATAAGCTCCGCTAGCATGTAACTAGCCTCCATTGCCTTTTCAGACACTTTCACACAATCCAACAAACGGTCTTGCTGCCTCTGGTTCAGATCCCGCGCTCTTTTGAAATAGGCCAGGTTTCTCTCAGCGTAGAAGGGATGTTTGGTTTCCAAGTGCCACTTCAGCTTGCTTGGAACCATATTAGCATTAGCTTACTTCTCCCGACAGAGGACGCACTCCGGCTGAGGAATGTTGACATCCCCGGTCCAACTGAAGCCATAAGACTTTCATGATACTGTCGGCTGACAGTTTTTTTTCCTCTTTTCTTTCGGTGGGTTGTCGGACTCGGCAGTCTCTGCACTGGTGGTTGGTGGTTTGCTCCGCACGAGAAAGCGCTCCATTTTCCCTCTTGTTTATGTTTTAATGTTGTGTTGACCTACTGCCTTTGATGTGTCACAGTCTAAATTAAATTCCCACCTGCGCAACTGCGCGAACAGCGAAATGTGGGATCCTCTTTGAGGATTTTTTAAATAGTTTTTAGATAAAGAGTTTGCCTCTGTATTATGGAAAGAGTGCATTCAAAGTAGTATATAGTAAATTAAAATAATTATTTTTGTCTAGTTGTATACTATATTGCAGTAGGCTATGGTTGTCACAAAATCCCACGGCACACTTGGACTTGCCTCACGGCACACCAGTGTGCCGCGGCACACAGTTTGGGAACCACTGTTATAGAGGACCCCCTTATAGAGGACCACCTTATAGAGGACCATCTTATAGAGGAGCACCTTATAGAGGACCCCTTATAGAGGACCCCCTTATAGAGGACCATCTTATAGAGGACCCCCTTATAGAGGACCACCTTATAGAGGACCCCCTTATAGAGGACCCCTTATAGAGGACCCCCTTATAGAGCACCATCTTATAGAGGAGCACCTTATAGAGGACCATCTTATAGAGGACCCCCTTATAGAGGACCACCTTATAGAGCACCATCTTATAGAGGAGCACCTTATAGAGGACCCCTTATAGAGGACCCCCTTATAGAGGACCACCTTATAGAGGACCCCTTATAGAGGACCCCATTTTAGAGGACCCCATTTTAGAGGACCCCATTATAGAGGACCCCATTATAGAGGACAACCTTATAGAGGACCCCCTTATAGAGGACCATCTTATAGAGGACCCCTTATAGAGGACCACCTTATAGAGGACCCCATTATAGAGGACCCCCTTATAGAGGACCCCCTTATAGAGGACAACCTTATAGAGGACCCCCTTATAGAGGACCCCCTTATAGAGGACCACTTATAGAGGACCACCTTATAGGGAACCCCTTATAGAGGACCACCTTATAGAGCCGCGTCTGCACAGGGACACAGCCTGCATGTTGGTCACCTTAGAGGATTACCTTATTACGGTGACACAGCCTGCATGATGGTTTACACTCTAGGGCTGGGAACCAGTACCAATACCAGTTTCAGTACCCTGGTGGTTTATGGGAATGCGTGGGCATGTAGACCGTGGAACACCCTCCCTGACCACCTGAGGGCCCCACAAACTACAGCTGTTTTTAAACTAAACTTAAAACGTATATTTTTAAAAATGCATTTTGCTAAATTGTCTTTTATAGGTTCTCCTTTTAACCATTTATTGATTATTCTTAATAACCGTTTTATTGCATTTATTCTCATCGATTCTTATTTACTTCTCTGTAGCACTTTGAGATTCCTGAAATATAAGGTGCAATGCAAATAAAATGTAATATTACTATTATTATCATGTGTGTGTGTGCATCAGTGTGTGCGGGGCTACCTTGGCCAGGTCCAGCTGGCGGACCTTGCGGCTGACGTTCTCGGCCAGGCTGCAGGTGAAGGTGATCATCCCCGACAGCTGGCTGGCATCGCCCTCGATCAGCTGCAGGTTCGGCCTGGGGGGGATCAAAGCCTTAATAGTTGATCACACTATTAGTAAGACTCTCTTTGTTATTGGGCTTCACAAAGTGGAATACAAAAAAGGCTATTTAGGATGCAAGTGGATGTCAATGTCAGGGGCATCACAATACTTTCCAATGTTGTCTTTATTCACAAGGCTAATGTCGCCAGAGCTGGCCACCTCCACCCCATCACAAAGTCATTCTGGTGTGGAGGAACCAGAGTAGGGATAAGACTTGTTCCTACTCTGTCTTATCCCTACTCAAATCTAGGAATTAAAAATTCTTAATAAATGACACATTAATACAACTGAATTTATTTGTCGTCGAACATTTCTGACTCCCACCTGGCTGGGAGCAGGGGTCTCTGAGAGCTACAGTACAGCACTATAACGGTTTATATTATTACTGACAACACGATACATGTCACTACAGTAAGTTATTGTGAATATGTACAGGATTTAGTAGGTGAAAGAAAACAACTTCCTGCGTTTTTAACGTTCCTCCCCTGAAAGCTAAATGTAGGCGTGTTGGACAGTTTTATTTTTTTACCAGTACGTCCTGGGTAGTTCACTTGTTTGATTGCAGCACTCCAATCATGCGCGAGCACAGTGTGATGTTTCAAATAACTAATTGGACGAGGGGAAGTGGTCATAAAGAACAGAGTCGTTTTAGAGTAACTCCACAGCGACTTGTGTTCCTCCAGGATCTTAAGGAGCAGCAGCAACTAGAGGGGAACCAGATCATGGCTGGACGGGACGTCCTGCTCACCCCATTCTCTGCAGCGTCAGCATCTTGCTGTTGATGGTTCCCTGCTGACCGACCAGCTTGTCCAGCTCCACCTCAACAGCTTTCTGCGAGGGAACACATTTATTTTAAGTATTAGTACCACAAATATGAATCTTTGAAAAGATGAATGTAGTCAGTCTAGATCGTTCAATGTATGATCAACATTTGTACAACACATGCCTCATCCTGTGAACAAAGGTTTACTATGTTTAGGACCAAACCTAAACACAATATAGGGTTCATTCTGTGTGTGGTTGTGTGTTGACCGGAGTGCGTCCTGCTTCACTAGTCACACACTAGTCACCCACTAGTCGCTAACTAGTCTCACACACTACTCACACACCACTTGTCACAGACTAAATCAGTAGTCACACACTAGTCATAGACTAGTCAATAATTAGTCAACAGACACACACACTAGTCACTAGTCACTCACTAGTCACACACTAGTCACACACTAGACATTAGTTTCACACTAGTCACTGGTCACACACTAGTCAATAGTCACAAACTAGTCACAGACTAGTCAGACTTCAGACTAGTCACACCCACTTCCGCGTCGTCAACAGACCTGTCGTGTTGGTGTTGACCAGTTGACATTTATGCAGGTGTCGTACAACCAGACATTACCCCCATGTCCACAGTGCAGATAAGATGTTGATGTTTCATACCTTTCATTTCTCTCCCCGTGGAGTCGATCATAAACAGGCAGGTAAACCCAATACGAGCGGACCTGTCTACAGTCTCCTGCTCAGCACTCACCTCCTCGGTGCACAGCTGCTGGTAGACCCGCTCCAGGTCCTCCAGCTCCGTCAGGGAGGTGATGGTCTCCATGCTGATAGAAGATTCGCTCAGAGAGTCGATTCTCCGGACCGACAGGAGCCCGCTGCTGTCTGCCATCTTCGTCAACACACGCTTTACGGCAGGAGACCAGCTCGGTTTACGACACATTATCGACACGACAGCAACGTTAGTAGCGTCATAGATGGATTATAAAACAGGAAGAGTCCTGTATGACGTTACCATTCTTAAAGGATGTATAATAAGATAATAATGGTAAGATTCGTGTATAACATTAACATTCATAAATGTAGATGTTTTATTAATTAGTCTCATGCATTACATTACCAAAGAAAGGAGGAATTGTTATTCAATGCTCAGAACTGTTGAACGCTATGGAGAGCAGATGGGTTATGGAGCAGTATTTATAGAGAACAGTTAGGAGTAGAAGAGAGTCATTCATACTTAATGAATGCTTATTTCCAACAAGGAGCCTCACAAACTGTTTGAGTTCTGTTCCATGTACTAGAAATGTGCTCCACAATTCACACCATGATGTGTGTGAACAGCTCATCCTAATCACATTTTACGACCAAGTTATCAAGATAATATCAGGTCCAAAAGTCCTCAAATCTAGGAATTAAAAATTCTTAATAAATGACACATTAATACAACTGAATTTATTTGTCATCGAACATTTAATGGAAAAATTGTGTTTCCTTGTCAAGGCTCAATGCTCCTGGTGTAAATGCAATACAAGTTATGGTCACAAAGCAAATTAAACAAGGCTGACATGAAACAGAAGTTAAATATTACATCTTAACAGAAATTCACAGGCTGGAAAATATACAGTGCAAGAATTTTAATCCACACCGAAACATACAAAATAAATACAACAGTTAGGAACATGACTGCAGCGACTGGCTGCCTGGTAGACACAATACACTGCTTAAGAACGTGGCATTGATTCAGTGCAATAAAAGGATGTTTAGTAGTTGTAAAAGCCTGAAGGTATAAGTAATATGTGTCCTTAAGACACGATGTAAACATCTTTTTTAAGCACTATTAGGACAGCGTGAGGTAAGCATGTGACATCAAACGATAGTCTCCTCACCTGCATTGGATTACTGAACACATCGCTATACTGCAACCCCACCAGCTCTCTTCGCCTGGAGAACCCATATTGCAAACATCTTAAATAAAGTGGAACACAGCCCTTTTTGTGTGTTCGAGGTCCAAAGCCGTTCACTTCCTGTTCCTGGAGCCTTACCCGGGCTGAGTAGGATGACACTATCTAGAATCGGTCACACATCAATCCAGTGGTTCACCTCCACCGAATCTAAAGTACAACGCATCAAAGAAGAGGCTGCGCTCTACACGGGGAAACGGATGATTCCAGAAAGATCAGAGAATCTAAAAAATGAAAAAATATATTAATTCAATCAGGGTTTTTTTTACATATGTAAACACGGTTACATACATCCTTGAATCATTAACACGCGTGTTCTGCTGGATGCTCGTCTGGATTTCAAAAGAAGCGCAAAAATGGGATTTCTTTTGTTAATTTTCTAAATTGACAAACTGACATCAGAAGAAAAAAAAATAACTCGGATGAAAGATTATTTTGGAAACACTTTCAAACATGTAATCCTATTAAAAAATGTAGACCAAAAAATGTAAATAAAAAACAGTTCCATTACCCTCATTTTGTGTCTCTGTACATACATTTTTGTCAATGAAGTAAGGAAAATAGTTTGCAGTGTTTAGCATATTACAAAAAAAACAAAAAAATAACACTCCCCTGGAATTCTAGCGCTCATAATTGTGTAAAGAAAATAATAATTTAAAAGAAAGGTTTGACATGTTCAAAGGTTAGACGTCCAATATTTGAATTCTTGACAATATTCCAGTCAGAAGAAAACCGACATTATTTTAAAACCAGTTAAGAAGAGGAGACAGAACATGACGGTGTTCTCTGTAGAGCTCAGCGGCCGTTAGTTCTTGTTCCTCTGCAGGCCCTCACAGAGGTTGTGGTTGGGGTCCGGTTCCTCGGTTCTTAGTTCTTGTTCCTCTGCAGGCCCTCACACAGGTTGTGGTTGGGGTCGGGCTCCTGGGTCATGACCTCCACACACTCCCACTCCCCGCTGCGGCTGGACCTCTTCACCGCCTCCACCACCGTCTGCACGTACAGCCCGTCCTCGAAGGAGGGTGCCGCCGCCACCGGCTCGCGGGCCCAGGACCGCCGCTCTCCGTGGGCCTGGAACGAGTGTCTGAGCGCCGTCACCATGGAGCCCAGCCCGCGGAGGTGGGGCAGCAGGGGGTCCGCCGGCCCCGCCCGCCCGCCGTCGCCCAGCAGCAGCTCCTCGCCGCCGCCCCCGTGGCGTTCTCCGTACAGCTGCGTGCCACGGGCCACCAGCCGCCCAGCAGACCCCACCACCATCACCTCCTGGGTGAACGCCCCGGGCATGTTGAAGTTCAGCGTGACCGTGCAGCACACACCGCCGGACCCCGCCCCTGGCCCCGCCCCCGGCCCCGCCTCACCCATCAACATCTGGAAGAAGCAGAAGTCGTCGCTGGTGACGCGGCGGATCCCGCAGATGGAGGCGCTCTGCGTCAGGAAGGTGCGCAGCAGGCCGTGCACGCGCTGTGCCCGGGAGCCCAGCAGGTGGCTTAGCAGGTCAATGACGGTGGAGCCCACCGTGTGAAGCCCACCGCCGCCCATCAGCTCCTCACAGGTCCAGCCGTAGGCGCGGTCCAGCAGGCTGGGCCCGCACACCCGCACGTCGCACACCTGCACCTCGCCGACATAGCCCTCCAGCAGCCGCCGCCGCATCGCCACGAACGCAGGCAGGAAGCGCAGGGTGTTACCCACAATGCTCAGCAGCTGGGGGTAGTAGCGGGCCGCCGTCACCATCTTGAAGGAATCCACAGCAGTCGCAGCTTTTTCACAGACAACGTTCTTCCCGATGCCTGGGACAGGGAGCAGTGATCCGTTAGACTTCTGTTTCAATACGCCTGCGTACATAATACATACATTATTCAGTCCCACAATACATTTTACATTTTCCAAGTGTGCATGCAAGTCTTATTCCTGCCATAATTCGCCACAATATTGTCCCGGTGATTCTGTTGGGATGTGACAAACCCAGGAAGCTGAAACAGGAAGCTGAGGTAAACGGTTAGGAATTCCTGAGATAAGCGAGCCGCAACCACACCCTCTTGAATTCCTATCTCAGTGCGTTGTGCATGAGCTCACAGGCTAACAGAGGATCGGGGCTGCATTGAGGACGACCGTACAGAGAAACATACAGAACATGACCTCTATGATCATATAGGACGTAGAGTCATCCTAGGTGTTCCAGAGCATTCTGGAGATCATCAAGCTGTCATTTTGTAATATCTAGGTCGGTGTGTGTCCTGCTGCTCCCGTTTCACCCACACTGTGTTCTTTCCCCGTCTGTCTGTCTGTCTCACCCAGCGCATTGACGGCGATCTGCCGCGTCATGGGCGGGGGGATGTAGATGCAGACCAGATGCACGTCGGGGTGCAGCAGCACGTCGTCCGAGCGGCTGGTGCTGAAGGGGATGCCCAGCTCCCGGGCCAGGCCCCCCGCCTCCTCCTCGCTCTGCCCCCACAGCGCGTGCACCTGGAAGCCCTCGGCCTGCAGCAATGGCACTAGCATCCGGGCTGTGCTGCCCGTCCCGAACACGCCCACCCCGGGCAACATGGCACCTCACAGCCCTCCGGTCCGACACATCCTCACGCACACCGCCCAAACCAAACCGACGGTCTCCACGAGCCCACGAGAGATCACCTGTGAGGATCAGACATCGGACATGAGACTCTAATCGATATATATCATTACTGTTGACTGGCTGTTAAACGGACTGCATTCATACCGCGCTTTTCTAACCAGTGGCCACTCACAGCACTTTACAATATTGCCTAACATTCACCCATTCATGCACACATTGACACAACAACGGCGGAGTCAACAACGCAAGGCGACAGCCAGACCGTCAGGAGCAGTCAGGGTGAGGTGCCTTGCTCAATGACACCTCAGACCTGATGTCTGTGGGCTCTCCGCATGTTAAAGTGGTTGCTGAGCAACAATGCAAACGTGATGTAAATGTAATTTGTCAGGTCTCAGGTCAGCTGAGCGGCGTTCTATAGCAGGGAGCTGTGGAACACACTGTCAGACACTGGTCAACATATTTGATGTGCACACAAGGTGTCTGTCTGGGTATCAAAAAATACACCTAGAGAGAGAGAGAGAGAGAGAGAGAGAGAGAGAGAGAGAGAGAGAGAGAGAGAGAGAGAGAGAGAGAGAGAGAGAGAGAGAAAGCACCTGCTCCTGTCAGAACATAAGAAAGATGAATTCACCTGCCCCCTATATTTGAATCTATTTAGCTATCCTTTAAATAGCTGGTCGCGCATACTCCAACACCACAGCATCAAGCGTCATAAGGAGCTAACGGATTAGCCGCTACACCACCAGTGTGTGAGCGCGTCACGTCAGAACGTGATCTCAGCCGACGCTCGGTACGCCTGGGGTCTCGCGGTGAACCGTTAGTAGAACCGTCCAGAACGCGCTGCTCTGGGCTCGCGAGGCGGCAGAGGCGGCTCCACCGAACACCCAGAGCTCCCGCTGAGGGCGGAACTAGCAGCACTACACGACTCTTTAATCATTGGTGCCGTTTAAGTGAACTGTAACTGACGAAACAGACAAACAAGAAACACACGACCGCATCAAAACACAACATTAAACGGAATGGTGTTAAATCATATCGTTAAAAGACCTGTTCCCAAGACGACAGCAGTGGCGGTCGCGACACTCGGCTCATCCGGATCCGGGCGCTGCCCAGTTGCTAGCAGGTTGCTAGGCAGTAACGTCTATGGGCTGTAGCCTATCAGACGTCTACGATGAGAAAAACAACTCAACATGTTGCTGGCAGGTTGCTATGCAGTATCCTATGATACGTTTAGGATGATTAAAACAACGTATTGTGTTGCGAGGCAATAGCCTATCACTCGGATACGATGATAAAAACAACGTAACGTGCCAGATGATGAATCAAGTCCATCTTGTTTAGTTGTTTGCTTGTGTGCTCTCCAAGTAAACGCCACATAAAGGTCAGAACCGTGCCCGACAACGTCAAAGACAATACATCTATAATTGATTAGGAATAATTAATAGCTGATATAGTTTTACACTTCAGTTCTTCACATTATGCACTCAAAAGTAAATGAGTAGTCTTAATGTAAAGAAATTATCTCAATGTATCTCAATGCAACGCCAAATCGTTACAGCATATCAAACATTGAATAATATAAAACATGCCACATGTCATGTCACTTTCCACACGCTAGAGGACGCTGTGGCGCATTCTATAATACGAAAGAAGAAGAAGAAATCCTTTATATCAAACAAAACAAAACTTTTGACCACTTCTAATCATCAATCGTGGTATCTAGGTACACCAATGGACATCAACCGTCGATTGTATTCGTGTATTGCAGTCTCTGGAAACTGGCTTGAGTCTGAGTCTACCATATAATAGCATTTTTATTTTTTAACGTGGCTGGTATATAGGGTCGGTTTGTCCGTTAAAGACTACAACTCCCGCCAGCAGGGGCAGTGGCGCTATCGTGTTCCAGCTCAAAACGAAAGGGATTATGGGAGATTTAGTTCTTCTCGAAGGCGCTCGAGAAAATTTAAAATCCTAACTTTTGACCAATATGAAAACCAACGAAATAATATAAATAAAGTGAACTGTAAGCACCTTTGTTTAAAGTAAATTATTTTTGGTATTTTTGTGTTTGTTATTTGAGATTATTTTGTTGGAAACTATACCGGAAGCTGTAAGCATTGTGGGACGTGTAGTTCCGCCTAGAGGCGCTGGGCTTGATAACAACGCGCAGAAGAACGAAACAAAAATAAAATAACCGTAACTCATTTAAAATAACCTATTTTTAAACTATACAGTACACTAAGGATGCCTGGGTTCACTTGCTGTGTCCCTGGCTGTTACAACAACTCGCACCGGGACAGGGAGCTGCGGTTCTATACGTTTCCTAAGGACGTGACGCAGAGGGAGCTCTGGCTGAAGAACATCTCCCGGGCCGGGGTCAGCGGCTGCTTCAACACCTTCCAGCCCACCACAGGACACCGGGTGTGCAGCGTGCACTTCTCCGGGGGACGCAAAACTTACAACATTCGAGTCCCAACTCAGTTCCCCCTGCGGGGCGTGAATGAGCGGAAACACCGGAGGGGAAGGGGCCGGGGCAAGAAAGGGTCCGCAGCGGTTGCGGCGGCGCAGCCGCGTACTGCAGCTCACCCGGGGATCGTGATCTCCAACGTGTACTCTTCTTCCGCCGGGGATGCCGACAGCAACACGACCGCCGAGACCGGCATCGACAGCCTGACGGTGGTGCAAATCGATCAAAACGGGGAGTACGTGGGCTCCACCAGCGTGGCGGTGCAGCCCTACCGGATCGGCGTGCCCGCGGATGTCTCCAGCACCACCGACCCCACCAAGGAGGAGCAGTCCCCGGAAGAACCCCTCGACTACATCAGCGTGATCAGCAACCCCCTTGACCACTCGTACTCGCTGACCACCGGGACCACCTCCACCGAGCTGCTGCGGAAGCTGAACGAGCAGCGAGACATCATCGCGCTGATGGAGGTGAAGATGAAGGAGATGAAAGCCACCATCCGCCAGCTCCGCGTGAGCGAGGCCAAGCTGCAGGAGGAGGTCCGGGACCGGGACCGGGAGCGGTCCCGCTGCCGTGGCCTTCACCGTGAGGAAGAAGATTTGACCCGCTGGAAGTAGGAGGTCAGCCCAAAGACTCTCTTGGGACGCCGATATCAGGTCCTGAGAACAAGCCCTGTTTTCTACAAATTTACGATTTCCGACCATTTGTACACATTAGAGCCAATAGATGCATTTTCATAGGCTGACATTTTCATCTATTGAAGACGTAATAAGTCAAACTACTCATGCTGATGATCTAGAATGGTCGTCCAGTTTAGTCCAGGTTTGAAGTGCCCTGCTGGTCTGCTCTAGTTATGAGTTTCTGTAATCATGACACCGTAGGCGATGCTCATATGCAGGCTTAGATATTAAAGACAGGGGTATGAAAGTCTAACATGTATCCCACGCGGTTGCATTGTTTACCCGCTGTATCCTGTGATATGCTATGCAGCGCACAGACAGCCGCTGCTTTCATGTCCAAGGATTTGATGCGAAGAATGTTACTTTATTATTTTTCACAAAATGATATGAAACTTCCAGGTCATACATGATTGTTTTTTTTTTTTCGACCTAATTATCAATTGGAAGTAACTATGTTTTTTGAGATGGGGGATTAGCCTGAGTGACTCAATGCCTTCTAAGATGTATTCTTGGTAAGGGGAGATATCTTGGAGATATTTCTGGGCAGAACAGAAACAGGTGATTTGGGAAGTTCCCCATGTTTCTGTTATACCCCTAGGAAGATTGAGATTAGGCCATTGCATCGCTAATAAAACAATGGGACAGTGGACGTCACCAGACCTGGAAGACTGTTGGTTGAACTGTTGTTTTTTGGTATACATGCAAAACCATAGGATTTGTCATTTATTTATTTTTGATACGTAGGCCTGCCATTAGTCATAGGATATTAGAAAAGGTATATCTATGTTTCTGATTGCAACAGCTTGTGAAAAAGGTACATTTCCATTTCATTAATAAAAAATGAATTAGTACAAATAGTGCATTGAACCATTCTAGAGTAACGCTTAATGCTAATCACATTGTGTATGTTGAATAGTGAAAGGTCTTAAACCTGCTGCATGTTCAGGTGGAATCAGGGATGAGCAGAGCCACCTGTTATACATGTGGGAGGGACCAAGAGGTGTCAGAACACTGATCCATCACGTCAGGACCAATCACATGCTCAGACTTCTGGCCTCTATTGGATTAAAAAAAAAAAAAAATCTGATGTGGTTTACAAAAAATTGCATTATAGCGCTGACGGGGAATTTGGGTAAAAAATAGGGTGGATTGTTTATTCAATATTTATTCAGCAATCCTAGTGTCTAATAGTCATATGCACTTAGTGTTCAACAGCTCCTATTTGGAGCAATCAATGCTTCAAAAAAAAGATTCCAAAATAGGCAGAGCAAGCATCCACACAACAACCACAAGTTTATGTAACAGAAGTTGGCTCATGATAAGGAATACAGTTAAGATTATAAGACATAATGCCTTACGCAGTCATTATGAAATATATTGATGAAACGCCGTCGCCCTCCATGCTGCCTCCGTTGAGGTTTAAGAAAAAGATTCAACAGCCTCTCGGTGTTACACAAAAATCATGTTCTCATCACAACTCTAAGCCACGGCTCCTCTGTACAAGTTTGTTTTGATTATATTAAATATACTGAAATAGTATTACGAAAGGTGGTGGGGGAGAACAACTGTTTTGTTTGTTGATTTCTATCAAATGTGCTACGATTGTCTGTCTGTGGTTCACAGCGACAATTAAAAATAAAGGCAACAAATGAACACAGTGAGGCGCCTGCCGTTGTGTGGCAGGGCGGTAACATCGGCTGCATGTTTCATATATACGATCTGTACAAAACAAGGGCGTAGGAACCGGGGGGGACGGAGGGGACGTGTCCCCTCCAATATCGGAGACTGGCGCATTTGTCCCACCTAAAAATTATACCGGATCTGTCAGGTTTCCGATATGTGTCCCCCCCAATGTTAAACTCATTCCTACGCCCCTGGTACAAAATATATAAATCTAAAATAGTTGTCGATTATAAGTACATTTTCTGTTTGTCGAGTGGAATCAAACAGAACCTAACATAACCTGTAGATGGCAGAATGTTAAATATTCTCTAAGGTCTCATTAATTGGGTGGGTGTGCGTTGGTGGGCGTGGTTGGGGACGGGGGGTATGTGGGTGTGGGTGGGGGTATGTGTGTGTGGGTGGGGGTATGTGTGTGTTGCATACACACTGCATGAATGGTGCATGGCGTCATTTCAGATTTGTGCTGTAGATCCGTCCCGGTTGTTCTGCAGAAACCGCCAGCAGAGATGAATGGATGGAGGGAGAGCAATGAAGAGATGGAATGATCCTAATCTCATCAGGATTTATTTGTATTTATTTATTTTGTACTCCAAGCAGAGTTGCATAATGCCTTAATCCACGGCTGTGGATCAAACGTGCTCATCGCCCCCCGCTCTGCTGATATCACCCCGGCCCCACTCTAGAACCCTCCATTGATAGAAATAGAATGCAGCATTGAATAACCCTACTCTGTGATTGGATCTGGAATAACCTGTACATTTAGGCCATGTCCAATTCACAAATTAATAATGTACTATTACAGTATGAAATAATGAATTATAAGAAGACTAAAACATTGCTCATTGATTACAAGAGAAAAGTTCTTTATTCCTTTGAATTCTTTTTCTTAATTTCTGCAGTAGGCTTTTCCCTCATGAAGAGGATCAGCTGCCTTTTCCTAACAGAAAGATGTAGAGTTCAGTGAACTGAACCTAAAGTCTTTACATGCATGAAAAAGCTGCTCTTTGGACAACATCTGTTCTGGTCCAATTTAAAGGCTAGAGAACCAGCATGCAGGGTCTCTGGGGTTTTACGTCTAAGCTTTCCGATTCTCTCTTCCCTTTTTTTAGTTCAGGGGAAAAATTGCACTTCCATATCCAACACAAATTCACGGACATTCAATATTTGATATTTTTCATTGAATAACTTCAACAGAACCCAACACACTCCAAAAACACTATCCTGACAAACATGATTATTATTATTATTAAAGTGTTTTTCTGTATCTTAAATTAACAGGCCCCGGTTTCAATCTCACACCAGATAGTCTCTCTCTCTCTCTCTCTCTCTCTCTCTCTCTCTCTCTCTCTCTCTCTCTCTCTCTCCCTCTCTCTCTCTCTCTCTCTCTCTGCCAGGTAGTGTGACCATGATGGTTTTTGTATTTCGTTAATGGTGGTTCTAAGCAGTAGATTAACATGGAGTAAGCGTTCCTCTTGATGCCAAGAGGATTTATGCCCACAGGAAACGCCATCTGGCTGCAGTTGATTCACCTGAGAGGTGAGGGATGGACCTGGTCGGTAAGGACAGTGAATAAATAAAGGGAGTGTTGACTTGTGTGTCAAAGGATCCCCTTAGATTAGCTCAGAGTATGTCTCCTCTCTGCTCCTGTGAACAATAGCAGCGTGCTTTCTGACGAGCTCCCCGTCCAATCAGGGGCAACAGGACTCCAGAGAGAGTGGGAGGGGTCCCTTATGGAGAGGACCTCTACGTCAGAGAGGGTCTCACTACGCAGGCCGCCTCCCGTGGGGGCGTGGCCCTCGAATCCTCTCTGGGACAGCATCCATCTGGCAGCAGCCTCCTGGAACATCTGATTATCCCCTCTGTCCCGCGGAGCCTGCCGGCCGCGGAGCAGAGCTGGGTACTTACTGCGCTCTGAAGCATCCCTCAGTGTCCTATAATCTCTATTGTAATACAGGTTTCGGTCCTACCTCGACTTTTTTCTTCTTGAACTTAATACCGGAAATGAGAATGCTTTCCCACTGGCTAATCCGAGCAGCCGAGCTGAGCGCTTACACCAAAGCTCCACGCTTTACCTTGGGCCCCGCCCCCTGGACACATGCATACACACACATATACGCACACACACACATGTAGAAACACACACAAGCACGCAGACACAAACACCCCCCCCCCCCCCCGACACAAACACACACACACACGCACACACACACACACAGACACACACACACACACACACACACACACACACACACAGAGCAGCCCCATGGGCTCTCTGTGATCCATCGGTTTATGTCATTTTAATCCCCTGGTCTGTGGGTTTGTGTGGCTCTAGTATTTTTGCTGTTTTCTGACGGATTCCCAAACTGACGACAGCACACAAAAACTTTCGGTTTGGAATAACAACATCCCAGAGAACATCAAGTCACAGCCTTCAAAAGACGAGGTTCCACTGAACTCTGCTGGACTGGTCTGGTCATCAAGTCGTCTGGCTGTCAGCAGCATGTCTCTGTGGCTCCAGCTCGCTCTGAGCCTGGGTAAGGATCTGCTGTCAAGGAAAAACCTGTTGGTTTCTGGGTCTTCATGCAAAGTGTGCGTGTTCATGTTTATGTGGTACAATGTCCTGCCTCTGTCGAGGCATTAATACCCATGTTTTAGAATATGGATATTGTGGGATGGATGTTTGTAGTGCATATATGTATTTAAATCATGAGGACAATACAAATATAGGACCATGTTGCTTGACACAAAACAAAACAGAATCATTATCAATGGAGGGTGGAAGGACCATTGAGCTTGTTCTGAAATAGTTTAGTTCTAAAATCGTTTTTGTAAAAGCACTTATCTTCTAGTTTTGTTTATTTTGAGTATTTGTTTTGTTTAGATGAGATTTCACATGGTTTGAGAGTGTCACAGGGTAGAAGCCTTATAGTTACAATGATAGTAAATGATGGATCCTTTTACTACTACTGCTGCTACTTTCATTACCACAACTACTGTTACTACCACTGTGACATATTCTACTGCAACGGCTAGTTGAACACCAATGAGAATCCTTAAGAACTAAACTATGAAATTAATGATTTGTGAATAAATATGGCATGTCAGATGTCTTATACAAACGGGTCAGGCCGTGTGTTTGATAACTGCTTCATTCAATCATCTGGAGCTGCAGGACTCCTAGAAGATCCTATCTGACAAGAGATTAGAACCAATAAGTACAAGGGTCACACCTCAACCTAGCCCCTCGACCTCTGCATACTTTGACCCCATTCCTGAACCAGGAAGTGAATCTATTCTTTATCAACGGCACAATTTAAGTAAAGTTTATTTTAAAAACTGAATAAAATCCACTTCTAAATAAATGCTGGAAAGGTGTCTTATGATTTGACTACAGAAAATGTGACAAAAATTAGCAATTACATTATCAGTCTCTTCCTACTAATGGTGGAAGAGACTACAGAGGCCACAGGGAAAATGTCCAAACAGTATCAGCGTACCCTGGTGTGAAGCGTTTGCTGGACTCACTGGAATCCTATTATGTCTACATATTCTGGTCACTCGCCATTTGCAAGTGGGCAGCACCAAATGACCCTTTAAGCATAATCTCTCCATATGAATGAAGCGGACATATTTTGGTAGTTGTTTAATCTTTCCCAATAGTACAGCAAACAAGGTCCAACTCTGAGGGTCAGAGTAGTCTGAATAAAGCGACGGTACATTGTTGTAACTCTATAGAGCACTATATACCAACAACTGAGCAATTCATGGTTAACCACAGCTACCTCCTATTAATGACAGCGTATCTGTATCTCTTTACCGTTAAGTCGTTTTGGAAGAAAACTTATGCTAAAAAAATATCTGCCGAATAATAAATGTGACGCCTATGGTTGGAATGTGCCTAAACGCATTCCATGGGATCATGATGAGCATCAGTGTGGTTCGCTATTGATGAAACGTTATGATGGTCAGGGTGTCTAACCTCCTACCTGTCTAACCTCCTACTTGTATAACCTCATACCTGAGGGAACCTCAAAATAGAACTTAGAATCGTGTAGCATCGCTGGTGTATATGGGGAATGGGTTTACCTAGTGATTGTTAGTGCTTGGGACTTGGTTCTATGAACATCCTTACTGTACCGACAGAGATATATTGTTGTTTCTCTTTCTTCTGACAAATGTACTTATTGTAAGTCGCTTTGGATGAAAGCGTCTGCTGAACGCCCTGAATGTAATGTAAATGTATCTGTGTTCTCAGGGCTGCTCCCCGTGTGTTGGGCGGCATCAGTTCCTGTTTCCTGTGGCTCAATCTACAAGAGCTTTGCGGGGTGTCTGGTCACCCTGGGGGACAGCATGGGGGACACCATGGGGGACACGCAGAAGGACTCCAGCACACAGGACATCGATGCGATCTGCAGGTTCGTATTCGCTCTACCTAGAGTTTCAGAAAAGGTTAAGAACAAATTGATCCTTATTATTTAGTATTATTATATATTATTATCTTCCTGTGTAGAGCTACACTGTGTGTGTCTGTGTGTCCTTCAGTCCGTCTGTGTGTCTGTGTGTCATCAGTCAGTCTGTTTGTCTGCCCTCAGGTCATGGAATGCCTTCCATGTTTGTGCCAGCTCTGCGCTGGCCGGTTGCCCTGGCGACGCAGCAGCTGTCTGGGAGTCGCTCCGCCAGGAGTCCAGGAAGACGGAGTTCTCCGGAAACCTTTACGATCTGTGTGCCAGCCGCACGACCCTGGCACCCAGCACCCTGCCCCCGTCCCAAGGACCACCCACTTCGGATCAGACCAATCAGGAGACGCTGAAAGGCCACAGCTCCAAACAGAGGCCGGGTTCCCCTGTACTCCTGGTGCCCCTTGCCAGCCTGCTGCTGGCACTCATGGCCTAGCACTGCCTGGGTGAACACGTGACTGTTGGCTGGCCGGTTCTGGGTGGTTCTGTCTGATTCTAGCTGGTTCTGGCTGGTTCTGGCCGATTCTGTCCGGTTCTATCTGGTTCTGGCCGGTGCTGGCCGGTTTTGTCCGGTTCTGGCTGGTTCTGTCTGGGTTTGGTCGGTCCGAACAGGTGGACGTGATGAACACTTGTACAGGACTCAGTGTGGATGTGTGGACTTTCCTTCGAGGTTATTCGTGTTAAGTGACTTTTCTTTTACGCTTAACCTTGAAGTTCACACTGATGAAGATTCCAAAAATAAAATCTAGAACAATCCATCGAATGGCACATGATCAGGTCTGGATAATAAAGGGAGGTTTTGACATTGATTTGATTGACAGGTTTTCAGCTCTGTCGGAGATCCAATAGTTGTTTTGTTTCTTAACCAAGGACATCTTGCTTTGTGAAGACAGAATATATTTTTTTACTGAAAACATTCTCCATCCTGTTAAAATCAGGGCTTTCCTCAATATGTTAGAAATCTGACCTAAACATATTCTTCCTTATATGTCAAAACCTATTCTTAATGGAATTTTAAAATGCAAAGCAAGGCATTCTATATATAATAATAACAATAGTATTTCATTTGTCATTGCATATGTTCAATTATTAACATATTGATTTTTGTACAAAATTCATGATTTTGTGCATAATGTTATTAGCACATTTCCCTCCTTCAAAAAACGCCAAACCTTGTGATACAATTTTAATCTCATTATTTGTATGGGTCATTAAAGAATGATTAAATACACAGATGTTTCTAACACTAAGTAATAAAATCTCTTTGGAGTGTGTGGATGCTGGCCCAGTCTGATTGGACGCTGGTGCTGGGTGGGGCTGCACACCTGGTGCACATTGAGTCAGTGTGCACAGGTTAGACCAGCCATCTCCTAGCATGAACCTCCAGCCCCACCGACATGTCAGAGTGTTGGGACCGATGTGATCCTCAGACCTGCAGACAGGGGACCAGCCTACCACTCACTAGCTACAACTAACTTTAACTATATTACACAGACACATGTACAGGGTGGTTTTTATATGTCACACTGGAGTACTATAGACTGGTGTTGAACCTTCTATGTGTCTGCTCTCGGGTCTGAAGTGTCCTCTTTATTGGGAGTAAGGAGCAGGAGATCATCCTGTATGCAGCATCATAATGCCTGGGAGATTATTACAGTGGGTGCTCGGGGATTATGGCATTGTGTTATTTGATCCAGAGCTCAGTATTTTCGTTCGAGGGCTTTGGCCTCTCACAAGACGACTGAGAAGAAGGGAAGCTGATGTTGATCGCATGGCAGTCAGAATAATGCATGTTCACCATTTGATTAAGATTGCAGTTTTGTGCATTTGCCATCGGCTGAGAAGCTATTTTTGATTTTATTTAAATGCCACCCCAATAGGCAAATGTCCTTCATTTTAATGTAGTGTTCCACGAACATTGGTAATGCTTTATTTAATAAACGCCTAAAACGCCTTGAGTATCAAAATAAAAAACTATCATCAAAACGATATTATTATTTTTATTTTTTATTACTGGGCCTCAAGTCCAGACGAAGAGCATCTCGCCTGTGAAAAGATCTCCACTAGAACTGTACACAAATTGTCTGTTCTGTACGTAAATCTATAACCCATCACGGATTTCAGACAACACATTCGACTATATTAGATCTGTTTCGAAGGGTTTCCAAATTGTGCAAACGGAACTTTTACCTCGTGACCTTGAGGCAGCTGAAGGAGCATCTCGAGTCGAGCGTAGCCGAGAAGAGGCCACAGATCAACACTTCGGTGTCAAATCTTTCACGGCGCAGCGAAATGTTTGATCATGAAGCGTCTAATTAGTGCGGACCTGTGTGTGTGTGTGTGTGTGTGTGTGTGTGTGTGTGTGTGTGTGTATGTGTGTATGTGTGTGTGTGTGTGTGTGGTGGGGGGAGGCGGGTGGGGGTGGTACTTCTAGGACTACTTCTAGGGAATGGGCGCGCGTCGCTCGGGTCTCTGCCAAACAGCCTTCTGAGAGTGTGCGGCTGTAAGTCTATATTTATATAAATGACTATACTACTAAAAACAACCCTATATACATCCCTACATATATTTGCTTGCATTTAGACTAAAGTCGCCTAGCATTTTTTGGGGTCCCGGAAGAAGGACTGAACCACTCTAAGATGGAACCGTAGCCTCTTTAAGTGTATTTTTGAAACCTGATGTTTCCAGTTCTCAGTCCTCCCTGAAGCGCTCTGCAGTCTTTCTGACGGTCCTATCCAGGTGATTTATAATCGTAGTTCTTCTATTAAACGATGGAGGAGCTCGCTCGGGAGAGCATCAGTCTGCTTGCACGGTCCGCGTCCCACGCCGACCCGCCCCGGCTCGGCTCCTTCGGCGCGATCTTCATCATGCTGAAGTCCGCCCTGGGAGCTGGACTCCTCAACTTCCCCTGGGCCTTCCAGAAGGCCGGCGGAGTGAACATCGCCATCAGCGTGGAGATGGTAGAGATACTGCAGGCCAATGCATGTCTCACTGTATCGATACGTGATGATGCGCTGTGTGAATAGGAACCGTGGTGGCCGATCTGCGTGGCCGATCTACCCCTTCTCATTTAAATAACTATTAACCACGTCTAAAACTTTCAACTAAAACTGAAGTTTAACATAAACTTAAATATCGTGTGTGTGTATGTGTGTGCGTGTGTGTGTGTGTGTACACCTTCCGACCCACAATGTTTTCTCTCCTTGGTGTGAAAGTGAGCGTCAGTTCTCATCATGGTACTAATGAAAGGCCTGTCTGGCATGTTCACATGCTTGAATTCTGATGATATCTGCTCTTCATTTCTGCTTTTGCTGTTTAATTTTACGTCTGTCACAGTCTTTCCCAAGCTGATCTTTTTTATCCCTCTCCGTCTCTCTCTCTCTCTCTCTCTCTTTCTCTCTCCCCCCCTCCCTTCTCTCCCTATCTCTCTCCCTCCCTCCCTCCCCTCTCCCCCTCCCTCCCCTCCCCCCTCTCCATCCCTCCCTCCCCCCTCCCTCCCCTCTCCCCCTCCCTCCCCTCTCCCCCCAGGTGTCCCTGGTCTTCCTTATCAGTGGTCTTGTAGTGCTGGGCTACGCGGCGTCCGTCAGCAGGAAGGACAGCTACCAGGACGTGGTGCGGGAGGTGTGCGGCGCCGCCACCGGCAAGCTCTGTGAGGTCTGCTTCTGCTTCAACCTCTTCATGATCTCCGTGGCCTTCCTGGTGGTGGTCCAGGACCAGCTGGAGAAACGTGGGTCTGCCCCTCAGCACACGCATCACACAGTGTGGGTGGGGGTGTGTCCCTGTGTGGGTGTTTGTGTCTCGTGTGTGTGTGTGTGTGTGTGTGTGTGTGTGTGTGTGTGTGTGTGTGTGTGTGTGTGTTATCCATATGATGTGTCTTTGAAACATTCTGCACACCGTCAGTCTCTATCATACAAAGGTATTGCTCTGTGGAGGACGGTGAATCTCTCCTCTGCTGTGTCCTCAGTGTGCGTGTCTCTGTACGGGACGGTGACGGGCTCCTCCGAGGCCCTCATGCCGTACCACTGGTACACCGACCAGCGCTTCGCCCTATTCGTTGTGTGCCTCCTCTTCATCCTCCCTCTGTCCATCCCCAAGGAGATCGGGATCCAGAAGTACACCAGGTACCGTCAGCACCTTGACCTAGTACTAGTACTAGTCCTTATCTAGTACTAGTAGTAGCCCTTATCTATTACTCATTCTAGTTCTTATCTAGTACTAATCCTCATCTAGTACTAGTACTAGTTCTTATCCCCCTGCCTAAAGTCAGCCTCCTCCTGCTGTTCTGGCTGACCTCTGACCTCTGACCTTGTGTGTGTGTTTGTACAGCGCGCTGGGCACCCTGGCTGACCTCTGACCTCTGACCTTGTGTGTGTGTGCAGCGTGCTGGATACCCTGGCTGACCTCTGACGTGTATGTGTGTGAGTGTGTGTGTGTGTGTGTGTGTGTGTGTGTGTGTGTGTGTGTGTGTGTGTGCAGTGTGCTGGGAACCCTGGCTGACCTCTGATCTCTGACCTCTGACCTCTGACCTTGTGTGTGTGTGTGCAGCGTGCTGGGCACCCTGTCTGATCTCTTACCTCTGACCTCCGACCTTGTGCGTGTTTGTGTGTGTGTGTGCAGTGTGCTCGGCACCCTGGCCGCGACCTACCTGTGTGTGGCGGTGATCATCAAGTACTACCACACGGCGGAGCTCAGCCCCGAGCACAGCCAGGGGTAGGGCGTGGGTGTGTGTGTGTGTGTGGGTGTGGGTGTGTGTGTTTGTGTGTGTGTGTTCCTTGTGTGTGTGTGTGTGTGTGTGAGTGTGTGTGTGTGTGTGTGTGTGTGTGCGCGCGTGTGTGTGGGTGTTGACTCCTGTGTGTGAGTGTGTGTGTCGACTCGTGTGTGTGTGTGTGTGTGTGTGTGTGGTTGTGTGTGTGAGTGTATATGTGTGTGTGACTCCTGTGTCTGTGTCTGTGTGTGTGTATGTATGTGTGTGTGTGTGTTGACTCCTGTGTGTGTATGTGTGTGTATGTGTGTGTGTGTGAGTGACTCCTGTGTCTGTTAGTGTGTTTGTTTGTGTATGTGTGTGTGTCTGTGTGTGTGTGTGTGTGTGTGTGTGTATGTGTATGTGTGTGTGTATGTATGTGTGTGTGTGTGTGTTGACTCCTGTGTGTGTATGTGTGTGTGTGTGTGAGTGTGTATGTGTGTGTGACTCCTGTGTCTGTGTGTGTGTGTGTGTGTATGTATGTGTGTGTGTGTGTGTGTGTGTGTGTGAGTGTCTCCTGTGTCTGTTAGTGTGTTTGTTTGTGTATGTGTGTGTCTGTGTATGTGTGTGTGTGTGTATGTGTATGTGTGTGTCTGAGAGTGAGTGACTCCTGTGTTTGTTTGTGTATGTGTTTGTGTCTGTGTGTGTGTGTGTGTATGTGTGTGTGTGTGTGTGTGTGTGTGTGTGTGTGTGTGTGTGTGTGTGTGTGTGTGTTTGTGTGTGTTAACTCCTGTGTGTGTTTCAGAGTGGGCTCCTGGGGGTCCATGTTCAGCGTGGTTCCCACCATCTGCTTCGGCTTCCAGGTGAGAAGATGTTTTAATCATCCATGCTATAAGGCCTGTGTGTGTGTGTGTGTGTTTGTGTGTGTGTGTGTGTGTTTGTGTGTGGGTGTGTGTGTGTGTGTGTGTGTGTGTGTGTGTGTGTGTAGGCTGCAGGATTAATTGCATGTCAATCGAAATGTTTGAGATCTCGGCAGCTGCAATTAACTAATCATGAAAGGTTTGCAATTAATTGATAAAAAACAATTATAAAAGCATACATTAATCATATCTTTGTACATCTGTGCATTCATCAGATTACCAGTTTGTTATGTACAGTAGGCGCCACAGAATATTAATGTAATCCGTTAATCATAATTAATAACCCTGATCACAATATCAGGCATATTTATTGCAATTATATTTTCCTTAATGTGTCTTACCGTGGTTCCAGTGTCACGAGGCATGCGTGGCAATCTACAGCAGCATGGAGAACAAGAAGCTCTCCCACTGGGTGCTCATCTCCGTCGTCTCCATGTTCTTCTGTCTGCTCATCTACACACTGACCGGTGAGCCCCTCCTGGTCCCCGACGTCAGGGGTCTCCCGTCTCCATCCTTGGGCCTGGAGCCTGCTGGACTGCCCTCTTTCCCTATGTCTCTGGTTCTCAGACCTGTTCTAGATGTTGGTTCTGTGTCTCTGGTTCTCAGGCGTGTTCGGCTTCATGACGTTCGGCCGTGGTGTGGCCTCAGACATCCTGATGTCATATCCTGGAGACGACGTGGTCATGATCATCGGCAGACTGCTCTTTGGGATCTCCATCATCACCATCTACCCCATCATTCTACTGCTGGGACGGTAGGAACCAGCAGAGAGAGAAGTGGACTTAGTGAGGGCCAGGACTATTATGAGTTATTAATAACACTACCAACTCTAGCAGTTTCTTATGTTTTTGTGTTTTAATACATCAATCAATATCTATTCCAGTCCAAATGATCGATGAAAGTGGAGTTAATTAAGGCTGTGTGTTTTGTGATTTGTATTAACTTGTTTTAAACTTCCTTTAAAAGACTGATATTGACCAATTGCTCTCCTGTGTGTGTGTGTGTGTGTGTGTGTGTGTGTGTGTGTGTGTGTGTGTGTGTGTGTGTGTGCGCGCGCGCGCATGATCACCGACCCCAGGTCGGTGATCCTGGACCTGGTGGTGCGTCTGCGGCGGGACCAGCAGGGGGCGGTCACGCACTCCTTCGAGAGCCGGTGGCGGGCGGGGCTGACGGGCGTGTGGATCGCCGTCACCATGCTCATCGCCATGTTCGTCCCCGACATGAGCGACGTCATCAGCGTCATCGGAGGCATCAGCGCCTTCTTCATCTTCATCTTCCCAGGTGTGTGTGTGTGTGTGTGTGTGTGTGTGTGTGTGTGTGTGTGTGTGTGTGTGTGTGTGTGTGTGTGTGTGTGTGTGTTCGTGTTTGTGGTTTAGTTGGTGCATATTAATTCACCTAAAGAATATGAATAAAAATGTAATTATTAAAAAATGTATACATTTGTCTGTTAACATTATTTTTCTATTCTGGTCTGCTGTTTGATCGTCAGCCAAACCTCTAGTTTAGGGCAGAGAACAACATACTTATGAACATACAGTTATGTGTCAAGGATAAAGATACTGAATCTGTGTATTCTCAGGTCTATGTTTGGTCTTCATCATGCAGTCTGAACCCGTGTCCCCAAAAGTCAGGTGAGATCATCACTCTTAGATTCTTTAGGGATAGATGATGGGTGCTGACTGTCCCCTGTCTCACTCTATGTCCCCTGTCTCACTCTATCAAACGCTTTTCCTCGCAGGGTGCTGTTGACAGCTTGGGGGGTCATCACCATCGTGGTCGGGGCTTTTATCTTCGGACAAAGTACAACCAAAGCCGTCATGGAACTGTTCTACGAGTTTTAATTTTCATCGGCCATCTTGAATCCTTCTTCTATTAGTCCACCATCAACCCCAGATGAGAATCCATCATCAACACCATCAATACCAGCTGAGACTCCACCATCAACACCATCAATACCAGCTTAGTCTCCACCATCAACCTGATTTACACGTCAAGGGATTGCAATGGGACACAATGGGAGTCTTTTTATATGTTACTCCAATATATGTGGCTACATGTGACATGGATTGTAAATTGAATAATTTCTACACTACTATATATCCTATACTAAATACATAAATATATATATTAATATGTATGATACATTATTTTTTGGTCATGTTTTGTTTTATCATGTTTCTTTCTGCAATGTAATAATTATTAAAACAGTACAGAAGCCGACCGAGTTCAAATCTTGCGTTCAACGGACAGGGGGCAGTGTAATACAAAAATAGTCCAAACGTACAACGAGAGCGGAATGGCCTTTCTTACAAACATTGCCAAATACAACACCCAGTTCTGAATTAGAGACGAGGGCAAGACCTTTATAAAGTGACACAATGACAATTAAAACATTAATTTCCTTCTTTATCGACATAATGCTCTCCTGTCTTCATCCCTCCCCTCTCGACCTTCCCTGGTTTTGATCAAAGAGGGTCTTATGGGTAATAGGACCGTAAATCGTGCCGCACAAAGTGACAGCCACGTCATGCTGGAAATCATTCACTATATATATATAAATATATATATATATATATATATATATATATATATATATATATATAATTGATGTGAAGCAGTTTAGAATTATGGCTGTGTGTGTGTTTCTGTTTCTTGTTTTTGTATGTATGAGTGTGTGTGTGTGTGTGCGTGTGTGCTAGTGTGTGTGTGTTTGTGTGTGTATGCGTGTGTGTGTGTCTGTTTCTTGTTTTTGAATGTATGAGTGTGTGTGTGTGTATGTGTGTGTGTGTATGTGTGTGTGTGTGTGTGTGTGTGTGTGTGTGTGTGTGTGTGTGTGTGTGTGTGTGTGTGTGTGTGTGTGGTACCGCCACTAAGGTGACAGCACGTTGCGGTGCTCAGGACCGACCCCAGACCGGAGGAGCAGACAGAGGAGCTGAGCCGCAGGCGTCCGTACGGACAAACTAGGGGTGATTTATGAATGGAACTCTCCTGGAGATGAGATGGAAAGAGTTTCCTGTCAAGAGTTTCCCCCCCCCCCCCTACAGTACATAAATACCTACAGTACATATAACTCAAAATACACTTCAAAACCAATCCTCTGACTCAATAACTTTGCTAATAACAAGCAATTTTGGTTCTGAGAGGATTATGACGACAGACCTTTGAAAAACCTCCCAAACTCATCTCAGGAAGCGCCACTGAGCTCCAGAGCTGTTGGATCACACTCAGCGGTACGGTCCACTACCTCACTGCCCCCACCTGAGGAGCAGGAAGGGTCTGATGGAGGACCTGTCTGTCTTGACGGCACAGCTTTATGGGGACCTGTCTTTCTTGAAGTCACAACTTTATGGAGGACCTGTCTGTCTTTAGGTTAAAGCTTTAGGTGGACCTGTCTGTCTTTAGGTCACAGCTCTATGGAGGACCTGTCTGTCCTTAGGTTACAACTTTACGGAGGAAGTGTTTGACTGTTTGTCACATTTATACTATATAGTCTCTCTCTCTCTTTCCCTCTCTCACTCTCTCTCTCCTATAAATTAATCTGCTGTCTGTCACACCAGAGGTAACCAGGTCTACACCATCTCCCCCCCCCCCCCCCCTGTCCTATAGACGAGTCACCTGGTTCAGCCCGGTCCATTTACTGCTCCAAGCTAATTGCACTCCTCGCCCCTAGGCCTGTCCCTCCTCGCCTCACCCAGCCCTCCCCCTCCTCGCCTCACCCATCCCTCCCCCTGAGAGGCATCCCTCTCCCTGGGTCAAGCCCGTCCTCTGAGTCACAGATTCTAGTAAGGATTTTACATCTCATCCAAAGGTTGATCGCGGGCCACTAAAGTGTCTTTGAGTGCGTTGGTTTTTTGGGGTGGTCACTTGGTGTCTTCAACTTACTGGTAATATCAACGTATATTTCATCGTTGTTTTGGACGAAGTCCCACTGCAGAAAAAATGCAACAATCCTCAAACTGCATCACCAAACCTCCCATATCTCAAAGTGACGCCTTTAGATTCATATTTCAGTGTTATTCATTTTCCCCCTCCTGTGATTGATAATGTTGAGCCTGCTCTTGTCAAGTGTGCTGGTATATAGCCCCACACATCGCGTGCACCTCTCCCACAGCGAAGCAGCGCGGTTAATTCCAGTAGGACACAGCATGAGCAAATGAAATACTGCAGAGTGAGCGTGAGCGGAACAGCAGAGCGCTGGGTTCTGTCCGCACAGGAAGGCTGTTTGGTCGCTCTCGTACTCCAGGTTTGTAATGTGTTTGAAAGGGTTTCATCAGATGTGCTGTACCGGTGGTGGTTTCATTGGCAGGAGAACAATCTCACAGTTTGAGTTCTGGATCGGTGACTATCCAGTCCCAACCACGGCCAACTTCTGTAGAATTAACAGGAGGATTTTTTAATGGGTTTCTTTTTTTAAAGATTTTATCTGCAACAAATCTCAAAATCAAGCATAATTTCCACTGGTCGAGCCATGGAACAGGCCGTGGTCGGCTCGGCCAATCAGAGACGAGTAGGCGTTAAGTGTCTCTGCTAATTGGATAATGAATGAATACGTGTATAAAGGAATGAATTAAGAGATTAAGACGGATGGGAGGTAAACAAAGAACGTAAATTAAGTCATGGAAAGGATTCAATTATTGAATTTGCATAACAATTTATAATGTGTATGACATAATCATGAAGATTAACTGCCTATCGGGTACAGCAAGCATGAGAGGAGACAGAGAGGAGACATAGAGAGCAGACATATAGAGGAGACATAGAGAGGAGACAGACAGAGGAGACAGAGAGAGGAGACATAGAGAGCAGACAGATAGAGGAGACATAGAGAGGAGACAGACAGAGGAGACAGAGAGAGGAGACAGAGAGAGGATACAGAGAGGAGAGAGAGAGGAGACAGAGGGAGGAGACAGAGAGAGGAGACAGAGAGAGGATACAGAGAGGAGAGAGAGAGGAGACAGAGGGAGGAGACAGAGAGAGGAGACATAGAGAGGAGACAGACAGAGGAGACAGAGAGAGGAGACATAGAGAGCAGACATATAGAGGAGACATAGAGAGGAGACAGACAGAGGAGACAGAGAGAGGAGACAGAGAGAGGATACAGAGAGGAGAGAGAGAGGAGACAGAGGGAGGAGACATCGGAGACATAGAGAGGAGACAGCGAGAGGAGACATAGAGTGGAGACAGAGAAAGGAGACATAGAGAGGAGACAGCGAGAGCAGACATATAGAGGAGACATAGAGAGGAGACAGACAGAGGAGACAGAGAGAGGAGACAGAGAGAGAATACAGAGAGGAGAGAGAGAGGAGACAGAGGGAGGAGACATCGGAGACATAGAGAGGAGACAGCGAGAGGAGACATAGTGTGGAGACAGAGAAAGGAGACATAGAGAGGAGACAGCGAGAGGAGACATAGGAGACATAGAGGAGACATGGGAGACATAGAGAGGAGACATAGAGAGGAGACATAGGAGACTTAGAGAGGAGACAGACAGAGGAGACAGAGAGAGGAGGCATAGAGAGGAGACATAGAGTGGACACATAGGAGACATAGAGAGGAGAGAGTTCTGCACCTGAGATGTGATGATGTGGGTACCGCCCTGTGTAGAGGTCAGGTGAAGGGGGGAGAACGACCCCGGTTCTCCATTAAGATGACAGCTTCCTGATGAGGAAAACAAGGTCATCTCTTTACATTCATACGAGCATTCACATCTACCTACTACGCACATTCCATAATAGCATGTTCTTGATCAAAGGGGTTATTAGATACAGTACTCTTCATTCGTCCTCAGAGACCATCCCCCCCCATGGTCGTGAGAGAGTAAATAAAAACAATGTGTGCTTCTATCTCATTCTATGGCCGTGGCGCCCGTGGACATGTGACTCACTGAGTGGCGGTTATCAGGGGGCCATGAAGACACAAAGGCTGCTATTTATAAATGACCGGTGGCGCTGTCCTTTGAGATGTCCTGCCCGCCGAGGAAGGGTGGTGTACGTTACTCAATCATGATATCGTTGGTTCATCCCTCTGCCCTCTATAGAGCTTGTAAGTCCGCCCCTTCCGGGAGACCCCATGGGACCTCTGGGGAAGGAAAAATTAGAATGGGTTTCAATTGAGAGAAAGTAATTATTTTCTGGTCCCAGTCTTTACATGCCCTGGATGACACATATGTTGTTTGTAGATTTAAATTAAAAATGTTCATGCAAAGAAAACAAAAAAAAATCTCGATGAAGTTTGAAAATGTTTGAAAAGGTTTTGTGTGAGGCCGCTTTGTGAACTACAGCCCCTCGCTGCTCTCTACGCGAATGATACACGTCAGCACCGCTGTGGTACAGACATGGCGATCTCTCAGCTCGACTTCACCGATTTTTTCCAAGGGGAGGATAACAGCATCGAAAGAGGTGAAAACCCTTATAAGTCAGGGCATGTGTAGATTTTCAGTTATGCCTATGGGGAGATTGTCGGTCTTGTTCACGCCAGTTGCAGTGAGCGTGACGTCACATACGAGACGTGTAGTCTTTCTCATTGTGATTTCTGTACAGCCTTTAACTGAACAATTGCACAATGAGCAGTCAAAATCTTGGCATGAATAATTATCATTTAAATCCACAAACAACATATGTGTAATCCGGGGCATATAAAGAATGGGACCAGAAACGATTTACTTTCTCTCCATTGAAACCCAATCATATTTTACGATCTCATAGGTCCCGTGGGGGTCTACCGGAAGGGGCGGACTTACGAGCTCTATGCTCTATACTCGTTGGAGTCATGGACCTATAAAAGAAAGGACAGCGGACTTAAACATGGCTGCCCATTCATTCCTATGAAAACTGCTCCATAGAGTGGCGAAGTCACGCCTTTTCCGGTAGAGCCCATGGGACCTATGAGATCGAAAAATATGAATGGGTTTCAATGGAGAGAAAGTAATTATCTTCTGGGTCAAGTCTTTATATGCCCTGGATTACACATATGTTGTTTGTGTATTTTAAGAGTGTAAGAGTTTGACCGTTTATTGTGCAATTGTTCAGTTAAAGGCTGTAGAGAAAACACAATGAGAAAGACTACACGTCTCGTATGTGACGTAAGGCTCCCTGCGACTGGCGTGGACAAGGCCGACAATCTCCCCATCGGCATAACTGAAACTCTCCACATGCCCCAACTTATAATGGTTTTCACCTCTTTCGATGCTTTTATCCTCCCCTTAGAAAAAAGCGGTAAAGTGGAGGAGAGATCGCCATATCTGCACCGGAGTTCCAAGTGCGGGAGGTGACGTATATCATTCGCTTCGAGAGCAGCGAAGAGCTGTAGTTCACAAGGCGGCCTCATACAAAACCTAACATTATCAAACTTCCTCGCGATTTTAGTTTTCTTTGCATGAAAAATTATCATTTAAATCCACAAACAACATACGTGTTATCCAGGGCCTATAAAGACTGGGACCAGAAAATAATTACTTTCTCTCCATTGAAACACATTCATATTTTTTGATCTCATAGGTCCCATGGGCTCTACCCGAAGGGGCGTGACCTCGCCACTCTATAGAGCTCGTAAGTCCGCCCCTTCCGGGAGACCCCCATGGGACCTCTGGGCTAGGAAAATTAGAATGGGTTTCAATGAAGAGAAAGTAATTATTCAGAGGAAATCGCCTTGAACACTTAAGTCTGAGATTTCCCTCAGAACTTCGTGCGAAAGTAGAGCAACCCGAGCCTCCGAGTTGACGTCACACAACAATGGCTGCCCATTTCATTGATAGACTAAAGTGAACTTGCAGCAAAGACGAAGAGGCGAGTTAACACCAATTCTAACATTTGCATTACGATACATTATAGCTTACAATTATACAATTATAAAAATCATCAACTGATCAATTCTCCCTCATGTTCAACCATCGCAAGCATTCCTAATAACTGATTCAGCAAAGAACGCAAAGAGGTCCCTGCGTGCATCCATACTTGTTGTTGTTATGAATTCTAGTCTCACAAACAATCTGTTTTTCCGGTTCTATGTCATATCCTACAAACGTTTCCTAAACACTCTTATTTCGGAAGAAGGGAAGGTAAAGACACGTAAGAGCTTCCGAACCTCCGAGCTGCTTTGAATAATAATAATAATAAATGATTTTATATAGCGCCTTTCAGGATACTCAAGGTCGCTTCACAAGAGTGGGAGGTGAGGGTGTGTGTGTATGACCTGGGTGGGGTCGTGAGTTAGAGGCCATAGGCCTCAGAGAAAGGGTGTGCTTTCGTGTACTTTTTGAAAGTCTCCACGGAAGGGGCACAGCGGATGTGGGGGGGGAGCTGATTCCACAGAGTGGGGGCAGACACGCAAAAGGCCCTACCCCAAAGGTCTTAAGTCTCGTGCGGGGAATTGCCAGCTGGTCCTTGTCAGGACCTGAGGGACCGCAGGGGGTTGTAGGGGTGGAGGAGGTCAGAGAGGTAGCTCACCTTCACGCTCCTGGCTGGACTCCCTGCCTCTGCGATTAAAAACCCTTGCAGCGCATCCAGAATGCGGCAGCGCGCCTCGTGTTCAACCTACCAAAGTTCTCACATGTAACCCCCCTCTTCCGAGACCTCCACTGGCTCCCTGTAATAGCTCGCATCAGATTCAAGATGATGGTACTGGCATACAAGTCAGTCGATGGAACTGCCCCTGCCTACCTCCAAGCATTAGTAAAGCCACACACCCCAGCTCGATCCCTCCGCTCAACTACCTCAGCTGGACGTCTGGTACCGCCATCGCTAAGAGCAAGCAAAGGTCGATCAGCAAAGTCACAACTTTTCTCTGTTTTGGGACCTCAGTGGTGGAACAAGCTCTCTACCGATGTCAGGACCGCAGAGTCGCTCACCAGCTTCCGCAAAAGACTCAAAACTCACCTGTTCAGAGTTCATCTCAACTCTGCATAGAAACCAATGCACAGCCACCATTGAATGTTGTATGTCCTGGCACTTGTACATTGCACTTATTCAAGGTACTTAATTGTGTAGAATCTACAGTAGCTGCTATCGCTGCTTTACACGGGGAATGGGTTAGCCTAGCGATTGTAATACTTGCACTTGGTTCTATGAACGTCTTTACTGTACCGACAGCGATATATTGTTTCACTTCTTATGACAAATGTACTTATTGTAACAAATGCACTTATTGTAAGTCGCTTTGGATAAAGGCGTCTGCTAAATGCCCTAAATGTAAATGTAAATGTAAATATATGTGAGTAATAGAATTTTGAATTTAATGCAGAACTTGACTGGTAACCAGTGGAGCTGCATCAGGGTGGTGATGTGCTGCCAGGGCTTCATGCCAGTTAAGACCCTGGCAGCTGAGTTCTGCACATATTGCAGTCTGTCCAGGGTTTTACAGGGGAGACCGGTGAGTATGGCGTTGCAGTAGTCCAGGCGGGTAGAGATGAAGCAGTGGATCAGGGTTTCGGTAACTAAGTCTGAGAGTGAGGGTCGGAGTCGTGTGACGTTCTTCATGTGGTAGAATGCAGATCTTGTGACGTTCTTAATGTGGGACTGGAATGATAGGGTGGGGTCCAGGATGACACCCAGGTTGCGGACTATGGGTGATGGGGTGATGGAGCAGCCATCCACTTCCAGGAGTAGATCACCAACCTTGCTGAGCAGTGACTTGGGGGCCACCACCATGAGTTCAGTTTTATTGCTGTTCAGTTTGAGGAGGTTGGAGGTCATCCAGGTTTTTAATTCTTGCAGACAGTTGAAGAATGGACCAGGCGGAAGCTGAGTGGAGGGTTTGGTGCTGATGTATATTTGAGTGTCATCAGCATAACAGTGGAAACTGCGACCGTGGTGACGAATAATTTGGCCAAGGGGGAGCATGTATATGGTGAAGAGGAGGGCCGAGCACAGATCCCTGCGGTATGCCATGATTGACTGAAGCCAGGGTGGAGTTGGCATCTTTCAGGGTGACATATTGTTTGCGGTTGGAAAGGTAGGACTGAAAGCTTTGAAGGCGGCATTAACAATGACCTGTGATCTGACAATCAAGGCCCCCTCCACAGCACTGTCTGTGGTTCTCTGTTGACTGCAGAGGTTCGCTGTTAAAACTGTTTAAAAAAAGTGAATTTTAGGAGAAAGCCTGTTTTAGATAGTTAGGCCACGCAAGCATCAGAATGGAGGAGTGTGTAAGTTATGAGGCAAAAAAAAGAAAGGAATGTTTAAGTATGTAAATGTAGAATAGGAACGATTAACAAAATCCCAATAATTAAGTAGACCTACATCTATTCTACCCAGCCTTTTGAGAATATACTGATTCTGAATCAGAAATATAGACGATATTGGTAGCGTTCTCCTTTAAGCTTCATAGCACCATCTAAGACGCGCATGCGTATTCCGGGTGCGTTAGCATTTATTTCCGCCCTCCCTGCCGGCTTCTTCCGGACCGCCAGAGGCGGTGCAGGCGGTAATAACATCATCCCAGCGGAAGCGTAGGTCCAGCGTGTATAGTCACGTGCGACAAAGGATGTCCGTCCTGTACTATAATTGACGTGATTCACATTCATGTTTACCTTTTAATCCTCGCTACGGGTAAGTTAACCGAACAGGTAGACATCCGGCCCGGCGGGGAGGGAGGTAGTGGACATTTGGCCCAGGAGAGGCGCGTTGACAGAGCTGATAAACTTAACATATCCTAACATATCCTGGGCTCATTCCTCTTGGCAACAACAGAAGACAGTTATGGTCCTAAGTCTTTAAAATGCCGATTCGAGGCGTAATCATTTAAATCCTTTCTTTAGTAGATCGGCTCCAACAGCATTCCAGTTTACTTTAGGTGTAGCCATCACATTTTATGTTGTTCGATACAAAAGTTATTCATTTGGACGTTGAGTTTCCAAAAAGCATTTATTCAGTGCATGAGGATGCGGTATTGTTTCGGAAGTTGTGAGATCTTTCGTTTCTGTAGTAGATAATGTGTGACGTCACTAGGAGGTTTTACGTCTATATCTCTTATTGGAGAGATAAAGATATCATTGGAACATCTATAAGTGCACTACAAGACTATTCTGAAATCTCAGGAAGGACATTTCCAATTGTTATTACAATCTCAACTCACCGACCTCCATTTAGATTATTTTTTATAACATTAAACTAGGCTTTTTGTAGACCCAACTCAAACTACCAGCCCTGCTCCCTACAACTCTCAGTCCTGGTTCCTCCATCCTGTGTCTGCAGCTTCTCAACTGTCCCGAGACTTCCCCCTGAGCGAGACTCCCCCTTGAGACTTGGTTAGACACAATGTGGGCTTGTTTTGTAAGCATTTAATGATTAGGCGTTTTTACGTTGTTGTATTAGTTACTGGCAGAACCAATGGAGCTGTCCTGCTAGAAGGTTCTAGACTTTAGTGTAGAAACACTGTATCTACATGGAGGCCTTCTGGCAGTAATGTTGTTTGGACATCAAACGATGTCTCCCAAAGAAGGCTTCAGGGTTTAAGAAAGCGTTTCCCGAGAATACAGTTACTAAATGCCTGTTGTCCTTCCGCTATAATCACTGTTTATGTTGTTTCATCTCCTCTCTCTGAGGAGGAGGATGGGCAGAGCTCATGGATCAAGGAAGAAAGCCGGCCAGCCCCCGCAGTCCAACATGGCTGCCGTGGACCCTGACATGGCGACCCTTGACCCTGACATGGCGACGGAGGTGGAGGAGCTCTTCAGCAAGCGGAGAACGTTCACCAAACCGTCCAACGAGGAGTGGTGTCTCCCCGACCCCAACGAGGTCCTCACCCACCCCCAGCAGCAGCACCCCGAGCTGCAGGCGCTGAAGGCATCCCTGAACGCGGTGAAGAGCCGGCTCAGTGACCAGGACCTCTCCGAGTGGCAGTGGCACACCAGCTCCACAAACCGGGCGGGAAAGGTCATCACTGCCGTGCGCTCGGCCGCCAACGCAGAGATCTGCACGCAGGCCTGGTGTAAGTTCTACGAAATCCTGGGGACCTTCCCGCTGCTCCCGGAGGCGGCGGTGGCGGCAGGGGCGCTAAACACGGTTCACCTCTGCGAGGCGCCCGGCGCCTTTGTCTCGGCGCTGAACCACTTCACCAAGACCAGCGAGGCCACCCGCTACTGGGACTGGGCCTGGGCGGCCAGCACGCTCAACCCCTACCACGAGGGCAACGGAGGCCACGCCACGGTGGCCGACGACCGGCTAATCGCCAACACTCTACCCTGGTGGTCGTTCGGCTCGGACAACACGGGGGACCTCACCAGCCTGAAGAACCTTCTGCAGCTGCAAGGCTTCGTGGCCCACATGCCGCGGGTGGACCTGGTGACAGCGGACGGCAGCTTTGACTGCCTGGAGGCCCCCGACGAGCAGGAGGCGCTGGTGGCCTCGCTGGTCCTCTGCGAGGCGGTGGCCGGCCTGCTGCTGCTCAGCTGCGGGGGGGCGCTGGTGCTCAAGATGTTCACGCTGTACGAGCACTCGTCCGTGTGCCTGCTCTACCTGCTCAACTGCTGCTTCAGCTCCGTCAGCGTCTTCAAGCCCGCCACCAGCAAGGCGGGGAACTCGGAGGTGTACGTGGTGGGGCGGGGCCACTACGGCAAGGATGCGGCCCGGCCGCTGGTGGCGAAGCTGCTCCGGAGCTACGGGCCGGACATGGCGGACGGGCCGGCGCTCTTCCCCGCGGCGCTGATCCCGGCGTCGTACCTGCGGCAGCACTTGGAGGTGTGCTCCTACTTCCACGCGCAGCAGGTGGCCACCATCACGGAGAACCTCAGCCTGTTCCCCGTGATGAGCGCCGAGCAGAGGGGGCGTCTGGAGCGCCTCAGGGACCTCACGGCCCAGCAGTACCTGCTCCGCTTCAGGGTAGGCTCCTCTCTCGCTATGCACACACCGTTCGGATCGGCTGGGCCACGATTAACACAGAGGATGTTTGGAAGATCCTGCAAGTCATCATTATCCCCTACAGTATAATCATAGAATGTTATAATTATATTATGGTAATAATTCAATAGATGGATGTGGTGAAAAGATCACACACCACTGTTTGTTCTTATTGGTTTACGCTACAGACCCTAAAGCTGCTCCTGTCTGTGTTTCTGAAGGTGAGCTTCCTGCCGCGTGGCCGCTGGCTCTCCCGCGGCTCCGTAAGCCCCGCCTTCCTCAGCGTGTCGGGGGGGGGGCGGCCGGCGGGACTCAAGCGCCACATGGGCTCCTTCAACGCGCGGCGGGAGCTGCGGGGCCTGAGCTGGAGGCAGCGCCTGGAGCGCGGTCGACACGGCGACTGGGTGAGGCCCCACTGCGCCGAGGGGGGGTGTGGCGTGCTGGAGGGGCCGGTGGACTGCGCCCCCATTTCCTGGTTCACTGTCGCGGGGGCGGCGCTCTCGGAGGTGAGGAACTCCCCGTTCTGCCAGGGGGGGCTTCTGAGCCAGCTGAACGAGGCGCTGGGGGGGGCCGCGCCCGCCACCTGGGACCACCTCCCCCCCTGCGGCGCCTGCCAGGCAGGTGCCGCCGCCGCCGCGCTGGCCCAGGTGGCCCTGCCCGGTGACAGCGGCGGGGGCGAGGCCCGGACGTGTTGCCTGGTGGTGGGCGACCGGGTGATGTGGGCGGCGGCCGGGGGCCAGAGCCCCGCCCCCACGCTGTCGTTCTCCGAGGAGCCGGCCTTCCCAGAGGGGGGGCTGCTAGCGCTGCACGACGGCGAGCCGGGGTACCAGCGGGCGCTGCTGGGGGTCCTGCTGGGGGCCCTGGGGGGGATGGGCCCCGGCGACGCCCTGCTGCTGCCCCTTCTGTCGGCCGCCACGCGGCTCACAGCTGGCCTCGTCTTCTGCCTCCGCGCCGCCTTCCGCTCGGTCGCCTTCCGCTGCCCCCCCCCGGGGGGCCGGGTGGGGGCGCTGCTGCTCTGCTCCGGGTTCTGCCCTGATGCTGCCGCCCAACTCCTGCCCCCGCTGGCGGACCTGCGGGACCACATGGGGCGACTGGCCGAGGGCCCGGACCGGCCCCCAGGGGCCCCACAGCAGGTGCTGCAGTTCGTCCCTATGGAGGAGCTCCTGGGGGGGGGGCTGACGGAGTTCCTCTCCGCCCTGAACTCAGCCGTCGTCCGGCAGAAGCTGCACCTCCTCCTGCAGAGCCCCGGGCCCTGAGGGGGGGCGGGGGGGGAGAGACCGGGGGAGACCAGGGAACAGTGAGGGTCCCTGCACGGAGGATGGTTTGGTTATTTTTTATCCTTTTTGTTATGGATGATGATGATGATGATGAAGATGATGGTATTATTTAGGTAGAATTGCATCCATTCAGTTATTAACGGTAAACAGGCCATCACATATCCGTACCGCTTAAAATACAATCAAAGACCCTTGGCCTTTTAAGTTTTTTATCAAGATTCAAAAGGTGTGTTTCACCTTTATACTGATATGCATCTGGGTTTGATTGTTTGAGTTTATATTAGTAGATTATTTATTAATTGCACAACTATTCAGCATCTGCGTTCCTGCATCGTGCTATTTCTTACTTATTCTAAAAAAGGAAATATTTTAAAATATTTTATTTTAATAAAACGAATAAACTATTCCTCTAACCCTGCATCATTGTATATTTGTATAATTGCATATATTCCTGTTTGTACAACATTACATACTTGGGAGCATATGAATTGTTTGCACCGATGTGTTCATATTCAAATGAGACTAAAGACTGGAGCGAGTCACGTGAGTGCGGATAAGTCGAGCATGTTGCTGCACTTCGTGTGCAATTGTATTAGTCGAACCCAGTGCTTCTGCCTCCCCAGCTCCTGATTTGGACTGGAGTGCGTGCATGTGCGCGCGCGTGCACGTGCATTCCCGTGCATGTGTGTTCATGTATTATGTAAGTGACGGTGGGAGGGAGGGGCCTGGGATACAATTCATTGAGTGAGATGATGTAATGCCATCGCGGCGTGCACCAAAACATATTTCTAATCTATATTCCTACCACTTTTGGCGTCTTCTTCTGATTGCTAAACGTGTGTTTGTGTCTATCGGGAGCGCTGGGCGGAAGGTCTGACGGAGCTCCGATGGGATGAGAGACGCCTGAGCAGAGCGCCTGCAGACGGACCCCCTGCAACGTCCGCTCCGCTTAACTAAACTCTTCTTGCCATCTGCGAGTCACAAGATAAGTCGATGGAACGGCGGCGCCCGGCCCGGTTTACGTAACACCTGACCCCGTAGCGGCTCTCCTGCCGGGTAGCCTACCTTTGGCGCTGGCACCGCCAGGGAGGATGAGCAGATGGCTGGCCCGACATGAAGCGCCCGGGACGGCCCTCCAGCGTCGGGGTTCCCGCTCCACGGAGGACTATAAATAAGATGGCTCAGAGTAGCACAGGGAATCATTCTTCCTCTTTTATTCAGGGAGGCTAGGAAAACAACTTTACACAACACCATTTGCATTCAGTCTATTGTAAATGTGTTATATTTTCTGTTTGTAAAAACTATCACATGTTTATTTAGTTCTGTAGCGACCAAGCACAGTACACACAGAGCCGTTTGCTTTACTGCAAAATGCAGATGAAAGGAAACAGACTACTCTCTAATTTATATTTTCATGCTGAAGCCAACCACCACTTCTGCTCGTTGGGTTTAAACGTCGCCCTTCTAATGGACTTAGCCAGGGATTCTGATACACCATATAAACAAATGCATGTATAACGTTAAGAGTATCTGTATTAGTAGAATGCAGCTATAAAAAAAATAATGCCATAATATATGGTTAATATTTTGTAATAATATATTAAGAATTAAGCCTAACTTTTTAAAGATAACTTAAAGCAGAACCACTTCAACTCCAAGAAAGAGAATATGTCCGCGCGTGTGTGTGTGTGCACGTGTGTTTGCGTGTGTGCACGTGTCTTAGTTTGTTTGTGTGCGTGTGTGTGTGTCTGTGTGTGTGTGTGCTTGTGTGCATACGTTTGTATTTGTGTGTGTGGGCGTGTGCATGTGTGTGTGTGCGTGTGCATGTGTATGCTAGGGACCTACTGGACCAAGTGATTGGATTGTATTTGTACTCAGAATGCAATTCCTCCTCAGTACGATTTACAACGTTGTCGCTGCTCCACCTCTTCTGCTGAATCGGTGCTTCACAGACATGCACACGGACGGTGCACACGGACGGTACACACTCACATGCCTGCCGCCACACAACCCAATAACCCCTGCACGCCTTCTCTTGTGAGATCTGGCGTTGTTGTGCTCCGGGACACCCTGCTGGTGGTGGTCGGTAACGCATGCCCACCCCGGTACCTGGTTAGTAACGGTCTTCTGAATCTATTGGACCGCAGACACGCTAACACCGCAGTGTTTTCTCATCTGTCTGTTTCTGTCCATGGGGAACAACGTGTCACCGTTCTTCAATGGGTGCTGGCGTACGAGCTGTGATCAGGAGACGCATTCACCACATGGATTAATATCATTCAGCTGTTCCAAGTATCAGCTCATTGATATCCATGAAGAAGAACCTCCATTGAAACTTGAAAGAAAGTGCCTTCAGTATTGACCACTGACGTTCCACTGAATCTGACCAGTCCAGTATCCAAGCGGGGTTAACCGAAGACATAGAACCCACATTAGCGATGAGACGAAGGAGTGATGCGTGAGAACAACATCAGACCCCTCTGGGTAAATGAACACGATGACCTAGTGACCCGAAGAACGTGTGACAGCTATCGATGGGAGCTTCACGCTACTCAGTCAGAAGAGCAAAACATGAGAACAACGTGAGAACAACATGGAAACAACATGGGTTGGTAGTTTGACCTATCAGAGTGCATTCTGCCATGGTATATCAGAACGGCTCCCTACCAAGAAGCAGGTGATTATAGTTATTATATCCAAGTTCCTTCTGGATGAAATAAGTGTGATAACATGGAAATGACTTCTTAGCCTCCTGATGTTTCCTCAGGTGAAGATCTGTGAGCCCACAATGGTGTGACCGCTGAAGAATCACTGGAGAACTGGAAGGTGAATCTGTGTGTGTGTGTGTGTGTGTGTGTGTGTGTGTGTGTGTGTGTGTGTGTAGTGTGTGTGTCCCTCCCTCCCTATATGATTAGTGATGGATACCAGCTTCCCAGCTAGCATTTCCTTCTGTGAATTATTCACTACAGCGTCATGCGACGACAATCAGACGTTAAAGTGAGAAAATAAAAGGTTATCAACGTGGTTGTGAGTTTAAAAACCTTTGTCTGTGAGGAAGACGAGCAGCAGAAGGTCTCCTGTGCAGCAGGACTAGAGAAACAACATCTGCTCTCCACCCCGCCCTGGACGGACCCTCCTCCACTCTCCTACAGCTGTTGTCTGGAGGAAAGCCTCTTAGATGCCCTCACTGGATGAGATGAATCTGACCTGGTTTAGAACTCCGCTCCATTGTCAACATGCCTCTAGCGTTGGGTGGTGAACGTTACACATTCACAGAAAGACCTCAACAAGGGGTATTGGTCCCCCTGAGGCCAGCAGGCTGACCGCCGAGAGCCCTGAGACACACTGAAGGAATCGCTCCGGCCTCACAGTGAGGACGCTCATTAGACTCAAAGCGCCGTAACGCGGGGGAGCAGCAGCCCTCTGCTCATACGAGACATTTAGCAACATAAACTAATAATCCCTGCTAGAATGAATCCGCTAATCCACCCATGAATACTACCAAATGTATGTCTGCACACATTACACGCATGCATGCACGCACAGACAGACAGAGATGCACACTTACACAAACACACATGCTAGCATACACACACACACACACATAAACACATCCACGCACACAAACACGCATGCATGCACACACACAAACACACACGCAAGCACACAAACACGCATGCACATGTATGTACGCATATAAACACACAAACATACACAAGCACTCACACATACATATATATAGAATAATTTAGCCAAACCACTAACGGCTAACATTTCTTTACTCCAAAGGGGTGTAAACACTAGAGTGAGGCCACTCATCTCTTGTCATGGAATGTATCCTCCGTCCATTAACAACAGCAACTGTTTAACCTCGGACACAATCCCAATTGAACCGTCAATCACTGTCCCGGCCCGGACAGATGGCGGTCTGGTTCCTGTTGTCCCGGTCGGATGTTTAGCATGTAAATAGAAATGGATAATATTGAACTTTATTGCTGACTCCGAATGGTCTTTGGCTTCGTGTCTTCATAAAAACCTCCAATGAACCCCATGGCTCATGTTGGACGCGGTCTGACGGAGACTAAAGGAACATCATGTACACTCTAGACCTGTTAGTAACATTACAAATGGTGGAATACCTCCGCACAGATCCATGTGTTTAGGCAGGAAGTGAATGGAGGTCTGTACAGTAAACCTCTACAGTGACGCTAGTGAACCAACGGTTTATACACGTTTTATATTATACACAACATATTTACACTGCAGACTGAGGCTGATGGGAGGACGAAGAAAATGAAGGAAATAGATTGGAGGGAAAACCCACTGAATTCAAGTTTAAATCTATGTTAATTAGGATTTAGCTGGCATGCAGTATGCAGAATTTAAGTCTAATCAACTACAGTATCTATTGAAGTTATGTGACCGTAAGGACTCCATGGTTTGCAGTGTGTTGTGATTAAGGCGTATAATTTTCAATATTTGATATATCGTTACACAATTGTTTTCCATTTGTGAATTAGTAAAATGGTAAATTAGTTTGGGACGGACATAACATCATACTGAAACGTGCTGAACCACAGTTCATCCTCATCAACGTCATTCCTAATTACAACAATAACAGCAATTAACGCTTGCCTGTAAGTCATGAGAAAGACTTTGATCGGCAGATCTAGTGGCCGTTGAGCAGTGTTATCACGTCTTGTTTTAGGATGTGGTGGCTGCACCACAGTGTGGCCTCAGTCTTGGTTTCATGAATAAATGTCAGCCCCGGGGTTCACACAGAGAGTAAACCATCCCCATGAATCTTCATCCTCTAAAACCCTCCTCTTGCCTCCAGCCAGGAGCGCGAGCCACACATCAAACTGATGGTTTGCTCTTTTAACTTCAACGCAGTGTGTCGTTTAACATCCAAAGTAATGTGAGCAGGAGGGCTTTTTAAAATAGATGTGGTGAAACATCCTGCTCAATGCTAATGGTAGGCGCTCAGTTACAGTATGGTGTTGTTACACTTAAGGTACAGTGTGAACAATCTAGTGGCATCTAGATTTAAATTGAATTTGATATTTATAAGGTTGTCTTTTTAAGTGTATCATCTCATGAATATGGATACATCACTGTTACTTCACTGTGCCAGTAGACTTATCTTACGTGGGAATGATGTGTGGTAGATCAGCGTTGAACGAGTTTGTGTGTGTTTTCCTCACAAAGTTGAAGCTGGAGGACGACATCGTCCCTCTGACCCAAACGAGACCTGGTGAGGGTGAGGTGGTGAACCCTGCTGACGCACCCTTTCACAAATGGATTGCTTGGCCCCTCCAAAACACAACAGGTAGGTGTTGGCAAGTTTACTGGAGAGCTGGCAAAATGTTAGGGCAGTGCCGGTATTAATCGCTGACACGTCCGATCTCTCTCTCTCTCTCTCTCTCTCTCTCTCTCTCTCTCTCGCTCTCTCTCTCTCCCCCTCCCTCTCATCTCTCTTATCTTATTTGGCACTATGATTTCCCACGTGTTCAGCTCTACTGCACCACGAACATCCTGGGGAATGGCTTTTCCCAATCAAAATAACCCAGTATGGTTTATGATTAAACCAGTATGATCAAACCTTAGTGCAGATGGACCCAGCTCCTCTCCTGTTCCTCCCTAGCGCTGCGTCTCTGTCTCTATCTCTGGGGAGTTCGCCCTTTCTGTCATCCTCACCAATATTGATGAATGTCAAACATTAGATCTCGCTAATTTAATTAATCGACTCTAGACTTCAAAGTACTGCAGCAGAGTGCCGACACAGAGCCAAGCCCTGAGCCAAACTCTGAGCCAAGCTCCACTCCTCCCCCTGGGGAGAGCAGGATGCTGAGACAGCGGATTAAACCTCAGCCTCCGTAGCTGAGGGCACCACAGGTGTGCAAACTCACCAGCCACCAGTCTGGGGCTGGAGAGGCTGCTTCAACAAACCAGCAACCCCACACCCTCCCCCGGTGATTTGATATGTTCTCATGTTGTCTTCCCCATAAGAGAGAGTATATAGTTGCACTTTTAATGTAAGTGTCACATTGCAATCAGTGTCAGTGTGTCACGTGACTATTCATGTCATTCTACCTGAATAAGGCCTCCAGCTTCCTCTGGTAGCATCACTGGATCACTGATGTTACCAGAGGAGGCTTGAGGCTTGAGCTGATCGATGGATTGGGAAGCACAACAATGGAAGAGGTCGGTGCCTCAATCATTTCCTGACCTAGAATGAGCTCAGAAGCCAAGAAGAGGTTGAGAAGGCTGAGCGAACAGAAGCCTCGCAGGCCGCATCCATCCTGACATCAGAATGGGTTCATTCAATTAGCAAGTCACAAGTCAACTGGTGGAAACTGAAAATTGAATACGGGGGGTTGTAAAATAAATCGCGGGTGGCGGTCGGAGCGGGGCAGCTTATTGGCAGCCGGCGTGATGGACGGCGCCGCAGGACGCAGAACGCAGAACCAGGCAGCAGCAGCCGCCATGCAGGAGGGCTGGGTGCAGCACTCTGCCTCCTGCCTCCTGTCTCCTGCCTCCCGCCTCCTCCCTCCTGCCTCCTGCCTCCTGCCTCCTCCCTCCTGCCTCCTGCCTCCCGCCTCCTCCCTCCTGCCTCCTGCCTCCTGCCTCCTGCCTCCTCTCTCCTGCCTCCTGCTTCCTGCCTCCAGCAGCAGACCCAGCAGAACCCAGCCTGGGGTTCAGCTCCATAGTTCTTCTGTTGTTTTAGGCTTCATCTTTGTTCCATATCTGTAGGGGCTGTTTGTTTCATGACGACTGATGTCTGGATCAAGACACACACTCACATGCACATGAGCAGCAGTGCAAGTAGCCTACATAGCTATCCCTCAGCTAGCTCTCCATGTAGCATTGTCATGCAGCCTGCAGGTAGGCTCACAGAACATGTGGAGGTCGGATGAGAGCTTATCAGTTCGGTAGGGAACTAATCTGCGTCCTTTATGCATTAACAACCGCAAAAATGATTGGATTTGGTAGGCAGACGCCAGCCATGGTTAAAAAAAGAAAACAAATGTAAAATGCAGGTAGAATGCAGGTTGGAATCATATAATCACCACAAAAAGGGGCATACAATGGCAGGTTAACAGCAAGGTGTGAATGTTATTGCAGGTATTGTCTGTCAGTAAACTTAGTGAGTGGGGGGGGGGCGTTGCATCAGATGTACAGACTGAGGGAGTGTGGTCTTCAGCGCTGTGTTTTTCAGGTTGTTGTGGCATCGCTTCAGAGCCGTGCTCCTGGGGCTGAAGCTAATGGCCCTCCGAGGAGAATGCAGCCCCCTGATCCCGGCTCCCTGTGCACACACAGCCAGCCTATTGACTAAACATTCATCAAAGGGCCAAGGCAATTAGGTTTTATACCGATGGCTTTACCGACTCTTTACCGTGCGGTTATTGAAGACGGATTAGAGAACAATTTAATGTCTGGGCTGTCAGCAGGAAGTTAGTCTTCATGGAGGGAGGGATGGTCACACAACTACGGGTTTGATTCCCCCGCCTTGGATCTTAAAGACCGCACATTGTGAGACGCTGAGATGCATGTGTTTGGTCTCTCTAAATTATATTTATCTGAGATTACTAACCCTGTTACACGTACTGTTTAGATATTGTATTTACGGTATAATTCAAACGGGGGTCTTCCATTGTGATATGCAGGCGCCTTATGTTGGACTAAATGCTTCCCAAAGGTTACGTCTCATTAGAGACAGACACAATGTGACATCGTATTACTGAGATCAGGCTTTCTGTCGCTCGCCTCGCGAGGATGATACACTCACACACTCCGCAGCTACTCATGCGTGTTAACGATGAAAGAGCAAACGTTCCCGCCGCTCAAACCCACGGAGCTTAATGTCCAATACGTAAACGCGTCCGCAATGCGCGGAGACACAGTCCGCAGTATGAACCGCTGTGTGTTTCTGATATCAGGCCGCCGCGGCGGGACTGTGGAGCATGATGTCAGGGGCGTTGCACCTGATTACCTGGAGCTGTTTGCTCCTGTTGGCCTGCTCTCTGTCTCCAGAGAGGATCGGAGTGGGAGGGACATGAGCGTAAACACCCATAAGTTCATTGTGCTCAGGTTGTGAGAGCGTTGTGTAACACAACAGGGATCACTACTCTCTCTACGGACGTGAGAACGACAGGAGAGACAAACAAGCACCATGGGTTTACAGCTGTGGTCAGCTCACTCTTTCTACACAGAACTGTTCTCAGTTCCCATTGAATCCATCAATCCATCGATCAGTCGATCCAACCATCGAGGAATCCATCCATCCATCTATCAATCCATCGATCAATCAATGATTCATTCCATCCATCCCTCCCTCCCCCCCGCTGCTAGTCCTCTGTCTCCCATGCTCTTGTCGCCACGACAACGGGCCAAACAGAGCGGCCCACCCTCTCCTCCCGAGGGGCCCCAGGGGGCCCGGCCCTGGGGAGATCTCTGGTCCCTGCTGCTGGTCCCGAGTCGGGCCCCGGGTCGTCTCCCCAGGAGAGGGGCCTGGTGTGAACCCAGGAGGGGCTCCGCTGAGGAGCTGTCCTCCGCCCTCTCAGACGGAGGCAGAGGAACAGAGACTTCAGTACTCCTGGACTGCTGAGCTTCTCCCTGCAACACAGGGCGAGCCCGGCTAATTGATTTACACACTATATGTATGTAATATTTAAGTATATGATACACGTAAACACTCCAAAAATTAACAAGTTAACACTTTTTGCCGGGATTTATTTGTTTTTATTTGCGTGACGAGACGAACATTTTGTGATAAAAACAATATCCCGAGCTTTGAGATCTTTGGCATTGGATATTGCCCTACATCCCGAGATAGCGAACCAATCAAATTGCGCCAGCTTAAGAGGTTCACGTGTAGCATATACAAAATATATATATATGTATATAATAATATATATTGAGCAAGCTAGCATGTTGTAATCAACTTAACTGCACATGTCGAGTTTAATATAATCACGAACAGAAGGTGATGAGACCATTTGGGCTCATCTTCGAATCAAGCGATTATGTCACTTTTTCACTGCAGTCGTGACTTTTCTTCTAAATTATTAAAATGTCTTAAGAAGTGCAACCCATCCATATCTCTCTTGTTGCTCTAATTTATATTTTATTAGCCTCCCCCCCCCCCCCCCCCCCCCGATGGAGGGACCCCCGCTCTGCGGTCCAACAAGATGTCTGTCCTGACCTCTGGGGGCTTGGGCTGGGGGGGGGGTCATAAACATATGGCTGTTCAGACTGTAACTTAAGGGCTATACAAATAAAGTTAAAGAGTCAGTAGAGCGGACAGAACACTCTCAGAACACTGTGGTTTTGAAAGTTCTAAAAGTCTCCTCCGACTTTAAAACATTGTTTTCTTAATTGTGTATTTTAAAGGAGACATATTATGGTGTTTTCCCAACAAGTAAACATAGTATTTGAGTTCCAGAAATCATGTTTTTGAAGCTGTTTGCTGGAAATAGCTTTTAGGAAAGAAAATCTCGCCTACCGCTATTCCCCTCTGTTTCAGTCCCTTCAGAATGCGCTGTTTCTGGTGTCTGTAGCTTTAATGCAAATAATCTGCTGCCCATTAACCAATGAGCTGTCAGACTGATCCACAGCATGGAGGAGAAGGGATTGCTGCTGTTTGCGGACTCCTGGAGCTCTATATCTATATAATATAATATAATAATAATATTATGTATGGGTATTTATATAATATTATATCTAATATCACGGCCAAAAGCAATGTGCTCCTCGGATGATATTATGAATCATAAAGACTGCGTCTGACGTCTCTGGTACTTCCACAACAAGTAAAGACTCGTAGTGGGGGATATCTCGGCCATGGTTGAGAAGAATTGGGGGGAAGGAACTTTGGCCTTGACTCTCTGAAGTCCATGAACCGTGCCATGGAGGAGAAAGGGATTGTACTCCGGGACTAGAGCTGCCGGACTGCCGCCGAGCTCCCCGCGCCGATGCTGCCAGACTGCCGCCGAAGATTCGGCGGCAGTCCGGCAGCTCCGGCGGGGGGAGCTCGGCGGCAGTCCGGCAGAGAAAGGGATTGTACTCCCGGAGCTGAGCTGCCCTCCGTGTGCTCTCCTCCTCCCCGCGGACACCAGAGAAAGTCGGCCCAGGGTCAGAGCCCATCGATCCGGAGGTGGGGGATGTCAGCCACCGGAGAATGGCCCGCCGTGCTGGAGATATTCCTTCACACTGTCACTGACATTTCATCACCAGAGCCCCCCCCCGGCCCGGCCCTCTCTCCCTCCCCCGTGACCTCTCTCCACCGCCCGTCGTTATTTATTAAGAGCCTGAGGCCGTGTCAGGTATGATCGCCACCGCGCCAGATGGTTTATCACAGAGCATGGCGTGCTGCGGCGTCCTGATCCCAGTGCGTGATGGGTGGCCAGGCGGGGGGGAAGGGGGAAGGGGGGAGGGGGCAGGGGGGGGGGAAGACCTGACAGGACTTTAGAGCACTGTCCATCATGGGATTTAACGTACGCAGGGGAACCTGCAGGGACTCTGCATCTGTTGCCCTGCATCGAGAAGAATCATATCACACACACGCACACACACATGTACACACACACTCACACACACATACACACACATCAACACACACACACATGACCACACACACACACACACACACACACACACACACAGGCATGCACACACACACACGCACACACACACACACACACACACACACAAGCACATGCACACACACACACACACATGCACCCACACAAACACACACACACACACACAAACATATACAATCAGACCAATCTCCTACTGAGCTCTAGGTTTAGTGGTTGCACTGGTTTTGCTAGGAATTCTGTCATTTCAGGTTGATCATATTGAAAGGACCACAGTGATGAGGTGGAGGAAACGTTGGACTTTGTTTGGCCGCAGTCCGCTGGCCTTCATGGGCCAATAGAACCTCATTAAAGGAAGTGCTCACAATGCACCATCACCTACAGTTATTATATCACATTGATGCTTAATCCAAAGCGTGTTTCTGCCCCTGGACAGGTGGTTTTACCCTGGTAGGTGAAGGGGGCATATAGATTTTGAAATTATGTAACATACATTATGGAACATTATTTCTGCGTGTCCAAATATGGCAGCTGAAAAGTATTGTCTGGTTTTTTGTTTGATTGACTGACAACGATGATCAAAGGGATTTGACATTCGGATTGAATACCCTGCAGCCTCCAGCCCTCCACACACACTGAGGTTTTCCATAGGGGAACTGAAGCTGCTCATCACACACCTTCTCTTTTGCATGAAAAAAACCTTTCTGTTGCAGACATCTCTTACCTTGAGGAAGGAGGGGAAACAGTTCTAAGAATGACAAGGTGTTCCATAATGAGAACAAAGAGTCACTGACAGCACACACTACATACTTTAACCTAATATTCTTACAGAACAACAGCACTATTATAACCTTCAGTACATAGTTTTGAATCAGATGCAGTATAAATAAAGCTATATTATACACTACACACATACAGGTATAAAAGTCGTAAATATAGAGGTATCTATTCCAAATCAGAAACCACCAGCTCCTGGTACCGAGAAGTGGAACGTGACAGGACGTTCTGTCGGTCCGTTTGTGAAATGGACCCAAAGTGCTCTGAAGCCTCTCTCCCGCTGACCCTCTCAGACTCCACTGGGCTTCAGGCTGCTGGACAAGGGGCTGTGCACATCCTCTGTGGCGTGTAGTGATGCAGGGTAGTTTCTGCCTTTGAGCACTAAGCGGACTGAATGAAGGACCCCTGGAAAGGAATGGAGCCCATACTCCTCATTAGAGCCTCTCAATGTGCAAAACCTTGGTTTGGCGTAAACAGAGAAACACATTTTAACGTACCCACCGCAACGCCTGAGTGTGTGTGTGGGCGGAGGCACGCGTCTGTGTGTCTGTGTGTGTCTGTATGGGTGTTAGTACACTTGTGTGTGTGTGTGTGTCTGTGTGTGTGGCTATTTAGGTGTAAAAAAAAGTGTGAGTGTGTGAGATGTGTGTGTGTGTGTGTGCGTGTCTGTGTGGTTGTAAGTAGTGTGTGTGTCTGTGTGTTTCTGTGTGTGTGTCTGTGTGTGTGTGTGTCTGTGTGGTTGTAAGTAGTGTGTGTGTCTGTGTGTTTCTATGTGTGTGTGTGTCTGTGTGGTTGTAAGTAGTGTGTGTGTCTGTGTGTTTCTGTGTGTGTGTGTGTCTGTCTATGTTTGTTTGAGTCTCTGGATGTAAGTAGGCGTGCGTGCCATGAGTTTGGTGACAGCATTTCATTTTCTCCTTTGTCCATTTTCTCATTATCTCCCCCATCCTCCCGCTCCCCCATTAATCCCATCAGCACCTCTAGTGCTGGGAGGAGAGTGCTCACTGGGAGCCACTCTTCAGATAAACGCTTCCATTCAGCCTGCATTGGTGCGACTTCAGAGGTTTGCTATAAATATCACTCCCACTGTTTCAGTCCTTTGTCACGCACACACGCACACGTGCACATACAAAGACACACAGACTCTCACACACACACGGACACACGGACACACACACACACACACACACACACACACACTCACTCTCACGCACACACACACACTCACTCTCACACACAAACGCACATACACCAACACTAACACACACGCACACATACAAACATACACACACATACTCACTCTCATGCACACACATACGCAGACACAAACACTCACTCTCTGACACAAACACACTTGCAGGCACACACACTAACAAACACACGCAAGCACATGAACACACTCACTCACACACACATTTAGGCTCAGTGATACCTTTCTATTCTCCAGTCTTTTCATTTCTCTCTAATCACCAGAAGGTTTCCTCCTCTGCCTCTGCCGCTCTCTCTCTCTCTCTCTCTCTCTCTCTCTCTCTCCTTCTCTCTCTCTCTCTCTCTCTCTCTCTCTTTCTCTCTCTCTCTCTCTCTCTCTCTCCCTCTCTCTCTCTCTCCCAATGGGTTCCTGCCCCCCCCCTCACACTGCCATGCATGTTCCTGCAACTGAAGAGCGGCGATATGGGAGGAGACGGAGGAGGAGGAGGAGGAGGAGGGGGAGGGGGAAGAGGAGGAGGAGGAGGAAGAAGAAGAGGAGGAGGGGGAGGAAGAGGAAGAGGAGGAGAGGAGAGGAGTAGTAAGATGAATTCAAGAAAGAGGCATAAAGTAAGAAGGTGGAGAAATAGGAGGAAGAGGAGGAGGAAGGGAAGGAGGAGGAGAAGGAGGATGGGGAGGTTGAGGAAGAGGAGGAAGAGGAGAAGAAGGAGAAGGAGGAGTAGGAGGAGGAGGAGGAGGAAGAAGAGGAAGAGAAGGCTCAGAGATAGATAGGATGTTTGCATATCCCATCCGGAGCAGAGGAAGCTATAAGGGATGGATGCTCTCCCCCCCCCCATCCCGCCCACCCTCTATCAAGCAGCCCCCGGCAGTCCGTGAGCCCCCAGGTCCTTGATGGAGGGTGGGCGGCTGGAGAGGACCACGATGGATCAGGGAACACATTAGCGGAGAGACGGGCTCATCCGTATTCCAGACTGATATCTGATCAATAACACGGCCCGGGTGCATGCATGTAGTGTCAAAATGAGGGCTTCTTTCTTTACCTTCATTAAAACAGGCTGAACCCAATAATGAGGTTCCTATTGGTTTCATTCAATACAAAGAAACACATCAGCCTATTGTGGCTCGCAACTTCTGCCGATGAGAAACCCTGCCAGCCTCCTCCGCCTCTTTCTCAGGAGACTGATTGGCTTCTGACGGGCGCGCCCCTTGTGGTCATCGTGTGAACTGCACGGTGCCGCGGGGGGTTTAAAAGCTTCTGCAAACAAGGAGCGACTGACAGTTTCAAGAGGTTCTGCACCGGAGAAAGTTGACTGATAACTCGCTGTACGACGGAAGGACCTACAAACTCAGGATGGCCACCAAGACGCAGCAGCCTCCTCAGCTCCAGCTGGCTGAGATCACCGCGGCGCAGTTCATCGACATCTGGAAGCATTACGACGCAGACGGTCAGTCATATTGCTGCATTTATGGACATTTTAAGTTACCTTTATAAAAAAAAAGATGTTTTTGCGCGGTATAACTCTTGATTGTCGTTAGAGACTAACGTTTTTCCAAATTGCAGGTGCTTTAAATGCATTTAACAGTGCATTTAAATAACTCGGTATCTTCATTTTAAAGTTGTTAATAGTTAATTGTAAAAGGTCGTAACATATTTTCATATTGTTTATATTCTTTCAATTATTACACTGAAATCTATTAATTGGAAGACACACAAGTAAAGCTTATACGATGACTTGACTTTATAACCGACATCTTGAGTATTGCATCGTGCATTCTTAGTACTTACTATCAGTGTACTTACTATTTGCTACTATTGGATGGGACTAAAGTAATAATTGATTGAATTTATATAGTGCTTTTCTAGACACTCAAATACGCTTTTTACAGTTGCACCCACTTGGGTGATGCACGGCAGCCAATCTGCGCCAGAACGCTCACCACACACCAGCTTGAGGTGGAGAGTGATGGAATTAATGAGTGAGCCAATTATACAGGAGGATGATTAGGGGGCCATATTGAATGAGCCTGGTTGGGTAGTTTTAGCCAGGACCCCGGGAAAACCCCTACTCTTTGCGATAAGTGCCCCCTGGGATCTTTTATGACCTCAGTGAGTCAGGACCTCGGTTTTACGTCTCCTCCGAGAAAATGTAGATTTAATGCACGCAGCATGAATGGATGAATGAATTTTAGAGCATGTCCAAATGGATGGATGGATGCATGAATGAATGAATCCTAGAGTGTCGTCTTCATGGATAGTTGGATGGATGGATGGATGGATGATTGAAATAATGAATTAATGAATCCTAGAGCGTCGTCACCATGGACCGATGGATGGATGAATGGATGAATGGATGAATGGCTGAATGGTTGGATGAATGGCCGGATTAATTATGCTCTTCACGCGGACTCCTATTGACCTTTTGACGAGTCGCTCACGCTGACCTGCCTTGCGGCGCTGAAATTGGCTGAAAGATGTTGAGGTTGTAATGTCTGTCTCCACGGGCATTAATTCTACCCAGCACAGCCGTATGGGCACGGCCAATCATAATGACTCTGGAGGCTGACTGAAACATCATCCCATTGGGGCGTCCCGGGTCTCTGGGGAACAGGTCCCTGGTCTGAGGAACAGGTCCCTGGTCTGTGAGGGACTGGTCTCTGGGGAACAGGTCCCTGGTCTGTGAGGGGCTGGTCTCTGGGGAACAGGTCCCTGGTCTCTGGGGAACAGGTCCCTGGTCTCTGGGGAACAGGTCCCTGGTCTGTAAGGGACTGGTCTCTCGAGAACAGGCCCCTGGTCTCTGAGGAACAGGTCCCTGGTCTGTGAGGAACAGGTCCCTGGTCTCTGGGGAACAGGTCCCTGGTCTGTGAGGAACAGGTCCCTGGTCTCTGGGGAACAGGTCCCTGGTCTGTGAGGAACAGGTCCCTGGTCTCTGGGGAACAGGTCCATGGTCTGTGAGGGACTGGTCTCTGGTCCCTGGGGAACAGGTCCATGGTCTCTGGGGAACAGGTCCACATTGGGTTCCTTAGACCTTCCTTTTAGAAGAGGATGCAGAAAGATTTTTCTGCATTCTCTCAGGAAACAAGGGTCGCACATAACGACCCTGTCTTCTGTAACTTAATCATATACTGCTGCAGTGAACCAGTCAGATTAACTCATTCATAACCCTAAAGCAGTCATCCATCTGAACCTGTGACAATAACACATTCATAACCCTAAAGCAGTCATCACTCAACCAGTAACAATAACACATTCATAACCATAAAGCAGTCATCACTCTGGACCAGTCAGATTAACATATTCATAACCGTAAAGCAGTCATCACTCTGAACCAGTGACAATAACACATTCATAACCCTAAAGCAGTCATCACTCAACCAGTAACAATAACACATTCATAACCATAAAGCAGTCATCACTCTGGACCAGTCAGATTAACATATTCATAACCGTAAAGCAGTCATCACTCTGAACCAGTGACAATAACACATTCATATCCCTAAAGCAGTCATCACTCAACCAGTAACAATAACACATTCATAACCATAAAGCAGTTATCACTCAACCAGTTACAATAACACATTCATTACCATAAAGCAGCATTCTGATTGGAGGAGGATGAGGAGGCTCTACCCTTCCTTGTGTTGGCCATGCTGAATTACAATGAAAGGCGTGTATATATATATTGATCTATCTCTAGATTAATAGCCCTCTCTCCATCCCTATATAAATATATATATATATATATATCTCAACATCATAAGGACTCCATGATTCTGGCTGTTGTCTCGGGGCATCAACACTCTGTCCGTCAGCCTCATTAATTGCGCAGCCTTGTAATGACGCATCCTTTCAGCACAGACAAAAGATCATTCCGATTGGTTCCAGGCATGAGTTGGTAATTTTGATTTGCTTAATGCACACAAACAAAATGTCTGACACATTAACATTGGGATTTACTTGATGTCATTTTGATAAATTAACTCTAATTGAATGATGAGATAATCTACCGCAGCTGTTCTGTGGCGTAGCACAGGGAGGCTGATCTATGGTGCCCAGCTCACCATTGGCTTCAGCTGGTCTTTACCTAACAATGCGTCTGGATCACACAGATAACTTCTCTTGAAGGTTTGGGTTCCAGATATTTAAGGGTGTAATGCTGCCTCTAAATCAAACAGTAACCGATAAAATAGCTCAAAACCTGCTCTAGTCATCATGACACTTCTTAACTGAATCCTAGGGCTCAGGGAAACCCCTAGAAGCAGAGGGCCCAGAATCAGCAGTTATTTAACACGGGGAGTTGAGGTGTTCCTGGAGTTCTGCTAAACTGACGCCCAGATAGAGAGTGATCAGACTAGCGAGATTCTACACTGAGTCTTTTTTTTTAGCCAAAGACACAGAAACATGCCCATGCTTAATCAGCCATACAGAAGGCCAATGGACATCTGTGCTCCTCGGTCGTTCAGTGTGCAGAGAGTAGGGTGTCACGGGGCTAAGAGGCTGTGTCTCATCTCCACAGGCAACGGCTACATCGAAGGGACGGAGCTGGAGGGCTTCTTCCATGAGCTGGAGGAGGCACGGCGCGGAGTAACGGTGGTGAGTGGGACCCCATGGCCTCTGACCTGCGAAGGTCTGTCACATGACCTCTGGCCTGAGAAGGTCTGTCACACAGTGGAAGTCAAACGGAGGGGATGGTTTCATGCGGAGGTTCGTTATCGGGAGGGCAAATTAACATGTATGTGCTGAAATTGCAGGACCCCAAAAACGTTGTCTTTAAGGAGAAGATGAAGGAGTTCATGGCAAATTTTGACAAGAACAAAGATGGGAGGATTGAAATGTCAGAGGTAACATATCACCAATCGCAGTTTCCATCGATTTACATCCCATGTTTGAAGGGATGGTTTCATCTTTAATTAAATTAGCATTTTTATCATCTGGGGAGCGTAGTCTAATCATTCTTTCTATCCATTCCTTTTTCTAGTTAGCTACGATTCTGCCAACAGAGGAAAACTTCCTGCTCTGTTTCAGGCAATATGTGGGATCAAGCTCTGAGTTTATGACTGTGAGTATTGAGTATTTTCTGTGTGTGTGTGTGTGTGTGTGTGTGTGTGTGCGCGTGTGTGTGTGTGTGTGTGTGTGTCGAGGAGCACTTACTTCACTGTTAATAAGAATGATATGATTTATATGATCTCATTATATTAAATTCACACTATGTGTGCATAATGTGCTCTTTTTAATTAATTGTAGTACATTTCCAGTTATTTGCTGATAACAGCAAAATGTTGACAGCAGCATGATTTGACTATAAAGTTATTTTTGATAGTTGTTAGAGAAATACTAATAGAATGAAATTAAATTGTAATCAAAAAACCAACCAGATTACGATACGTTTCATAGTGCTGTGTCAAGCCTTGGTCTATTGTCAGTGTTTACTGTTTTGAGGCAGCTTGTGTACAGCGATCAGGAGCATATGTGGTAATTAGCCTTCATCTGACCGACTAACATGTCATCTCGAATCCCCTCCTCAGGCGTGGAGACTGTATGACAACGACCGCAGCGGATACATCGAGTCCAATGAGCTAAAGGTAAACCCACACAGACTGAACCTAATGTGGTTGTTTTAATGTTTGTTATCAGGTTAATCTGTCTTCCAGAAGTTGGTAACAAAAAAATCAAATTTCATGTTGGTTCATTCTTTAAAAGGCTAATTAAAAACCATCTACTTCTGATTGGTTTTGATCAACTAATTAGCTATGGAGTGACTGAGTACCTGTCTCTATCTCTCAGGGCTTCCTGTCCGACCTGCTGAAGAAAGCCAACCGACATTACGACGACAAGAAGCTCAACGAGTACACGGCCACAATCGTGAGTACGACCGAACAGAACTACCCAGAACACAAGTGAAGGATGCATATCGATGTCTATTTTAAGCAAACACATTTATAAAGCCTTTAAAATACCCAGAAGCAATAACTACACATCCCAAAAACTGCTGTTCCAATATGTGTCCAACATGCATACACTCTTAAGGTCACATATGGCGTACTGCATGTTTCATGGCTGCATGTGTCACCTAATTGGAACATTAAACATCTAAATGTGCTCTTGAACTGCTTGTCTAAATATTCTCCATGTTCCTCAGCTAAAGATGTTTGATCTTAATGGTGATGGCAAGCTGGGACTCTCTGAGATGGCAAGGTCAGTATGTGATACAAAGGACAGTATGTGATACACAGGACAGTATGTGATACAGGACAGTATGTGATACAGGACAGCATGTGATACACAGGACAGCATATGATACAGGACAGTATATAATACACAGGACAGTATGTGATACACAGGACAGCATATGATACAGGACAGTTTATAATACACAGGACATTATGTGATATACAGGACAGTATGTGATACACAGGACAGCATATGATACAGGACAGTATATAATACACAGGACAGTATGTGATACACAGGACAGCATATGATACAGGACAGTATATAATACACAGGACAGTATGTGATACACAGGACAGTATGTGATACACAGGACAGCATATGATACAGGACAGTATATAATACACAGGACAGTATTTGATACACAGGCCAGCATATGATACAGGACAGTATATACAGTAATACACAGGACAGTATGTGATACACAGGACAGTATATAATACACAGGACAGTATCGGATACACAGGACAGTATGTGATACACAGCACAGATGTGGATCAGTATTTGATACACAGGACAGTGAGTTTCTCTCGTGTTTCTGGTTTGAAATCAGTGGCTTTGTGTTTAAAACTCTTTGTGTTTCTCTTAGGCTTCTGCCTGTTCAGGAAAACTTCCTGCTGAAGTTTCAAGTAAGATATCACATCAAGCAACTACACCAAAACACCCGATGTATACTTTATATATAGTACAAATATCTCTCGACCCTTTTACCAAGACGATGTTTTGATTATTAATATTATCGGATAATTCTTCTCGAGGTGGTTGACGTCTGTGTTTGAAACAGTGTCCGTGGAAACGTGTTTCCAGTGTTTCATTAAAACCCTTAATGAGCAGGAGAGCGTCGGACTGTAACCCTTACCAGGCGGATCATAGGTTTTATGTCTTTAGTGCAGGGAGGTCATGAGGTCAAACAACACGCCGGCTCTATAGATCCACATCCCCGTTTCTTTAGGAGCAGTTGGGATTATGGATCAATCACTGTGCGCGTTATAATCCAGTGTTACTAAACCATACGATCAGCCTTATGGGATCGTAGATTTCTTCTTGCCACAGCTTCCAAATGGCTTTACACATTTAGATTGGGCTACAATTATATTATTGTTAGTATTGTTATGTTGACGTTTTTTTAATGCAAACTGCAACTTCTCTTTAAACTATCATGGATGTGAGAGGAGTTTTAAGAAAACATTTTAAGCAGAAAGAGTGTTTGGGTGACTATATATATTTTCACAATTTACTGAGGTTCTGCTCTTCCTCTCCTCCTCGGGAGCAGATTTAGGTCCTCCTCTGTGTAAAGCTGCCATATGTATTCTGTACGTACCCAGGACTTCCAACTTGCAAGGGAATATCAACAATTCCTTTCAAATGTGGGATTAGTCTGTTCGTGCTGGATTAAACTCAGCGCTAATCCCAGTTACTATAATCTGCATAGATTAATATCACTGCTGGATCGTGGCCTGAGTCCCACTGTCTAGAAATAATCCCTGGTTTCTCACATTTCTCTGCCTTCAGGACATTAAGCTGACCACCAAGGAGTTCAACGGCCTCTTCACCCTCTATGATAAGGTCTGTTCATGAATCTTAATTCTAGTGTGAATATCAAGGGGTATTTGAACGTGGAAGCTAAGACAAATCTCGATCTTCTACAAGCTACAGTCAACAGCGTGACTCTGACTAATAGCTTCAGTTCACTTCACACTTCGCCCTTTTCCCACCAGGATGGTAACGGCTACATCGATGAGCAGGAGCTGGATGCCTTGCTCAAGGACCTCTGCGACAAAAAGAAATTGGTAATGGGGCCCGATCTCAGTGTCTTCCTAAATATCAGAATCCTTCTATTGAAAGAACAGAACGTTTATCTTTCTCATGAAGGACAAGGTGTTCTCTAGAGACGTTCAAGGCTCATCGTAACAGACACCAACACTGAGAGTAGTGCACAGTGTGTCTCTCCTCTCCGTCTGTTTGTCTGAGCCCCGGTCAGACAGACGGCCATGTGTTAACCTGTCTCTCTCCTCCCTGTCCCCGTGGCTGCAGAAGGTGGGCCCGGGTGGGCTGGGGAGCTACAAGGCCAGCATCATGGCCCTGTCAGACGAAGGCAAGCTGTACCGCACCGAGCTGGAGATCGTCCTCTGCAGGGATTCCACGCTGTGAGCGCTCAGCCTGGCTGCTACAGGACACCCCCCCCCCCCCCCCCCCCCCCCCCCCCCCACACACACACACACACACACACCAACCCCACCAGCACCAATGGCATGCATTTGATCCTAAACCACTCAAACTGCAAATGAATGTGCTATTCAGAGCACATGCATACATATTAACATACATACACATACAGACACACATACATACACACAAACACATACACATACACGCATACACACACAACCCTCTACCTCCCTCCCCTCCTGGCTGCCACAATAGAACTGCAGTCCTCTCTGATTTACGTGTGGTTGGATAGTGAAATATTTAATATATAACCTACCTTTTGCTCCTCGTTATAGTTATGCCTTTTTTATTTAACTGTTGAACTCTTTTTGCGTTCCATATAATCTTTTATTTTTTGCATTCAACTTGTACTCTTCTCTGGAAGACATTTCTAATGTCACGAATAAACAAACCTAAAGACACGTGTCACTCCTTGTTTCTATTATCATCCCAAACCTCCCAGCTAGCTCAATGCTAGCCATTAGCCTGTGTTGCTTATTGGCTGATGTGTTGACATTCCAGCTCATTTACCACACCACACCCTCAATTAAACTGAGGAGCCCGCGAGACACTCCCTGACATCATGGAACTCTCGGAGAGAGACTTCAGTGGGGGTGGGGCTTGGCCTCACTGGTGTCACCTGCTGGAGGTCAGAGGAGGCGGGGGTTGTCCTTACTGGTGTCACCTGTTGTAGGTGAGAGGAAGGCTCAACTCAGTCCTAAAGGCCACAGATATACAGCAGCTGCAGAGAGGACCCTGCCTAAAAGACAGTACTATGAACATGGAATATATGTATTCAAGTCAAAGGATTGGGATATATGATGAATGTGTTTCACCAATGTTCTCTCAGGCGTCATGGGATGGTGTACCTGTTATCAATTATTCATCGGCCCTTTAATGATTTATTGAAATCACTCACGACAACACTCTTACACACATGTGTGCGCACCCACCCACCCACACATACACACACACACACACACCACACACCGCTGTAATCAACCAGCACACATCAGATTAAATATGTTATATATTCACACATTCTGTTAAGGTTTGGTTTAAAAAAGTTCAACACAAACTCCCTCCTTCCCTCGCAGAGGCTCAGAGACCCCCCAGGACTGCAGACTGCTCGGCTACAGTGACGCTGAACGCTGGCTGGCCTTCAGAGATACGGGCTTCATGTGAACCTCTCTCTCCTCCTAACTCCTGGTGACGTTCAGATGCCATTCAGCTGCTACGGAGACCTGTAGATGATGACCTAGACCTGTAGATGATGGCCTAGACCTGTAGATGATGACCTAGAACTGTAGATGATTACCTAGACCTGTAGATGATGACCTAGACCTGTAGATGATGACCTAGACCTGTAGATGATGACCTAGACCTGTAGATGATGACCTAGACCTGTAGATGCATTTTGGTGATGTTCCAATTTCATAACAACCTATTTGTTTGTCATGGACTTTGAAGCGTGAGATTGTATACAGGGCTGTGAGTGAGAGAGACAGGGAGAGGGAGAGGAAGAGATAGAGAGAGAGAGAGAGATGGAAAAGAAAAGGGAGAGAGAATACCGTCACAGTATTTCCCAAGCTGCTCCTCAGATTGGTAAATATGCGTAAAATATGCATAAAAATATACAGCAGCGCAGAAATTAAGAGCAGATATCGTCAAAGGGTTTCACTTCGCCCAAAACATGTGCACACACCCACACACTATAGGGAGAGAGAGAGAGCTAAGATATCTGGATAGAAAATGTATGTGTTACAGAATAAACGTTTGAGCAATATCAGTACTACAAAGGGAACGTGCCCATGTGCCCACGGTGTCGTCTGCTCCCGGTCAGGAGCGTGTTCCCACCAGGCGCTGCTGCCACTCAGCATTAGACACTCTCAGCCTCTTCCCCCCCACCTTCACTTCTCCTTCCTTCTCCTCCTCCTCTCCTCCAGCTCAGTGTCATGCGGATTCTGTTTCCTATCCCTCACCCTGAAATCACGTTCATGAAGCTTCTTAACGTTGGAGGATAATTGGCCTTTCAGAGGTTTGCGTGTAACAAAAGGATATGAAGAATACATTGTGGAGAGTATAAGGGACAGTCTGGGGAAATAGGAAACTTAAACCACAGAGCCATAATTAATGCTCAATAAACACAGCACATCTTCCACAAAATAATATATATTTGTTATGTAACAGATATAGCTTTATGAAGTATTACTATCAACTATAACAACTGTATAACTATACACACACACACACACACACACACACACACACACAAACACACACACACATATGCATACACTAACACACACTCACACTGCCCGTCAGTTTTCGGCATTTGATGTAAACCCAGAAGAGATAGATAGAACATGAGGTACAATGTCTCGTGAGGTAAGCATTCGCACCCCATAGGAATGAGGAGATCAGCCCTCCCTGTCAGATAGTTCGGATCCAGAAGGGCCTCGTCTTCTGTTTGGTACAATACTGACCTCAAGTGGACATAACCTGTACATGCACCACTACTCTTGTCCTACTCCACAAAACCTGATGGGCATGTGTCCCACTACCGGAAGCAGCACTCGAGTTGAGGGGGGATGAGGGGGGGTGATCAAAATCATCCCCCTTCTGAAACAACCATCCCCCCTTCCCATCCCCTGTTATTTTATCAATGAATGTGGAAATATTACCGCTATTTCATTATAGTGGTTTCCTTTTTCAATTCGGCGCAACGTTACTTTTCCCAGGGACAGATTTGACAGGACACTGCATTCTCGGGCAGCATGCTATTGCGAAAGCACGCAGGCACGCTTGCTGCGCGCCTGCCTACTTGCGCAATAGTGCCTTCACGAGCTCTCATTCCACACCGTACGAGACGAGTGGGTAACGGCTGCGGCCTGCTGCAATACAATCGTCTGCAGCGGGAGGCGGGGCTTGACCGTCCAGCAGGTCAAGCCCCGCCCATGACACACGCGTCACACGCCAAGCTCTGCGTAGAAGTTCAGGGACAGTCGGGATTTCGGAAACTCAGTAGAAACAGCGCCTGGGGAGGATTTTCCCCTACTACTACCCTATAAAAACTGTCTTTGCAATGTATTTTGCAGCGACATATTGTGTTTTTGCTATTAATAGATAGGTTTGTCATTGTTTGTCATTAACGGAAACCCGAGAACAGCAAAATGCAGAGAAGTGAGTGATTATTTTATAGGCTACATCAATTATATAGGCTATAAAAATTAGACTGTACAACAATCAAAGAAAACATTATATAATTTTTCTACAATTTTACTATCTTCCAATGATGTAGGTCTGCATCAGTCTAAAAAACATACCTTGAAAAACTTTTTTTCACCCCTTCTCACCTATACAGCATCATGACCTGTATTGATGTGTCACTGCCTTTGTTACTGTATGTGCCCGTTTATGTGGAGTGTATTTTGGGACTTGTCCAGGTAATCAAGGGCAGTGGTTCTCAGTTGACTGGTTAAGTAAAAAAGTGCAACCCTTTTCATGGAATATCATAATGATAGATGATTGGAAAAAGCCAGTGATAGCAAATAATGCAAATCATTACCAAAAGAAATGTTTCAGTAGGTCAGGCAAAAAAAATAAAATATACATCTATATATATATATGTATACACACATATAATATTGGTGCAGCATTCATGCAGACCAAGTTATTTCAATGCCTTTTTTCTTGATCCATAAAGATGTTATGAAGTGGATGATCCTGGTGGTTGTTCTGAATGGCCTCTCATCTTCAGTGTACATCTCTCCACCACCAAGTAGTTTTCCCAGTTTTTTTGCCTTGCATCCTTGTGTCTGATGCCACCTCACCAGCAGAATGAGAAAAGAAAACGACAATCTTGCCACCACAGACTGAAAAATCATCTGCAGCATCTAACTACAGATAAAACGACTCAAGGACTCAAGAAAATTATTTTCATTTATTGGCCTGTTAAACATATCAACATATAACTGACCAATATAAGCAGTAGAAAACAAATAAATGAAGCATGAATGATGAGAGAGGGTCATGTCCTGTCATCTCTGTCCCTCCTGAAAGGAAAGCATAACATGTTACTCGATTTGCCGTAGCATATTCTTGAGCATGGTTGCACAGCACAGGCATCCTTGAGCATAGCTGCAGCAGGTTTGGCGACAGGCTCTGCCTTGGTTATTCGTTCCTTTAATGATCTGCTTTGCAGACCCATCCATCGGGAAACATGTCTTCCAGCCAACTGTCCTTGAATTTGCACCTACCCATTGTCGCAGACTAGCTAGCAAGCACGCAGATAATCGTTTATATATGCAGCTAGCAAGAAAGAAGCCTCTCTACATGTCCTTCCTGAAAAGTCCCACGAGAAAAATAAAAAAATATAGTCCTGCCCCGACAAATTTAAGACCTTGAGCAACAGTATTTAAGACCAGCATATGACATTTGTAACAAATTTAAGACTTTTTAAGGATGCGCGGACACCCTGTGCAATTAGTGCAAAACCTCCCACTAGAGACATTTCACTGCATGTCAGACGTTTCAAATGAAAACATAGTGATTGTTCACGAGTCGAGTCGAGAGATGTGAATAAAGTTTTTCATTTAATGCATTTATTGTAGCAACGTAATTTCACTCACCGACATCATTTCTCCTTGATGAAATCTACCTATTTAATACTTGCAAAAACACAATATCCTCCATCCTGAGTTTCCGAAATCCCGACTGTCCCTGAACTTCTACGCAGAGCTTGGCATGTGACGCGTGTGTCATGGGCGGGGCAAGCGTGTGTCATGGGCGGGGCTTGACCTGCTGGACGGTCAAGCCCCGCCTCCCATTGCATTGCAGCAGGCCGCAGCCGTTAGTACTTGTACGAGACAGACACTGGTATCGTGAAGCTGTCTCTGCATCTCAGACATCACTTCCGCAGACAACTCTGTCCCCTTTTCTCCCATTCATTCCAACCCGTGAGCAACGCTAGTCTCCCTTCTCTGCCGAATGCAATTTTGAAAAAAATAATAAGAATCAGTTTTTTTAAATCCTTAAAAGTAATGCATGCCTCGAATCGTGTGATGCGTCCAATGAGCTGCGTTTTTGGAGTGATGTTTTTTTGGAACGAGATAAGAGCGATGACAGTAGTCATCGCTCTTATTTTATCCCAAAAAATATATAATAATATACTACTACTACTAATAATAATAATAATAATTATCACACCGTTGGTCTCCCACCATATGCGCTGTTATCAGCACAAATTATCTGTCCCTAAAAGTTAAAATCCACCATCCCCTCTGGCTTTTTTTTTACAACTCGACCGCTGACCGCAAGCATCCTTATCTGGAACCGACCAAGTACAACACTACTCATGCCTTGATGGGTGACAGAAGGCCCACCAGATTCCCATGGCTAGGCTGTCTGGCCGATTCGATGGGAATAACTTAATTTATGGAAGATACGTCATTACAATTAACCTGCTTATCCCATATAAAAAAACAACCGTTTTATTTTTTTATAATCAGGATCATATCAAAATGTTTATTGCTCTGTTTATTGTATTATGTTTATTGTTAACTTTTATCAAAAATATATCTATAAACAAAATCGAAATCAACAAAATACATATATTTTATAATAATTATCAAAATACAAAGTATTCTCATAAGGTTATCAGTTTAGGCCCAGTCAAACACACACATATATATATATATATATATATATATATATATATATATATATATATATATATATATATATATATATATATATCATCTTGCAATAGCGTATTTTGTGGCATCATCACGTTCCCTTGACGTCAGTACGCCTGACGTCAGTACGTCATCCCGCTGTCCCCGCCCCTGTCCTTGGTGGTGATCGTCCACGCTTTACAGAGCAGCACTTATCCGAATTCCTACCCAGAAATGGCCCTCCTAAAGAGCAACAAGGTGATCTTTGGCCTGGGGAACCTCTCCCCGGCGCTGGGGTCTCTGTCTACCCGGAACAGGTGAGTGATGCCCGTGCTCTGGCGGCTCACTGCAGCGGTCAGGCTGCGCAGACTGACACAAGTCGGTGATGTTGGTGTTGAACACGGAGGAACACTACAAGGTGACCGTCACCGGCCTGTCCTCCCCGTGGACCCGGTCCCAGTGTGAGGAGGTCTCTGGTCCTCCTCATGGACTCGGTCCCGTTGTGAGGAGGTCGCTGGACCGGGGCGGAAGGGCTGAGACGCGCAGGGGTCAAACGCGTCCAGGCCAGTAGCAGATGCTCGGCGCAGACCGAAAGGGCCGTGACGGGTTATCATGTCAGGTGTTGTGTTTTACGGCTGGAAAGGAACGAATAGAGTGTCGGTAATGATGCTTGAACGTTATTCATATTTTAATGACGACTCCCAACACTGGAGGATTATGGCTGAAGTGAATCCGAGGCTCCAACATCAACCAGGGCCGTCACTCAGACTTCATATCAGATTACAGTCGGATGATATGCAGGGAAACCTGGACGCACAGCGTGTGGATGTTACTCATTATTTAAAACATGGCGTTAGCTTTCGTTTTGATGAAAGTTTTCCTTTTTATGAACCTTGAAATGATCTTGGAGACTTTCCGTCGTTACCGTTGCCAGGCGAGCCCATTGGTTGGCCAATCGGTAAGACTGATCGGTGATTGGCTAACATTTTTTTTGTCTAAACAGGACTTCTGTGCGTGCGTGCGTGTGTGTGTGCGTGTGTGTGTGTAAGGGGTCTTTGGTGGAGATTAGTGGAGTTCCCCCGAGGTCCATGTTCTCGTACTACAGTTGGTGCTGGATTAGCAGTGTAGTTTAGCTCATTGCTAACTACTGCAACTCATTCCCATCACTAGCAGGTGGTTCAGGCTGCTCTGATCTTCTTAGTCAGGTCTCCCTTCACGTCACTTTCGATTGCTTTGAAACGGTTCACTCCATTGTAGAGGATTAATAAACCAGGCAGATGATTGACTGATTAACAAGAAATTCCAATGAGTCTGAATGTCACTGCCTTAGGCCTAAATAGTTCACTTTAGTTCCTCAGAATGTGAAGTTCAAACCTGCAGCCAGCTAACCACTTTATGCTCTATTAATAATAAATAGTCTGTTGGGCTGACGAACCCTGGTTGTTTGTACAACGATCAAAGGTTATGTCTCCATGCCACTCAATGTTATTAAGTGTTATTGAGTTACAGCTCCAAAGACCTTTCTCTTCAGTATTGTACTAGTCTACTAGTATAATACTAGATTTCAAGTTTAAAATAGTGAACAAATCGTGTAATAGTTTGTAAACTTAAAGCCCTCATTTCTTATCAATATTAAACGGCACCTGATGTTGTTCCTGCTGATCATATGGAATGTGATTACATTTGTACACTTGTATTATCAAGTGTTCACTGATTGGATTTAGGTTCTCTGGTTTACTGGCCACCTCGGCTCCGTCCCTCCACAACTAAGTTTAGCTCCAACCTTTCAAGTGTCCGAAAGCATCTGAAACCAAAGCTGGTCGGTATGTAGCTGCAGTACACGCTTTAGCCAGGGGCCACAGCCTTTCCTCTGGACCACAGGGGCCTTCTCTGCTCCTCTGAACCTAAATACCTCTATATCAGTGTTTAAATAACACTGACTGCACTGTGTTAAGCTAAATTTACTGTAGGAATAATAGCATTTACTTGAATGAATAACAAATAAGTGTGCGGTAATCAGGTTGTTGACTATAGCATGTTAAAGAATAGACAGGGCTGTTCCTTTGTGGAGGGGTTAGGGCTAATAGGGTTCAGAGGTCACCACCACAAGTTCACTAATCCATGATACTGATCCTGGTATTTGTGAAATGGATGACGTGCCTATCCATGAAATAAGTGATGAATTCCCTTTTTCTGATGACTACATGGCCAGGCAAGACCTGTGCTCCTTTTGAGGTGAAACGGTCTCTGTGAGGTTTCACAACAGATCTGTAATCAGATTTTTATTGGACCTTTGCACTAATTCCATCTCCACAAACCCCTGTTCTTAACCAATGGCTGTGAGGGGGAAGTGAATGCTCTGTTACAGTTGCTATAGTAGGTTGATTTGAATTTCAACAAAGACTTGAGTGAATAAATGTCCAAAGTATTGACCTTATTCAGGGTTCAGCTCCACCCTGTGTTGTAGCTGCTGCTGCATTTCAAGGTTTTGTTTTAAAAGCAAATCCCCAAACTTGTCCTTGTGGGGACAAGTTAAGCCCAAACATGATGAACCAATTATCAATGACATTATTATGACTTCCCTGCAGGTCCCTTAGTGTTTTATCTCATGGTGTGTGAAGGCAACCTCGAGACAGGAAGAGTAGAAGTCCCTGCTTTCATTAGTTCCTTGCAGCATCTAATTACAACTGCAAACACGATCTAAATAGCCAGTCAGTGGTTTGGTTGTTTGATAAAAAAGCATAGTGGCAGTTATGTGTTTTCAGAAGGTGAGGAGGTTATATAAAGCCTAGCATACCTAGGAACCTTTAGTTCTGTTATCGACGATCATGCTTTCACTTCCTACTCTGAACTCCTTATGTAGATTACAAACGTTACGTAACACATCCCTCTGTGAAGCGTTTCAAACAGTTCAGTGTTAGGGAGTCCGAGAGGTCATGATCTCACAAGCCCTCCTGTCCTTTAAGCTCCTGGTGGGGGAGTGTTCAGATGGGCCCCCCCGACCCCATCCTGGGGGTGAGCGAGGCCTTCAAGAAGGACTCCAACCCCAAGAAGATGAACCTGGGAGTGGGAGCCTACCGCGACGACCAGGGCAAGCCCTTTGTGCTCAGCTGTGTCCGCAAGGTACACACACGCATGCATGTGCTCAGGCACACGCACCTACACACACGGACACACAAGGACAGACACATAAGGAGACGCATAAGAATGATAACAGCCATGCCATTCTTGTTTTACAACCTTGAAAAATGTATGATCAGAAGTCCAAAAGAGTGATGCGTATGATGAAGTGTTTTGTAGCTTAATTGCTACCGGATTAAGTGTAGAAAGTCTCTGTCAACACACAAGCAGTAACCGTGTATTCACACACTGTTGTGTGGGCTTGTTCTGAGTAAGCTAGCTTACACCAAGCAAGCGGACCCGTGACTTATGAAACAAAAGGCTGCCATAGGTTCACACAATGCAAAGAGAAGGTCAGGGAAACCTAAACCAACCAAGGTCTGCATGTGGGACCGCGTCTCTATTCCTGACTCACTACAGGAACTTGAGTGTTTTGATCAACAAAGGCTGGTGTCATGGAAAAGGTGTGATTCATAAAACAAAATGTTATTTATATGCAAGTTATGAATTGGGCCGTCATGCTTACTTTAATATGCATCAAAAGACAAGAGACCCAAAGTGATCCATCCCCTGTGTTTGAGCAGACTCTGTTCCGGTTAGTCCTTGATGTGTGTATGAACCTCAGTTTAGAGGTCACTGACCCCGACGTTCGCCCGATGGCTGAGCTGGACGTATGGACTAAGGTCCTAACTCTCTGAGCGGCTCCTCTCCCCAGGCCGAGGCTCTGATCTCCGCAAAGCAGATGGACAAGGAGTATCTGGGCATCACTGGGCTGGCCGACTTCAACAAGTCCTGCGCCAAGCTGGCCCTGGGGGCGGACAGCGAGGTTCTGAAGAGCGGACGGGTGAGCGCCTGACGATACCGCTAGGATGGAGTTTGTGTACCCAGGTCACATGACTACAACACTGTGGTCTGGGTAATGTAGTTTTGTACCAATACAAAATCAACCTTTTGATGGGCGACAAGAAAAATACCCATTCTTCCTTCTTCCCATCAGAACATCACGGTTCAGACCATCTCTGGAACCGGATCTCTGCGCATCGGAGCCAACTTCCTGGTAAGAGGGCGCTGTGGTGGTGGTCCATTTACAGTGTGGCCTCCTCCCTCCATCCCCCCTGCTCTCTCACCCCTTCCTCCCCCCTTCCTCTCCCTCCTCCCCTTCCCTCCTCCATTCCTCCTCCCCATCCCTCCTCCAACTTCCTTCCTCCCTCCTTCTCCCTCCCTCTGCCTCCCCCTCCTTCTCCCTTCTCCCAAGCATCAAAGCGTTCAGCTTCGAACCCCTCAGCATCGCTTCTGCTCTTTTCCCGCCACAGTCTCGTTTCCACGGCGGCCCCCGTGACGTGTACCTGCCCAAGCCCTCCTGGGGAAACCACACCCCCATCTTCAAGGACGCTGGCATGACGCTGAAGGCCTACCGCTACTACGACCCGGCCACCTGCGGCTTCGACCACAGCGGGGCGCTGGAGGACATCTCCGTAAGGACCGCCACACTCAGGGGCCACACTCGGGCTGGGTGCTGAGCAGAAAGGTTGTATGTGTGGGTGTGTGTTTTGCCTGAAAAAAAAAAATGTGTGTGTGCTACAGAAAATCCCGGAGCAGAGCGTGATCATGTTGCACGCCTGCGCCCACAACCCAACTGGCGTGGACCCCCGCCCCGAGCAGTGGAAGGAGATCTCCGACCTTGTGAAGGTGAGCTCACCTGCTGGACCTCTTATCCTAGCTATCTCTGTTGTATACAGGGAATGGGTTAACCTAGTGATCCTTACTGTACCGACAGAGATATATTGTCGTTTCTCTTTTTCTGACAATTTTACTTATGTAAGATGCTTTGGATAAAAGCATCTGCTAGACGCCCTAAATGTAAATTAAAAAGAACCCTGTGCTCCTTTAAATATCTACCAGTTTTCACTCTTCTAACGGATGTCATGGTCGATGCTGTTCAGCTCTTTAAAGGAATGTCTGTGAAATATTCAACACGTTTGTTTAACGCCTCAAAGATTTGGTCTGTTTGTTTCTTCCCTTAACCTCACCCTTCTCTTCGTCCAATCAGAAAAGGAACCTGCTGGTGTTCTTCGACATGGCCTATCAGGGCTTTGCCAGCGGCGACATCGACAAAGACGCCTGGGCAGTGCGCTACTTCATCGAGCAGGGACACAACATCGTTCTGTCCCAGTCCTTCGCCAAGAACATGGGTCTCTACGGTGAGTGCCGGCGCATTGCCTTCGCTTGGTGCATGCTGCTCATAAGTTGGCATTCTGTGGACAGTATGATTCATCAGGTATCACCTGCAGGTAATGAATCATTATCAATGCAAGGTGAAGCTGCACACAGGAACAGAACAGAAGCCACAGGATGGCTGTTGGTCCAATCAGCCGCTGACTCTTTTCCCTGCTCTTTACTGCCCCTCAGTGGTGATATGGTGGATATGGTTTGACATTTCTAATCCCATTATTAGTTAAAATTCACCACCATGATACTTAATTCACAATCAATAAGGCCCCTGATATAGACACAGCATTGATGCGTAATTTAAATTGATAAAATGACTATTAACCTGAATATTGCTGATGTTGGTATGCCTTTCTCCAACTCAAACGAGTCAATGTCGTCAATGTAAACCCATGTTTAGTTGAGCTTTTGTAACACATCGTTGTGTGTTGGTCCCCAGGCGAGCGCGTGGGGGGCTTCACGGTGGTCTGCAATGACGCTGAGGAGGCCAAGCGGGTCGAGTCCCAGCTGAAGATCCTCATCAGGCCAATCTACTCCAACCCCCCCATGAACGGAGCGCGCATCGCCTCCACCATCCTCAACACGCCCGAGCTCTACTCTGTGTGGTACGTAAAGAGGCTATAGAACTGTACTCCATAGAGCTGTACTCCATAGAGCTGTACTCTATAGAGCTGTACTCATAGAGCTCTACTCTGTGTGGTACGTAAAGAGGCTATAGAACTGTACTCTATAGAGCTGTACTCATAGAGCTCTACTCTGTGTGGTACGTAGAGAGGCTATAGAACTGTACTCTATAGAGCTGTACTCATAGAGCTCTACTCTGTGTGGTACGTAAAGAGGCTATAGAACTGTACTCTATAGAGCTGTACTCATAGAGCTCTACTCTGTGTGGTACGTAAAGAGGCTATAGAACTGTACTCTATAGAGCTGTACTCATAGAGCTCTACTCTGTGTGGTACGTAAAGAGGCTATAGAGCTGTACTCTATAGAGCTGTACTCATAGAGCTCTACTCTGTGTGGTACGTAAAGAGGCTATAGAACTGTACTCTATGGAGCTGTACTCATAGAGCTCTACTCTGTGTGGTACGTAAAGAGGCTATAGAGCTGTACTCTATAGAGCTGTACTCATAGAGCTCTACTCTGTGTGGTACGTAAAGAGGCTATAGAACTGTACTCTATAGAGCTGTACTCATAGAGCTCTACTCTGTGTGGTACGTAAAGAGGTTATAGAGCTGTACTCTATAGAGCTGTACTCATAGAGCTCTACTCTGTGTGGTACGTAAAGAGGCTATAGAACTGTACTCTATAGAGCTGTACTCATAGAGCTCTACTCTGTGTGGTACGTAAAGAGGCTATAGAACTGTACTCTATAGAGCTGTACTCATAGAGCTCTACTCTGTGTGGTACGTAAAGAGACTATAGAACTGTACTCTATAGAGCTGTACTCATAGAGCTCTACTCTGTGTGGTACGTAAAGAGGCTATAGAACTGTACTCTATAGAGCTGTACTCATAGAGCTCTACTCTGTGTGGTACGTAAAGAGGCTATAGAGCTGTACTCTATAGAGCTGTACTCATAGAGCTCTACTCTGTGTGGTACGTAAAGAGGCTATAGAACTATACTCTATAGAGCTGTACTCATAGAGCTGTACTCCGTGTGGTACGTAGAGACGCTATAGAGCTGTACTCTACAGAGCTGTACTCTATAGAGCTCTACTCCATGTGGTACGTAGAGGTTATAGAGCTGTACTCTATAGAGCTGTACTCTATAGAGCTCTACTTTGTGTCGTACTTAGAAATGCTATAGAGCTGTACTCTATAGAGCTCTACTCCGTGTGGTACGTAGAGAGGCTATAGAGCTGTACTCTATAGAGCTGTACTCTGTGTGGTTACGTAGAGAGGCTGTAGAGCTGTACTCTGTGTGGTACGTAGAGAGGCTAGAGAGCTATACTCTATAGAGCTCTACTCTCTGTGATACGTAGAGAGGCTTTAGAGCTGTACTCTATAGAGCTGTACTCTATAGAGCTGTACTCTGTGTGGTACGTAGAGAGGCTGTAGAGCTGTACTCTATAGAGCTGTACTCCGTGTGGTACGTAGAGAGGCTATAGAGCTGTACTCTATAGAGCTCTTCTCCGTGTGGTACGTAGTACTTACTACTAAATAATCCAAGAATAAGAATCTAGTGAGCCTAGTGTCTGATCCATCGCTCCTCTGCTCTCTGTCCAGAGAAGGAGCTTATGCTTCCGTTTTAGTGGAGCTGTTCCAGAACGGATTCTATGCTTTGCTTCCTCACTGCCTTTATTTTATTTTTTTAATAATTGAATTATAAATAGATAAATAATGTATTTGTTTTATTCTTATAATATAATATCAATATTTTTAAATCTTTTTTTTCCTCTCTCCTCTCTTCTCTCTGTCCTCCTCTCTCTCCCCTCTCCTCCCTCTTTCTCTCCTCTCCTCCCAGGCTGGGGGAGGTCCATGGCATGGCCAACCGTATCATCAAGATGAGGGAGCAGCTGGCGGCGGGGCTGAAGAAGGAGGGCTCCACGCGCGACTGGCAGCACGTCATCGACCAGATCGGCATGTTCTGCTTCACCGGCCTCAAGCCTGAGCAGGTACGGCCTCAGCCCCCAGCTCAGCAGGAGGAACGTTAGTCACATAGTCATGTTCATACAGAAGTATAAAAACATTACATTTACATTTTTACATTCAGGGCGCTAAGCAGACACTTTTATCCAAATCGACTAACAATAAGTACATTTGTCAGAAGAAAGAGAAACAACAATATATCTCTTTATGTACAGTAAGGATGTTCATAGAACCAAGTCCCAAGCACTAACAATCACTAGGTTAACCCATTCCCCGTATACAACAAATATAGCTAGGAGAAGATACTACACGATGCTTAATAATATTTTTAAGTACCAGGACGTACAACAAACAATAAGTGTGTACATTAAGTTCCAGGACTTACAACATACAATAAGTGCGTACATTGACTCCCTTATTAAGTACATTATACACATTATTCATATTCATCAATTACGTTTATAATGTTCGATTCATTTTTCGTACTTCTCAATGTATAATAAATGTAGATCTAGATAACCCCAGGTTATTTATATACTTTAATTGGAGTGAAGAGGATTCACTTTGCTCATAAAAAGACAGTCAGGACCAGTGTTTGTAATAACACTGTTTAAAAGAACGGCGTTAGCTAACGCTGTTATTTTTTCAGTAACGGGGTAATCTAACTAATTACTGTTTCCGTCGTTACAACGCCGTTACCGTTACTGTACGTTTAATGTGGTGCGTTACTATGAATTGATTGAATAAACTGCGTAATCCGAATGCACCCCTGACTCCAAACACAAACTGCTAGTGAGGAGACCGGGTGGGTTAACAACGAGATAAGCGATTATGATTGGCTATGGCAGAGTGTTTCATGGTAGCCAATCAGAGCCAGTGTTTTTACACACAAGCCAGGACACGCGCGCCATGCACATGCACACACCAAACAGATTCGATGAAGCAGCAGAAATGGCGACTCCGGAGCAATCCGATGAAAAGTTGGCATTTTCTGTAGTCTTCGGCAGATATTCCACAGCCTTTGCAACCAAGAAAATTACAATTCAGTTGGAAGTATATCAGGGCCTTGAATGGGCAGTTCAACCATTTAACACATTAAGGCCAAGTGAAAACTGCTCAGAAAAATCCAAATTCTTAGACATATAGCAACTTTCTTTTTTTTACAGTACCCCAAATAGTTACTTTCCCTGGTAACTAGTTACTTTTGTTATAGAGTAATTCAGTTACTAACTCAGTTACTTTTTGGAACAAGTAGTGAGTAATAGTAATGAGCGATATAAACGATATACGATATAAACGATAAAAAATGGCCTACGATAGAGATTTTAATTCTATCACTCTATCGCGATAATGCATGTTGATGACACAAAATACAATGTTTAATTTTTGGTTTGGTGCGGTTCCTTTTCACATTGCAATTTTCGCAACAGTGCCAGAATTCGTCAACAAACCTGCATGTGTGCGAAGAACGTTAAATCATTGGACAAAAAGGTCTGGGGCGGGGTAAAGCGTTAAAGAAAAAGGGGGGGAAGCACCGGTGAAAGTAAACAATCATGGATATCCAGCGTGATATACATTGATCTGCGGACTGGTCCAACTCCTTCTCCCTCATCCTGACTCAGAATGTGTTAAATGCATCGGCATTTTTAAGTTATGTTTTCCAGCATACTTTTTACTTGCTTTTGTTGGACCGTCGGGTGGTGGCTCAACATGGAGCAAAGAGGAGACCGAATGTCTTTTGGATATCGGACCCAAATATCCAATAGACGTTCCGTCTCCTCTTTGCTCCATGTTGAGCAACGTCTCCGAGACCACCTCTCCGGCTGGATCAACCTCCTTTTGATCGATTAAAAATGATCACGTAATCGACAAAAATCTTAACAATCAATGATCGATCATCAATTAATCATGCCCATCCCTAGTTGTCAGTACAGTGTCTGTTCCTTATCTAGAAAGACACCCGTTTTTCCTGTTCTCTGCATCTTGGGTGGCATTTAAGAACCAAGGACTTAAACTAAGTGTAGTGCCTTTTAGAATGGTTTGAACTAAAGGAAAGAAAACCAATACTAATTTTATTTATCTGCAACATTATGTTGTATGATTACAGTGTTTCACAATAAATGTTCTCGAAATGACATACTATATTTCTCTGTTTTTTAAATACATTTAGCAGTTTGGCTTTCCTTAGGGTCTATGTAACCTGTTCTGAAACGGTTATTTTATGATTTTATATCGTGATATATTTTGTTATCGCAAGAGGCTGCAATGTATATCGCAATATGGATTTTAGGCCATATTGCCCATCTCTAGTGAGTAACTATAACTAATTACTTTTTTAAAGTAACGTTCCCAACACTGGTCAGGCTTCAGACACAGTAATTCGATCCTCACCAGCCGGTGTGATTTGGTCAAGCCGATCGACTGTTTAAACGAAGCATTGGTTTGATATTTCCTCGCCTGTGAGATTTGGTCAAGCCGATTGACTGTTCAAACAAAGCATTGGTTTGATATTTCCTCGCCTTCTTCCTGGTAAACATCCTCTGATTGTCCCAAGATAACGGAGTGCAACGACTTGAGGATGTAATCAAGTTTCCCCAGATCACACTCCGCAAACGGGGAAGGGACAGATTACATTCCCGGCTGATTTGTAAACATAATGCAAATGACTGAACTGATCAAACTCTTTGTGAGGAGTCATGCTTTGTGGGCCGGTTCCCCCTCATGGGACCTGGGTCACTACTTATCTTCTGCTGACGAGGCTGCTCAGGGGGCGATACTCATTCTGGGAGCAAAACAGGGTTTCTGGTTTACCCTCACCTCAAGAACATCAAGCCAACCAGCTCCATGTCATACAGTATGGGGTTCATGTTATAGAACCAAGTGCCTGGAACTTGGTTCTATAACATCATTACTGTACCACAGCGATATATTGTTACATAAAAGCGTCTGCTAAATTCCCTCAATGTAAATTTCAAGGTTGTGCAGTATGGCATCCATGTCGTACAGTTTGGGGTTCATGTTACATCTTAACGACTTATTTTCTTCCTCGTGCTCTGGACATCAGCCTGCTGAATGTTGACCTAATGGAGACCTCCTCTCTCCTGCTGAATGTTAACCTAATGGAGACCTCTCTCCTGCTGAACGTTAACCTAATGGAGACCTCCTCTCTCCTGCTGAACGTTAACCTAATGGAGACCTCCTCTCTCCTGCTGAATGTTGACCTAATGGAGACCTCTCTCCTGCTGAATGTTAACCTAATGGGGACCTCCTCTCTCCTGCTGAACGTTAACCTAATGGAGACCTCCTCTCTCCTGCTGAATGTTAACCTAATGGAGACCTCCTCTCTCCTGCTGAATGTTAACCTAATGGAGACCTCCTCTCTCCTGCTGAATGTTAACCTAATGGAGACCTCCTCTCTCCTGCTAAATGTTGACCTAATGGAGACCTCCTCTCTCCTGCTGAATGTTAACCTAATGGAGACCTCCTCTCTCCTGCTGAACGTTAACCTAATGGAGACCTCCTCTCTCCTGCTGAATGTTAACCTAATGGAGACCTCCTCTCTCCTGCTGAATGTTGACCTAATGGGGACCTCCTCTTTCCTGCTGAACGTTAACCTAATGGAGACCTCCTCTCTCCTGCTGAATGTTAAAGGGGACATATAATACCACCAGGTGTGAGTGTGATTAGCCATTACAAGCAGGTTTGAAAATGTGCAGCATTGTGACAACACAGGTTGGCGTGTCCATCTATCCGTCACACATCTAGATGGACACGCCCACCTGTGATGTCACAATGCTGCACATTTTGAAAACGGCTTGTAATGGCTAATCACACTCACTAATTAACCTAATGGAGGCCTCTCTCCTGCTGAATGTTAACCTAATGGAGACCTCCTCTCTCCCGTCAGGTTGAGCGTCTCACCAAGGAGTTCTCAGTGTACATGACCAAGGATGGCCGCATCTCCATGGCCGGTGTGACGTCCGGGAACGTGGGCTACCTGGCGGCCGGGATCCACGCAGTCACCAAGTAGACTGGGGGTCTACTTGGAGACGCAGAGATGAATATATATATATATATATAGGAGACGTTGATAGAGGCAGACTAAATGTGTCCTATTCTCACCCTGCTCCCCTCATTCCATGTTTAGAGAAACAAAAAAAGTTTGTTTAGAGTATCGGATTCAGTTTTATCTTCTAGAAGTTTTGCAGTGGGCCGCCCGTCTGAGCTTATCGTGTTGTTAATGGTTTAATAGTCTGGAGTGGCCTCTCAGTTCTCTCTGAACAGGAGACGTGATGTGACCCAACAACACACTAATCTCACTCTGCTGACTGAGGGGCTGGTGTCTCGTGACTCTGTGTGTCTGCTTATTTATGATGTACTGTTGGCCCGATCCAGCACCACCTCAGAACGCACCCTGATGATACCCTAACACTGTGCTAATGCTGGGCCAACAAAGAGCATTGCACAAAGTGGAAATCCGTTCTATGTTTCAGACTATGGCCACTCTGTCGATCATGGAGCACTTAATTGAAGATAAGGTTTTGGTTTAGTTTAGGATGCATACCATTAGTATGCATCCTAATCATTCAGACTAATCTATGGCTCTTTATCTAAACAAATCAACCTTTCAGTCAGTGATGAGTGTTTATTCTGTCCTTTCGACACGTCTATTGAAATGAGTAATAGTAAATTACATTCTTTAAAGGTTATTTTGAGTTGCTAACAAGACATCAGCTTCTCAGTCCCTCAACTTAAATACCCAAATTAGACCAAGTTACTCTGATCGTCTGTGAGAGATCCAGAGGTCTTCTGTTTCTGCTTGACTGTGCACTATGGACACATTGGCCTTTTTTCATACATCTAAACAAAGCACAACTCAAATCTCCTTAAAGATTTCCTCCAAGGGGAGAGCGGCTGATTAACAGAGCCTTCGGAGATCAACAGACAGAAGCGATACGCAGGAGTCAGGGAGAGAGATCAGCTCCTGGGACAAAAATGTAGTTAGCAAAGAATGGGTCATTCATCTTACTCTGAACAAATAAATTCATAAATAAATTCAACGAATAAATTCATTATCAAAATAAAATATTGGCTGTCAAGCGTTTTATTTTTTCCATTTTTCCTTGGACGTTACTATTGAATTATTAAAAGCCCGGAGAGGGGGGGCGCTCTTGGTTAGTTCATAAAACTGTGTGGGGGGGACTCGAACATTGGACCGTGCCGTCCCTCACCGAGTCACGTGACTCGCGGTCACGTGACTCTCCGTATTAAGCTGCTGACCGCCTGCTGAGTTTCACTCCCGGAGGATAGGAGCTGAAGCCCGCTTCTCTCCTCAGGAAGGACCGGCAGAACCAGAACCAGACCCGGGTAAATAACGTTTTCTCCTAGAGGGACAGCGGATCGGTCTTCGGGTTAGAGACCGGGGCTGTTGTTTAAGGCTAAGGGTAGCTAGCAGTCACACGGCGCTACACGTCGCTGTTATCCTGTCAGAGGAGAGATGGGAGTGTTTATTACTGGAAGTACCTGCTATGGTTAGCGGTTAGTACCTGGGGTTAGTACCTGGGGTGATTGAGTACCCGACGTTACTACAGAGTCGTAGCCCCTCTGTACCGCGATGGGTTGTGAGTCAGATGTGTGTTGTGTTGTGATCCAGATGTGTGTTGTGTTGTGAGTCAGATGTGTGTTGTGATGCAGATGTGTTTTATGTTGTGTTGTGATGCATATGTGTGTTGGGATGCAGATGTGTGTTGTGTTGTGATGAAGATGTGTGTTGCCATACAGATGTGTTTTGCCTTAACGTTATACTAGCTGGACTTGAACCACTACAAGTCGTAACTTACGTGGTATTTACATTCTGTTCACCTCGGTAAGGTCTCTTCTTCATTAACTCATTCAGTGAAGGTGGTCAGATGATAAGTCCCAACTCACTGCCTGGTTTGACGGACATCTTCCTGTAACTGGAGGGAATGCAGATGTCACCATTTTGTTTCTTGACACCTGTTTCTCTCTTTTGAAGGAGCTTCAGTGAAGACCACGGGATCCTCATCTGAACCCCCACCCTAAGTGAAGACCCTGTTGGGATCACAGCTGATCTGGGAGTGACAGGACCTGGTGTCATACTTGTTGTACTGGTCTTACTTGGTGATCGTACAGCTTCATCTGTTGGTTGACTACAGACCCGTCCACCACTGGGAACACTGGGCTGGCTGGAGGTCAAAGGTCAACCTTCAGCTCCTGAGGGGATGTCTCAGAGTGCAGATGCGGAGGAGGGGCCCCGGTTTGGGGAGGGGCCCCGAGACGGCTCGGGGGAGCGGGCGTGGCTGCTGCAGAGCCCATGCGTGGAGTCGGGACGCACGCCGGAGGCGGAGCGCGCCAAGGCCACGCGGGGGGTGTCGTCCACGGCCGCCGTCTTCATCGTGGTCAACGCGGCGCTGGGGGCGGGGCTTCTCAACTTCCCCGCCGCCTTCAACATGGCGGGCGGAGTGGTGGCTGGACTGATGCTACAAATGGTGAGAGAGAGAGAGAGAGAGAGAGAGAGAGAGAGAGAGAGAGAGAGAGAGAGAGAGAGAGAGAGAGAGAGAGAGAGAGAGAGAGAGAGAGAGAGAGAGAGAGAGAGAGAGAGAGAGAGAGAGAGAGAGAGAGAAACACGCTATCCTTCGGAGCACAGAAGTTGAACCATGGTGTAACGGTTCCTTTTTCCCTTTTGTCTGCAGTGTATGCTGATCTTCATCATCAGCGGACTGGTGGTGCTGGGGTACTGCTCACAGGTCAGTGTCTGGTTTATCAGCCCCCTTTTGGTCTAATGTGTGTGGTCAGTTGCCAAATAAGATCAGCAGATACTATATCTTAATTTTCTTCGGTATCTGAAACAAAATAGGATTCCATCCCAATGAAATGATTGATTGAAGGTTGAATCTCGAGATCTTGAGATCAGCAGAGCATCAGGTGTTGAAGCAGATCTGACCTGAGCTCCTCTCCTCCAGGTCAGCAACGAGGCCACCTACCAGGAGGTGGTCCGGGTGTCCTGCGGGAAGGTCTCGGGCGTGGTCTGCGAGCTGTCCATCGCAGTCTACACCTTCGGCACCTGCATCGCTTTCTTCATCGTCATCGGAGACCAGCTGGAATGCTGTGAGTCCTGGACGTGTTCTTCTGTGTGTGTGTGTGTGTGTGTGTGTGTGTGTGTGTGTGTGTGTGTGTGTGTGTGTGTGTGTGTGTGTGTGTGTGTGTGTGTGTGTGTGTGTGAGAGAGGATGAGGAGGTGAATGGATGAACCTCCATCCCTTGTGTTGTTATCAGGATGGGGTCTCGTACCGTTGTCACAGCCTCAACCGTTGTTTGATATGAATTGTTACTTGATTTGACCAAGCTTCGCTGGAATGACCTCAGGGTGGAACCGGTTGTAGTCCTAGTGTGCTTTAAGAGTGTCCAAAGGGCAAACCGTTGACACGTCTTCACTGGTCAGTCTTATGACTCGGACCGCAGAAACGCTGACAAATAGAAGTGTGTTTTGTCTGCCTGGCTTCCTCCATTTGGAGGAAGTGGAGAAACGGCAGCTCTTATGAGTCCTGACGACGTAAGGGCTGTTTGAACCTTAATCAATAATGGTTATCTTGAAGGAGGTCACCACCATTTCTTAACCTTAATCAATTATAGTTATTTTGAAGGAGGTCACCACCTTTCTCAGTCTGATCTTATCACAAGGAAACTCCCAATCAGATCAATAGCCCTTCCTCTCAGATGATCAATAGAGTGGGGTCTGTCCTGTGATTAATGGAGTGGGGTCTGTCCTGTGATCAATAGAGTGGGGTCTGTCCTGTGATCAATAGAGTGGGGTCTGCCCTGGGATCAATAGAGCGGGGTCTGTCCTGTGATCCATAGAGTGGGGTCTGTCCTGTGATCTATAGAGTGGGGTCTGTCCTGTGATCCATAGAGTGGGGTCTGTCCTGTGATCAATATAGCAGGGTCTGCCCTGGGATCAATAGAGCGGGGTCTGTCCTGTGATCAATAGAGCGGGGTCTGTCCTGTGATCAATAGAGCGGGGTCTGTCCTGTGATCAATAGAGCGGGGTCTGTCCTGTGATCAATAGAGCGGGGTCTGTCCTGTGATCAATAGAGCGGGGTCTGTCCTGTGATCCATAGAGCGGGGTCTGTCCTGTGATCCATAGAGCGGGGTCTGTCCTGTGATCAATAGAGCGGGGTCTGTCCTGTGATCAATAGAGCGGGGTCTGTCCTGTGATCAATAGAGTGGGGTCTGTCCTGTGATCAATAGACTAATATCTAGTTGCATAAGGACATTTGAAGCTGCAGACTCTGACGCAGTGTGTTGTTGTCTCCTCCCCCCGTCCCGTCAGTGATGGCGGCAGTGGCTCACGAGGCCGCCCCCTCCCACTGGTACCTGCAGCGCCGCTTCACCATCTGTGTGACGGCCGTCCTGGTCATCCTCCCGCTCTCCATCCCCAAGGAGATCGGCTTCCAGAAATACGCCAGGTAGGAACGCCTCACACACCTATCAATCAATCAATAAAACTTTGTTTTCATGGAGGGGGGGGGACACATGTTGGGGTCACATATGGGGTCACAAGGGTGTTAACTTGGGTCATGGCTCTTGGTCGTGTGTGACTGATGTCTTTGTACCTGCAGTGCGTTCAGCGTGGTCGGCACCTGGTACGTCACCATCGTGGTCATCGTCAAGTACTTCCTGCTGACCGAGGAGACTGTGCCCACTAACGTCCCTACCAGGTGAGCCCCTCCCCCACCAGGTGAGCCCCTCCCCACCAGGTCAGCTTCTCCCGCCCCCATCAGGTCAGCTCCTCCCCCCCCAGGTCAGCCCCTCCCCCTGCTGTGGGGGTCCCACCGTAGAGGCTGCACGCTCTCCTGGCCCAGCGGTTCTGAACGGCTCCTGCTCCCTTTGCTCCCCTCACTGTGCTCCTCCTGCTCCTGTGCTCCTCTCACTGCTCCTCCCACCGTGTGCTCCTCCTGCAGCGCCGCCTCGTGGACCGCCGTATTCAACGCCATGCCCACCATCTGCTTTGGCTTCCAGGTAAGTGTGTGTGTGTGTGTGTGTGTGTGTGTGTGTGTGTGTGTGGTTAAACTAATTATCAGTGTTGGATGCTCCGTGCTTAGGACCAGCTAACCGCCCCCTCCCTGTATCCTGTCTCACCTGTCTGCTCTGCTCCTCCTCCTCCAGTGCCATGTGAGCAGTGTCCCGGTGTTCAACAGCATGAGCAGGAAGCAGATGAGGCCGTGGGGCCTGGTGGTGACGGTGGGCATGGTCATCTGCCTCTTTGTGTACACGGGAACCGGTAAGATGGGCCCCACACCCTGGTCTAATGCCCCACACACCCTGGTTTAAAGCCACACACACCCTGGTTTAATGCCTCACACACCCTGGTCTAATGCCCCACACACCCTGGTCTAATGCCTCACACACCCTGGTTTAATGCCCCACACACCCTTGTTTAAAGCCACACACACCCTGGTCTAATGCCTCACACACCCTGATCTAATGCCTCACACACCCTGGTCTAATGCCTCACACACCCTGGTTTAATGCCTCACACACCCTGGTCTAATGCCTCACACACCCCGGTCTAATGCCTCACACAGAGTCAGGGATCTGGTGTTATGTACTCTATGAAGGCAGCATGACCACAGCTAGATTGGAGAGGATCCATGTGTAGCTTAAACTCCTCTTGGTTTAGGGAAGGCCAATCCTCTGAAACCAAACTTCTTACCAGTTTAAGATACTTAAACCGGTTTACTCTCCATTTCTCTCATTTCTACATTTTTAGAATTGTGTTTTCATCAATCTGATTCAAAAAGTGTGTGTGTGTGTGTGTGTTTGTGTGTTGCAGGTGTTTGTGGATTCCTCTCGTTTGGCTCTGAGGTCAAGCAGGATGTGTTGATGTCCTACCCCTCTGATGACATCGCTATAGCGATTGCACGAGCCTTCATCGTCGTCTGTGTCGTCACTTCGTATCCCATCCTGCACTTCTGTGGCAGGTAAGACTAACCCAGACTGGACGGTCAGACCGGGGCTGGGCGGGTGGTGGTTTTGACTGGGGTGTTCAGGGATGTGCGTCATTTATCAAATTTATCAAAAATGTGCAGAGTCTGTTCAGAAGAGCCCATGGCGGCTGGTCCCCACTGCTCCTCTAATCCTCCTAACTGCTCCTCCTCCTCCTCCTCACTGCTCCTCCTCCTCCTCAGGGCGGTGGTGGAGGGGTTGTGGCTGCGTTGCCAGGGGGAGCAGGTAGAGCTGTGTGTGGTTCGGGAGCGGAGGCGTCGTATCCTCCAGACCGTGGTGTGGTTCTCCTCCACGCTCGCCCTCGCCCTCTTCATCCCCGACATTGGCAAGGTCATCTCGCTGATCGGAGGGCTGGCCGCCTGCTTCATCTTCGTCTTCCCAGGTATCTTCATCACCACCTCATCAGTACCGTTGCTGTGATGATGTAATAGATCACATGATAGCGTCTTCTCTGTCCCCAGGTCTGTGTCTAATCCAAGCCAAGCTTTCTGAGAGTGACGACCGGTCTGCCAGGTAATGTTGTCCCTCTGTTGGGATGTTCTGTGTGGATTCTAGGAGGTCTGGTTCTGTGCTGATTTACTCTGATCTCTCACAGCTGGTACGTGCTGGTGGTCTACGGGGCGGTGATGGTCACCATCGGGGCGTTTGTCTTCGGACTGACGACGTCCAACTCTGTTTATCAAGACATCGTCAGCTAAAACAGCACCTGTCGCCCCTCCGGTCTGAAGGTGCGACAGCGGCAGTGTTCATGGACTATTCAACGAGGAGATGACTCCTAGGGGCCGAGTATCAGTACTTGGAACACGGATTGATTTTAAGGATGGAAAGGCATAATTACAAGGGACAAACGTTATTTTATGTATTTTTCAGGGTTTTAGTATTTATTTTGTAATCTGTGCAATTTACAGGGAAATGGTGCCTAAACTTGTATGAGGGCAGAGAAGCCACTGCCTCCATGAACTAAAATACTATGTGGTCTTCATGTTATAAAGGGATCAGTGGTCAGTATGTTCAAAGGTGCAAAATAGCTTGACATCGATAGTCATTTGTTAGTGTTGCAGATGTACGAAAAATCTGACAGTGCATGTACATTTCTACATTGTAAAAGAGTCACTACACAATGTTAAGTATATCATGTTGCTACATTCAGACCTAATGGCTTTTAAATGTAGTCCGCGTGTGAAAGAGCTGCACAATGACAGGAAAATGTTCACACTTTTAGACCAATATTGGGATCCCAGTCTTTGGCAGTACACTAGTGGAGATTCCCTTTGGTGGGTCATTGTGACTTATGTAAATAATGATTTAATAGTTTGTTGCAAAAATGGATGTTCTGTGAAAATGTTAAATGATTTAAATGTAAATAGTTAAGATGGAGAATAAAAGCCAAGTATTGTACAGAGCTCATCTCCCAAAACATTTTTATATCTAAAAGCTTTTGATTCAGTCAGCTCCATGTATGCCTTGTAGTCATTGCCATTAAACGGCCAAGGAATGATTTCAGACCGTTGGTATCCTAGTTGGGCATTAGACATTTTTTTGACATCTTTAAATTGCCAAAAAGCTTGTGCCTGATTGGCAGGTTTGCGCCAAAGTATCACAATAAAGGCGCTCAAATTGAAGTTGTGGTTTATTAAAAAAAGAAAAAGGAAAAAAGCAATCACGTACAATATCAACCCCCCCTCCCCAAAAAATTGCAGTATGACATTTGAAGAAAAGGGGGAAGAGGAGAAGCCTCCAAACCCCGTCCCTTAAAGTCCTCTGACGAAGAGGCTGCCGTCTAGAGCTCAGACCATGATGGACCTTCCCTGAGTAGAACATCTGAGCCCGACCCCGCCTAGTAGGAGCCAGACGTTATGAAGGACTCAAACATGTGGAGGGCTGGACCTGGGGCCCACTGAGGAACCATGTGACCAGCGCCCTGCAACACAACATCACCGTCAGTCTCCTCGGACTCACAGTAAAGCATAGGATTGAGAAGTTATGTTGTGACAGTGAGCAGGTACATGATGCTTACCTTGACCGTAAGAAAGGTGAGGTTACCATACTGCTGATAGAAACCAGCTATCTGGTTATCGTATTTCCAACTTTGGTACTTTGTGGTTTCCTAGGAGCAAATCATAAACAGACAAGTTAGTGATTAGACTCCAACACTCTATTGTCCTCCTTTCTCCTCCCTGGAGGAGCAAACCTTTACCTGAATGCCGAGGTCCTCCACAAACCACTGGTCCCCCAGAAAGTTGCAGGCCATGTCCGTGTCCCCATTGTAGACCAGCGCCCGGATGCCCAGGGACAGCAGCTTCAGGTAGAAGTCCTTCATCGTTGGGTAGATTCTGGTGTACCCATCTCCAACCACGTCGCTGTTGGAGAACAAACTGGGCTGAGAGGGTGGCCTCTCGCTACAGACCCCCGGACCACCTTCAGCAGAGCTGGGGAGTCCGGCGCTAATGTGTAAGTACCTACATGACCCATCAAGTTCTTTAGGAGGCACTGGGTAGGACAAAGCCTTCTCCTACTATAGACGGGCCTGGAGCCCAGAGCCTCCTGTAGCGTACCTGCATAGGTCCCAGGGGGCCTGGAGCCCAGAGCCTCCTGTATGTACCTGCAGAGGTCCCAGGGGGGCCGGACGTCAGGGATGTGAAGGGCCTTCCTGACGTCGCGGCGGTTCAGCCAGCTCCTCTGAGCCGTGCTGTTGATGCAGGGCGGCACGCCGCCGACGTTCAGGCTCACACGCTGCGTTGGCGCTACCTGCAAAAACACACCTCCGTTATGGTCAACCACCAACCAAAGCCAGCTCAGAAGAAGGAAGACCTTACCTTGAGGTGCTGCCAGGCCTCCCTGCTGTTCCTCAGGAGGTTGCGCATGCTCCACTCGTAGCCCTTGTGGGATTTGACTCCGCCCGCACAGTCCAGGTACAGCGCGTACTCGTTGAGCCCGCCCTCGTACACGATCTGAAAGGCCAGGTTCACCTGAGGCAAGAGTGGACCGAGGGTTAAGAGACAGTCCGACAGTGAGGAGATCCGCTGTGAAGGAGAACACGCACCATGGTGTTGCAGGGCCCGGCCTTCGCGTTGTCGAAGTGACAGCCCGTATCGTCACAGCAGTTTAAGGTGAGGTCACGCCACAAACTGCAGGGAAGAGGAAATGTCCCCATGCACCTTCGATTATGAATGAACTAAAGCAACCATGTGATGATGGAAGTCTTAAAAGGCTGCTGTTAAAGTGAACACTGATGTCCTATGTGAATCAGTAGTTACTGCAGATATTGTCCACTTACTCTTCTCCAAAGAGGCCATGGTAGTATCCAAAATAGATGAGGGACCGGTCATTAAGAGCATAGCTGCTGAGTCCGTTTCCAACAGCAAAGCCCTGGAAAAACAGAGACATGGAAGTGTGAAACTCAGCTTTGGACCTGACCCTGACGTGTTCTTGTAAAAGAACCCTTCACCTTGAAGTTGATCTTTGCTGCGCCGCCTGCCACTCGCTGGCTGAGAGTAGGGGCGTAGATACCACCGTAGCTCTCCCCAAAGATGAAGAACTCGTTCTTTGAGAAGTTCGGAAACTTCCCAAAGAAACTCTGCAGTGCTAGGTAATTATTATCTGCAACCTAAGAGATGCAGCATGAATTAATATGGTTCCATTGCTCCAACTGTCGATAACCAGTCCCATTAGGCCCTTCACTGCCCCCACCTCGTTGTCGCTGGTGTTGTAGTTCTCGGTATCAGAGTAAGAGAAGCCCACTCCTGCAGGGGACTCAAGATACAGAAGGTTTGCAATCTTGTTCCAGCTGAACTCGTTCATATAAAGAGTGTTTCCATTGTCTTGTACCTGAGAAACAAAATGTATTCATTCAGGTATTCTCATTTTAAAGCTGTGGTTAGCGTCCATGCTATTACAACGACCACTCACATGGAAGGGGCCGTTCTCAGACAGGAACCCGTCCAGTGAGCTACAGCCCGGACCCCCGTTCAGCCAGAGGACCAGGGGGTCATTGACGGGGTCCCTCTGAGAAGTCACGAACCTGGAGAGCAGAGCCAACAGCGCATGCATTGAGCTACATGTTGCACATCTTCATACCAGACCAGAATGTCATCTGCACTGAGAATTGAAGGCAAAACATGCACATACCAAACCTAGGAAATCACTAACATGTCAAACCACTGAGCCACTACACGATCAAATCTGCTTTGAGGACGAGTGAAAGAGGAAGTTGCCACCATCACCAGAACGCTCTGTTGTGGGAAGCCTACTCACCAGTAATGAAGGAAGGTTCCTGGGCTGGCCATCAGATAACCCGACCACTGCCTGTAGTTCGGTTTGAACGCCATGCCGGGCAGAGCTTTGACTTCATCAGGAGGGTACTGCGCCAGGGCGCAGATACCGCAGAACCACAGCAACACCAGGACACGTCTGGGTAACATGGTGACTCCTCGGTTGAAGAGACGGACAGTCTGCGGGTCTCTGCTGTGCAGATGAAGAGACGGACAGTCTGCGGGTCTCTGCTGTGGAGATGAAGAGACGGACAGTCTGCGGGATGTGAACAGTTCTCTACTTCCTGGACAGACAGCAGTGCTGTAAACAACCACAACAAGCGGTCGTATGACTGGCTGCGGCTCCACGTGATCAACAAAAACACGAAATAAATCAATTATAAAGCGGATTTGTTACTTCAATAAGCAACACCTGTGTCAAATACACCTGGAAGTGTGGTTATATATAGTTATATTAAATATTAAGAGCACACAACACAGGGTCGCCCTGACCGGTTGTTTTATCATTGCGGATGATGAGATAACTAATGAATTAAAGTTCAATACTACTAATAATAAAACAAATGCTATGTAGGCCTTTATGTGTCACTTGGTCTGGCACTGTTTTGATTATTATGTATTGGATGTGTTTTTCACATGATTAAAGCTCAATGTATTCTAAATGTTCTATAATGTTCTACAGGAGGATTAGTGCCACATGTAATATTTGTTGGGGGAGTTTAGACCTTAATCTAAATTGAATCATAATCTCAGAATTGTGACTTTTGGAGATGTTATTTTCATGTTAAGTGGAGTAAGATGTTATTTTAATGTTTTAAAGTTGCGTTGGATGTTATTTTAATGTTCTTAAGCGGCGTATCACGTTATTTGAATGTTGTTAATATATATATATATATTTTATGTTGTTCAGTGGCGTTAGATGTTATTTTAATGTTGTTAAGTGTTATTTTAATGTTAAGTCAGCTGTTGAAAGCTATTGCGCAAGGAGGACTCTTACTTTGAAGCCTGCGAAAACCTTGCACCGGAAATACACAAAGTTTTCTTGTGGTCTTCTTCCGTCAACGAAAAAGAGTCCAGATTATGGAGCGAGTTTTAAATTTCGTTATAATTTCAACCTAACTTTAAAGTTAAAGTTCTCGTCCCAAGGGGGAGCAGGACGCGCTGAGCCCGCGGGGGTCCGGGACTCGAACCGACAACTCGGACAAGCGCAGGGTCCCAGCAGCGCTGCTCTGGGCTCTGAACGCAGAAGTTTCTTTCTGAGACATTTCAAAGTTTCAAACTTCTATTGACAGAAAAGTCTGTGATTGCATCCCGCTGGGCGTCCCAGCACCGCACCCCTAGCCCTCCACCCCGGGGGTCGGATGGTCTGGTCCTCAGGGGGTTCAGGAGACTGGGTCTAGAATCAGCAGTATGGACTACGAGTTCATGGAGGCGATCACTTCCAACATGACCGTGAGGAGCGAGAGGAGCCTGGGGCTGCTCACCATCAAGTTTGTGACCCTACTGCAGGAGGCGAAGGACGGGGTTGTGAACCTCAAAGAAGTGAGATCACAATAACTTCTGCTTCACTTCTGGAGTGCTGCTCCAACAGATTACAACTCATCTGACCACTGCTGCTAAAACATCAAATACATACTCAGTTATCGATCAATATTTCTCTGCTATTTATATTATACATCTCTCTCTCTCTCTCTCTCTCTCTCTCTCTCTCTCTCTCTCTCTCTCTCTCTCTCTCTCTCTCTCTCTATATATATATATATATATATATATATATATATATATATATATATATATATATAATTGATAAATGCATACGTTTTTGTGTGTGTGTGTATCTATATATAAATCTATATAGATCTATCTATCTATATATGCACGTGTGTATATATGCTTGTATAAGGATGCCTGATAGAGGTCTCCGTCTCTCCAGGCTGCGGACCACTTGGCTGTCAAACAGAAGAGACGCATCTATGACATAACCAACGTTCTGGAGGGAATCGGTCTGATCGAGAAGACCTCCAAGAACAGCGTGCAATGGACGTAGGTCCCCCGTACCCCCCCCCCCCCCCCCCCCCCCCCCGCCCTGCAGGTGGGGCGGCTCTGTGACACTGTGTGTGTGTGTTGTGTGCGCTCCAGGGGCCTCGGTCTGTCGGGGACTCACCATGACGACAGCAGGCTGATGGTGCTGAAGTCGGAGCTGGAGGAGCTGGAGCTCAGGGAGGCGGTGTTGGACCAGCAGCAGGTCTGGGTGCAGCAGAGCATCCAGAACACCACAGAGGACTCAGAAAACTTCTCATATCTTTGTCCCGCACGGCCGGGGGTCTCATGGGGGTCTCTGGGAAAGCCCCTGTTGTATGCTGCGTGTAGGATCTTCTCATGTAGGGTTTGACATGTCAACCAGATATATCCCATATCCTTGATATATATCAACAGGAGGTTCTCATATCCATGTCATGTATCGCTTTGTGGTATTATGGCTCTGGATAGTGTTTCTGTGCAGTATCTGACCTTAACCCAGACCCACGCTGGCCTATGTGAACCATGAAGACATCTGCGACTGTTTCAATGGTATAATTCCTCTCTTATTAAAACCATTTTATATATATCTTTGTTTCCTGCTTTGTAATTCCTGACCTAGATGGTGTGATCTTCAACCCAGAATCCATCTTAATGCCCTCAGTGTCCAGTTTCTTATCATAACTCAGCGTCTGTTCCGCCGTGTTCCTCCAGGGAACACCCTCCTGGTGGTCCGGGCCCCCCACGGCACCCTGCTGGACGTCCCCATCCCCAAGGCGGTGAGTGCTGCCCGGACACTGGTCCCCACAGAGGGGTTCCCAGACCGTGGTCCCAGGGTGTGGCCCCCACACTGTTTCCCGGTTGGCCCCTGCTTCAGAGTAACCCCTGCCCTCGGCCCCCAGGTGGAGGACTGTGAGGAGCGCTACCAGATCCATCTGAAGAGCATCAACGGCCCCATCGATGTGCTGCTCATCAACAAGGACCCCGCCGCCCCGGCCCCCGTCACGCTGCCCGTCCCCCCGCCACGGGACCTCTTCTCCGTCAGCAGGCGGGCCCCTGCCTCCTCTGAGGCTCGAATCAAGCCCAGGCCGGGACGCCCCACCTCGCAGGGCCCGAGGCCCCCGGGGGACGGCCCGCCTGCGGAGGCTGCGTCCAGTCGAGCGGTGTACCAAGAAGGTGAGCTGAGTTAAGACTTCATGTGTTCATCTCTATTTCTGTGGTGTGGTGACTCACTAGACACAGTTCCTGTACATCCTCTTCCTTCCTTTTTTGACTCTTACTTTAATTATTAAACCCATAACCCTTTTCTCTCTGCAGCCTCAGGTGCAGATCTAATCGCGGACCTCATGACCTCTGAAGGTATGTTCCCTCCCTACCCCTGTGGTAAAGTAGCCTGCTGCTACACTGGGCTGCCTGGCACCACTCGCCCTCCTCGTCCTCTCTCCTCCACTCACCCTCGCCACCTCTCCTCCACCTCTCCTCTACCTCTCTCCTCCACCTCCCTCCTCCACCTCTCTTATCCACCTCTCCTCCACCTCTCCCCAGTGTTCGCCCCCCTGCTGAAGCTGTCTCCTCCTCCCAGCGACCGCGACTACAGCTACAACCTGGACGAGAGCGAAGGCATCTCCGATCTCTTCGATGTCCGCGTCCTCAAAACCTGACTTTGGAGTCCATGTTTATGTCCTCGTGGCCGTGGTAACAAGTAACATTGGTTTTGTTCACATGAACTTACTAATATGACGCTTGTGTCCCACACTACACCATGTCATCCATAACATTGTATTTGCTTCTAGGTTATGCTAATCCTGATTTATGATTTACACCACATCATCATCGTCAACATCACCTATATCCTAATTCATGTTATTTTTCAAATACGTATGATGCTTGAAATGCTGTTGTTTTAACCTAATGCTGATCTTTTTGTCCTCTCTGGTAAATCACTACTGCCTTAAGACAATCTCTTCCGATACGATGGACAGATGGAAATACATTATGAGTCCCACGAACGATGCGGGAAACGACCATGTTTTTGCAGGTCAAACTAAACCAAGATAAGAGTATTTGCTCTGCGTCTCTTACTGGATTCCCTACTCTGTCTGCTCCGTGTCTCTTTCCTTGGGCTGAACAGCTCGGTTAGGTGGTAGGATGGAAACCTGAGGAAAATGTTTAAATTAATCCTCTGATCAGGAAACCCAAACCACTCGCTGACGACAGCCTCAGCCTGGTGGGAGCTGGGATGAACAAATAAATGTACTGTTTTACAAATAAAGCCATCCTTTTTTAATGTTCATAAATTCATTTAAATGTTTTTTACGACACACACACACACACACACACACACACACACACACACACACACACACACACACACACACACACACACACACTGATGTAGATAGAGCACTGCCATCTATTGGTGCACAAATAGAACTACAGCCATACAAACGAAAGTGTGCGGACACTGATGACCTCATGATCCCAGGATTCACCTGTTGTTACAGCTTGTTACGTCTGCTCAGGTCCAACCCAATACCGTAGAATAAACACAACTAGGAATATACGTGCAAAATATCGCTTCAGTTGAAATGTAATTTTTATTGAAAATATGTACTTATACTATGCTTGTATATAAAATAAAAAAATATACCAGAGGCTTAAGCAACTCTTAAGGTTAGTGTCTCAAGTCTACTTCAGCAACCCCTCCGAAGGGAAAACCAAATCTTCGCTAAATACATTCACCCTTTGTCACTCAGTTACTGGCACTTAAAACATAAAGGATCACATGCAAGGATTAAACCAATTCCACAATTCTTTTGATGATCATATAAAGAGACAGAAAATTATAAATCACAATGTATTTTGGGAGTATTCTAGGGCAGGATGGTACTTAAACTTTTATTAGTGTCCATGAGGGAGGTAATCAAATGAATGCAGTAAATTCAAGACTGTACTTTTTGGAAAATATAACTTTCCAGAGATCCTCTGCAGTTTCCCTGAAGCGCTGAGCACCAACGTCAGGCCTCCAGGTGAGCTTCTGGTCCTCCTGGTGTGGGGCACCAGAGGAAACATCATCTTGAGGCACCTGATGGACGGACAGAGGGTGGGAGAGACGGGAGGCCATCGAAGGTGAGCCTGGTTACCACGGGAGACCATTCTATGACCTATTCTATATTTAAATGTATCACGTTTATCCTCTACATGTTCAGTCAAATACAAAATTATAACAAGGAAAAACATCTGTGTATCCTGGTTAGAAAATATAATGAATAAAATGTGTCTTCATTGATCTGAAAACATGAGTCATGACCAGCTTATTTTTTCTAATTTTAAGTGGATACATTTGACTATATGTATGACTAAATGTATGACTATATATATATGTACATACTGTATATACAACTATATAAATACATTAAGCATTATAAATTTAGGATTTTACTAGTGTGAACATTTTCAACAGCATCATTAGAAAACAAACCGTCTTGTATCGGGTTACTTACATTGTTATGGTTGAGTGTTATCACCAGTTGCATGATTTGGCTTGGGTCGTGTTGTTTGATACGTCCGTGCCAATAAAGCACATTCAATCGAGTTGAAAGAGAGAGGGAAAGCGAGAGTCGGGATCCGGTTCTCTTCGAGTATTCCTGCGGCTAACCGATCCGCGCGCTGAGGGACGGCTGCTCCCGGGACGTCAATAATAGAAGAGGAAGTTATTGTCTTCGCGGGCCACCGTATCACACGCTACAGGAGGGGGGAACAGGGGCCCTTTCAGCAGGGCTCTAGGGTTACTGCCCCCAGACCGCGGGCCCCCCCCACACAGAGCCCGCCTGTGTGTCCAGACGGCTGCAGGATGCGGGCGTGAGGTGGTGACAGCTGTCCTGCTGGCCCAGGGTAAACTGCCCAGTGAGGGCAGTTTACCCTATCCTGTGTGTGATTAACTTGATCCAGATTCCACCTTGCTGGAGCAGCTGACATTGGTGACCTCTGGCAGGCCATGTTCAACAAAACAAATATAAAAGAAAGTAATTGGAGGTTTGACTCTAAAGAAATCAGAAATCTTTATTTTTGTCAAATTAAATACATAAGCTGTTATCTGCTGTTTTTTAATTTCTTCATCTTTTTTTACAATGTAGGACGGAAAACTGCGGACAGACAACAATGTCCAGGGTCACTCGTGAAACAGGACACCTCTGAAACCCATCAGACCTTTGAGAAGGTTTACCAAACCCAGAAGACACAGAGGGAGACGGCTGGGCTGGTGGGAGGGGCAGAGAGAGGAGAGAGAGAGCTGTCCAAACGCCGCGAGGCAGGAGCAGCAGCAGACCGCAGGTCAAAATGCTGACCGCCCCTCACAGGACCAGTGGAGGAACCCAGCCTTAATAACCGGTGAGCTCCACTACACATTTACTACATTAGAACAGGGACGTTTAATACATTCAAACTGTTTGAATGTCTAAACATAATGTCTTTATAAAAGCAGAACATTAGAACTATTTATGGTGACTTATTTGAATGGATTCCTTTTTTATGACTTGATTAGATGCACCCTACATTCTAAACTTAATGGGATTCCACTTGTGAGCGCATGTGTCTGTGTGTCCTCGCTAAGTGCAGCGTCATTAAGGTTTAATCAACCCTCGCCGGTGGGATGCCTTACTCTCACGGTGTCCCTCTCTCTTCACCACAGAGCCACTGCGGCTCTGAACATGTTGTTGTGTCCTCAGTGACAGAACCCTGACTTCAGCGAGTCCGGACGATGTGAGCAGCCTTTAGCACCTTGGTGTGAGTTAGAGATGGCAGAGAGCGGGCTGGCCAAGGCCTCCGTGGGGCTCACCTCCGTCACCCTCGCCGTGTGGATCCTTCTGCTGGTCCCAGCGCTGCCGGAGAGGACAGGTGAGCGGACGACACCACGCGGAGGTCTCCACTCCACACTGTGCACCGTGTGTTTGTAACGCTGGGCGCTCCCGTCCTCTTGCAGGAGAGTCCAGCGATCCCAGGAGGGAACTCATCAAGGAGCTGCTGTCAAAGTGGAGTAAGGGAGGAGTCTGGAACACGCCCCAGGACCCGGGGCCAGGACCGGACCGGGACCAGAAGGTCCTCCACCCCCTGGTGAGGAGCATCATGGGGGGCCTCAAAACCCTCGGGCTCTTCCCCTACAACGACCCGGGCCCCTCATCCCCGAACAGGGCGGTGGACCGCCACCGCCTGTCCAGCTTCCTGTACAACATCTCCCATTACCTCCAGGAGATGGGCGCGGAGCTGGAGGAGGGCCCGGCCAGCGAGGAGCAGCTGTGGGAGAAGGTCCTGCAGTCCTTCATCCAGTCGGAGGGCAGCGCCGCGCAGAGCCAGTGGAGCGGCCAGGGCCCGCCGCGCCCCAGCGTGCGGCTCCAGGACTGGTTCCTGGCCCTGCGGGGCAGCCCGCACTGGGACTGGGCCCTGGGGCTCCTGGAGAGCCTGATCTCCCTCTCGGAGCGCCAGCCCCATCGGCCCCTCCTGGCCTTCCTGTCCCAGAACTGGCGCACGGTGTCAGCGCTGCTGGACGCCATGCTGCAGGGCCTGGTGAGCGGCGGCTACGGCCAGGCCAGCGCCGCCCTGCAGGGCTTCATCTGCGCGCTGAAGGGCCGCGCCGACTGCTCCTTCAGCGTCAGCTGGCTGCAGCAGCTGCTGCTCTTCCTGGAGGGGCGGAGCTGGAGGCCCGTGGTCAGCGTGCACCCCATGGGGGGGGGGCCCGACAGCCACCGGGCCCCCGCCGCCTCCGGGCGCCTGAGGCCCTTCAGCCTGCCCCCCGAGGCCACGGAGGAGGGGGGCCCCCTGGGGAGCAACCCCGTGGGGAGCACCCCCCCCGGTAACGGCTCCCTGGGGGACGTGGAGGAGCTGTGGTCCCTGGCGGAGGACCTGGGCTCCATGCAGAGCTTCCTGCTGAGCGCCCTGTCGCGGTCGGGGGCTGGGGGCCGCGCGGGGCCCCCGGCCGAGAGGAGCCCCGCCCTGGTGGCGCGGCTGGACGGGCTGCGGCGGGGGCTGGTGCACCGCGTGGGCAACACCGTCTACAGGAGCCTGAGGACCAAGGTGTCCCGCGTCACCATGGCGATGCTGGATGACGTCAGCAGCCGGGTGGAGCTCCCGCACGCCAACCCCCAGGGGAAGTGCTCCGTCGGTGAGTGGGCGGGGCTCACCTCGTATCGTTATAGCAGCACTAGGAAGGACCAGTGCTCAATGCAACACGAGGCTCAGTTATGTAAAATATAGAATATAATAAACCTTTTGGAGTGGACTGTAGAACGCTCAGGTGAATTTAAAGAGGCTCTGACACACTGATGCACAATGTGTGAATTCAATTATAACCCACTGTAAGGCACACACTCATACAGCAGTTTAGTCTGAGACAAGAGTATGTGTAACACAAATGGCAGGATTAAAAATAATGATTATTAATCATTTGGCAAAAATATTATTTTACAACCCTTTTCCAGCTAACGAAAGGTCATTTTCAGTGGTTTAATATGATTAGCATGATGCCGTCCAGTGAAAGGAGCTCCCAGACCCTGGCTCCCTGCTCTAATCTCCTACCTCAGCGAGCCAGTAACACTATCCGCTCCATTGTTAGCACCGCTATGCTGTTACCTCAGACACCGTCCAAGCTGAATGGACCTCCAGGAGATTTTCCATCATTCAGCACTTCACCTGATTGAACAGTGATTCTTCATGTCATAATTTGCTCCTTTCTCTCCAAGGTGACCTGAGACAGCTAATCTTATGGTATGTCAATATGATCTATGCACATTCTCACTTTATAATATAATATTATATAGTATAATATAATATAATATAATCTATGATATTATAATATATTATAATATATTATTACTGAAGAGGATGAGGGCAATGATTATTATGTTTTTAGTTCTGAATATAAAGTCAGAATTCAGACTTTAAACTCAGAAATAATTCACATGCTGCCCTTATCCTCTTCTGTATAATCTAATATAATAAATATAACATAATATAACATAATATAATGCAATATATTATAATAATATAATATAGAATTATAATATAATAATATCAGTGATGCACAGTTCCCCAATGCTTCTGGTTCATGTGAACATGAATATGTAATATTTACAACCCTAACCCTGTTTCTGTTCCCTGTGCTCGTGGAGGGGGATCAAACACAACGTGACCTGGAACACCCAGGCTCTGGGCTTCAGCTCCCAGGGGCCCCCTGCTGCTCCCCCATTCCTGTCCTGCCCCAACATTGAAGACCTCGGCCCCGAGTCCTCCGGGCCCCTGGCCCGGCCCCACGCGTCCCTCAGACCCACGCTGCTGTCAAGGAAACACTCCCCTCCCAACACCATCTCCCGGAGACAGGGGGACCCCCGGAGAGAGGCCCCCCAGAGAGAGGCCCCCGAGCCCCTGTGGCCCCCGGCTGCGGCCCCCCGGAGAGAGGCCCCTGATCCCCTGCTGTCCTCAGAGATCCTGGAGGCGGCGTGCAACGCCTCCATCCCTGGGCTCACCGGCGTGTCCAACTTTACCGTCTTCCTGTACTGCAACCTGTTCTCCGCGGAGAACAGGTCGGGGGCCGCGGGGCCGGCCGCCGGGGGCCCTGACCTCCACGCCACCTGCTCCGACGCTGCATGGTACCTGTGGGCGGCCGAGGAGGACTTCCTGTGGGTCCACGTCTGCAGCGAGTTCTTCGCCCAGGAGTTCAACAACACGGTCTGCGCCAACTCCTCCTTCTGGCTGCAGAGAGCGCATCAGGTGGGCAGGAAGTCCCTCCCCTCCCTCTTCCTGTTCCTATTACAGAACAACGTTACCTGCACCTCATGAGGGCCATTCATAGATGGGTTTAAAGGAACTCATAAGCCGTATTTCTCTCAAACCTTAAAGATATGTAGCGGTAACACTGACTTCAAGCAACACTGACTTCATGAACTGACGTCATGAAGTGGTGACACTGACCTCCTGGATGTAAGTCCTATGCTCTAACTCCGTCTCCGTTCTCCAGGCCGCTGCCTCTAAGGACTACCCGTACTTCAACCAGTCCAGCATCAGCGAGCTGTGTGTGGCGCTGTCGGGGGAGCCGGCGAGGAGCACGGCGCCCCCGGACCCCGCCTGCCTGGACGCGCTGGCGTCCCACGCCCTGACCGCGACCGACTTCCACCGCTGCTTCCTGCCCAACGACTCGGCACTGATCTCCGCGCTGTGTGGCCCCCCCGACCGGGCCCCCGACCGGGCCCCCGACCGAGCCCCCGAGGGCGGCTGGGCGGCGGAGTACTGCTCCAAGGCCTCCCCTCCGCCCCAGGCGGGCCCCGGGGACCCCTGCGACTACGGGGCGTGGCAGCCAGAGAGCTTCACCAACGCCTCCCTGCTGGAGAGCTGCGGGGGGCCCCGGGGCCTGAGGGACTACCTCTGTGACCCCGCCTCCCTGCCCCCCCAGGGGCCCGACGAGCCCGACCTCGACGAGCTGTGCGCCGACCGGGCCCCTGAGCCGGAGCCCGGGCCATGCTTCCTGCAGAGGTTCTTCCAGCTGCTGCCGGCGCCGTACGACTTCGACAGCTCCCAGCTGTGCGCGGACCCCGGGCCCCTGCTGCTGGAGGCCCTGGGGCGGCTGGGCGCCTGCCAGCTGGAGGAGGGGCCCCGCGGCGGCTGGCTGGGGGCCCTGGGCTACGCGCTGCGCGTGCTGGACTTCATGGTGGGGGTGTCGGCGGGGCTGGAGGAGGGCGAGGGCGAGGCCAGGGCGGGGCTGGCCCAGGCCATCCTGCTCTCCAGCCTCCTGGACAACGCCTCCTTCTGGGGCACGCTGAGGCCCCAGGCCGCCCGCAGCGTCCTGCACACGGTGGGGCGCTTCCTCCGCACGGAGCAGGACCCCGCCCTCAAGGAGGACCTGCTGGGCTGCTTCAGCGTAGGGGCAGGACACACACACACACACACACACACACACACACACACATACACATGCACACACATGCACACATACACAAACGCGCACACTTAAACATACACAAACACACACACACACACACACACACAGGAAGTACTGAGCTAAATGATGCTTGATAGTGATCAGTGCCTGCTGTCCCACCAGCCTCTGCTATGGGAGCTGATCCAGAGGGAGGACAACTCCTCGTCGCTGCGCGTCCTTATGCAGGTCCGTCGCTACGCTCCACCCCTCCCCACGTTCTCACCGCAGACTGTTGAAATTGGTTCTAATGACGTGTCGATCCCTTCAGGAGTACCTCCAGATGCCCAGGGAGAGCATCCGCACGCTGGTGATGTCTGCGGAGAAGGACGCTGTGAAGAGGTTCCTCTCCCACGTGCATCAGAGCTGGGACCAGCTCCATGTTGAAACCACGCAGGTTTGATCGCCTTCCCTCCTTCAGCTCCCTGGAGAACATGAACTCTGAGACTGAGAGACTGATGCTGCCTGTGTGTTCTGAGCTCTGAGACTGTGAGACTGGGATGCTGCCTGTTCGTTCTGAGTCCAGCTGGTTCTCCTCCTCTCCTAAGGCGTCCCAGCAGGAGCTCCAGGCAATGGAGTCCATGACCGCCGCCTTCATCCACAAGTTCCCGCGCGTGACTCCTGAGCTCTTCCTGGACCTGTCGCAGTTCATTCCTTTCATGTCCGTCTCCGACATCCTGACCTTCCCCGCTTCGCTCATCGTCAACGACAGCGTGTGAGTGATGAGGCCATGGATCTGATTTAATCTCCCCAGGAGTGCATACTCTCTGAGGGTCTCCGTCTGACCGGTGACTCCTTCTGAAGGTTGATGGCTATCCGCGACCACAGCGCGGAGATGCGTCCGGACCAGAAGCAGGCGTTTGTCAAGCGGCTGCTGCAGTCCAGCGTTCTGGGGGACGTCCCCACCTGGCCCCCCATATTCCTCAGCTCGCTGCTCCCCCTGCTGCCACACCTCCCATTCCACCGCTTCCAGCAGCTCACCTCCCAGCAGGTCTGTGGGCCACAGGGGGGCGATGACGGGGTGAAGGAGTGAATGTGATGACGGGTTGAATGAGTGAGTGTGATGAGGGGGTGAATCAGGGATGAGTGATGAGGGGGTGAATAAGGGATGTGTGAGGCCGGGATGAATCAGGGATGAGTGATGCCGGGGTTAGTCGTTTTGTGTCCAAGTCATGTTGTGTTCTGTGATCTCCTGTCCATGCGGGGGTGCTGATGATGTGTTCTGTGTTCCTCCCCCAGCTGGCTCCTCTGGTGGAGCTGCTGGCCAACAGCAGCCTGGACGGCACCAGGGGGCGCCACGTTCTGCGGACCCTCCTGCACCGCAGGAAGAACCTTACCGGGGACCACCTGCTGAGGTACCGAGGCCCCTATAGAGGCCCCTGCCTTTATATGGTCGCAAGGTTCCAGGTTAGGGGCAGAGCTTTGCTGTGGGTCATATAACATGCCCCCTGCCTTTATATGGTCACTTGGTTCAAAGTTAACTGTGTGTCATAGAACAGCGCACTCTACCTTTACCTTGCCGTGTGGTTCCAGGTTGGGGGGGCTGGCGTGCTACCTGGACCCGGCCGACCTGGGGCCCCTCCTCCAGGGGCCCCTGCTCCAGCCCCGGTCCGCTGGCATCTGGCAGCAGCTGGCCCGCTGTGTGTCGGAGGGCCACCTCAGCCCCACCGGCCGGGTGAGAGCTCACACCCCCCCGCCTCCTCACCGAGGGGCCCCTCTGAATTATGGATGTGTGTTTGAGTGCCTGCATATTTATGGATGTGCGTGTGTGTGTGCATATGTATGTGCATGCCTGTGTGGGTGTGTGTGTGTGTGTGTGTGTGTGTGTGTGTGGTATGTGTGTAAGGGTATCGATGTATGTGTGCTTGGGTCTCAATGCCTGTGAAGGAGTGTGTGTGTTTCTTTGTTTGTGCATACATCTGTGAATCAGTCTCAAAACGTGTGTGTGTGTGTGTGTGTGTGTGTGTTTGTGCTACCCTCTGTGTGTGTGTGTGTGTCTGTGTGTGTGTGCGTGCGTGTGTGTATGTGTGTGTGCGCACCCCTGTGTGTGTGTGTGTGTGTGTGTGTGTGTGTGTGTGTGTGTGTGTGTGTGTGTGTGTGTGTGTGTGTGTGTTTGTAGCTCTCCACATTGCTGCTCCCTGCAGTAGCCGCTCTGGACTCCAGCCTCCTGTCCCCTGAGGAGCTGTCAGCGCTCAGCGGCCTGCTGCCCCATCTCGGGGCCTCCTTCCTGGAGCCGCTGCCCACCCCCCGGCTTCTGGAGCTCCTGACAGCCCCGGGGGTCCCCAGCTACCCCCCCGCTCAGGTCCCCAGTCCACCAGAGACCCACTAAACCATAGCTCTGTATAGAACAGCTCCACTCTGTTCTTAAACCTCTTCTTGATCCTCTCTGCAGGCGTCTCTACTGCTTTCCAGGATCTCAGAGGACACCAAGGTATGAACACATTAAAACACACACCCTCACCCATTCAGCACCATATGTGTTGTCACTTCCTGGTGGCTGAACGGGTGTGCTCCTCAGATCACCATGGAGATGCTGTGCCGGCTGAAGCCCCTTCTCCCCGGCCTGTCCCTGGCCGTGCTGCGGGCCCTGGGCTGGTCTGAGATCAGCTCCGGGGCCTCCTGCCAGTGCTGGAGCAGCCTGAGGTCTGGTCTTAGAGCCGGCCAGAGAGCCATGGTGTTCACCGCTCTGCAGGAGGTACGCCCCCCCCTCACTGATCCCTGATCCTGGGTCTGTTCTGTGAGGTCTTGGAGGCCGATGCCCACTGGCTGATCAAACACATCCAATCAGCCTCTTACAATCCTCTGAACCCTGTTGATGACCCCGAACCCAACAGGGCCCGTCTGTCTCCGTGTGCTTCTCCTTGTGGCTCTTTCTCCTGTGCGTCCCCCGACAGGCGCTGCTGACCGGGGGGGTTATGAACACCTCGCTGGGGGCCCCGTGCCTCGGGCCCTTCGTCCCGCTGAGGAGGTTGATGGAGGTGGTGGAGGGGGAGGCGGTCCTGGAGGACCTGCGCCCCTACAGGGAGGTCCCCTGGCTCCCCCAGCAGGTGAGCAGGGACGGCCCGCCAGGGCCTGTCTGTGGTACACCAGGACCTGTCTGTGATACACCAGGATCTGTCTGTGATACACCAGGGCCTGTATGTGGTACACCAGGACCCTGGTGTATCACAGACAGGTTCTGGTCCGCCTGTAGACCAGGTGCTGGTGAGGTCCAGACTCCCATTCACCGGCAGCTCATTGGCTATGCTTCAAGCGAGACGTTGAGGATATGAACACGCAGCACGCATCAATCACCATCACGCTAATTAGTTTGGATGTGGTACAATATCGTCCCACACGTCGTTATGAATTAGTAATGGCCGCTTCAAAGCCATTTTGTCACAGCCAGGGCGGGCTCCCTGATGGAATAGCATAGCACACGGACCACATTCATCCTGTCACCAAGGAGAAATTGCGCTTTGTTCCCTTTAGAGTTTCCTTTGTGTTGACTATTGTTCGCTGTTGTTATAATAAGAAGCTAATTAGCATTTCTTTCATTTTTCTGGACGCTATTATAGCTCGCTTTCATGCGGGGAAAGATTTTGAATGTCATGACATTTTGAAATAATCATGAACATAATAAGTACAATTTGTAGGTCAGCGTCTGGGATGATTCTGAAGACTTTTCATTTGTGATTTCTTCTGAAAAATTCTCAGGTTTCAGGTTACAACATTTAAAAGTCGCTTGGATCTTTTAAAGATGAGCGAAAGCAAACGACCTGTTGCCAGGACTACAACAGCCCATAGCTACAAATGATGCTCAGGAAGACAGAGTGACCTTTATTTCTTAATTATGAAGCTGATCAAATGGTTATATTTGTGTTTCTTTAATAGGCCCAACTGCTGTTCAAGAAGATCCAAGAAGTTACAAACATCAGCAGAGAATTGGTTCAGTAAGAATAAACCCCTTTCCATCCTCTGTTCATTCCAAACCATCCATCATACGATCAAAACACGTCATGTTTTTTGGTTGTAGGGATCTAGGTCACATGACCGGTGGAATGAGCTGTGATTGGCTTAGGCTTTGGAACAATGACACAGACTTTTCAAAGTTAGTTAAGTTGGTCAGTGATCTTCCTGAAATTATAAGACCGGCTCTGGTGAGTAAAAAAGGTTACACCCAAACCCATACACATCGAATATGTATATACATTTACATTATGTATAAATATAATTAAATCTCATAAAATTAATGCTAAGCATTTCTATTAAGCTCAAATATTATTACAAATAATATGAATATATTTGAATAATTAATCTCAAGGTTCATGTATGTGTTTATTTTTCAACCAGAGGAAATGTATTGTGGAAGAGCTGAGAACCCACCCGGAGATCAGCCTGAATGATCTCCACCCCTGGTTCGCGGCAGCGTTACCGTAAGAATACTTTTCATGATATATTCATATTCACCAGCAACGATTGATCCTTTATGCATAAGCCCTGATCCTACCTGTGTGTCCCCGTGGTCTGACCTCTGAACGGACGAGTCTTCTGTTCCAGCGTCACCATGGCCGAGCGGCTCTCCAACACGTCTCTGACCCGGATCCTGGTCCTGCTCAGGAGGAACCTCCCGGCGTTCCTGATGCTCCCGCGCTACAAGCAGATGCACCTAGCCGAGCGGGCCCTGACCGTCCTGGTACTGACTCAACACACTGCAGTACAGACACTCTGGATTGGTACTGACACAGTAGAGACACTCTGGATTGGTACTGACACAGTAGAGACACTCTGTCCTGGTACTGACACAGTAGAGACACTCTGTCCTGGTACTGACACAGTAGAGACACTCTGTCCTGGTACTGACACAGTAAAGACACTCTGTCCCGGTACTGACACAGTAGAGACACTCTGTCCTGGTACTGACACAGTAGAGACACTCTGTCCTGGTACTGACACAGTAGAGACACTCTGGATTGGTACTGACACAGTAGAGACACTCTGTCCTGGTACTGACACACAGCAGGAGAGACACTATTAGTCTACCAATAGTGGCTCTGTGACAGTCATAGAGTGAGGAGTGATACTAGACCCTAAACCGTACCTATTGTCCTCTAAGCATCATCAGGGCAGAAGAGAAGACAGAACCCAGATCACAATGGTCCTGTGAGGTTCTGCCTCCGTCCCACCACAGGTCTGTCTGTGTCTCTGCAGGCGTCCCCCAGGGCCCTGGCTGAGGGGGCCCTCGAGGGGGACAGCCTGGACCTGCTGGGGCCCCTGGTCCCCTTCCTGGAGCGCGGGACTCTGGCCCTGGTGGACCGCGAGGCCCTCATCGTGCGACTGGACGACCTGAGGGGCTACTGCTGGCCCAGTGACCCCCTGGGGGGCCTGGGGCCCCTGCTGGGCGAGAGGATCCTGCTGGGGTACTGGACCGGGGGGCAGGGGGGGTATCTCAGGCTGCTACATTATAAAGTACCACTAGAGGATCTACTTCCTGTTTATAAAGCACTACTAGAGTCTACTTCCTGTTCTAGTGGTGTTTACGCTTCTATGACCTTCACTGTGTTCCCCATCTGAATTTCACCGTGCGGCAGACTGTACTGCAGCAGTATAACAACGTTATAGAACCAGTTCAGTGAATGGATGATCTCCAGATGAGACCTCTGGTTTCTGAGGGAGTAGCCGCCCAGTGGTCGTTCCCCACCAGACATCCTCATGTGTTGCGTTACTGATTGAGCCTCACTGTGCTGTTTCCCAGGGAGCCGTCCAAGTGGGAGGTCCAGGACGTGGAACATCTAGGACGGCTGGTCCTCACACTGTCGGCCAAGCAGATCAACTCCATCCCCCTGGTGAGGAGCTGCTGAAGTACTCACACACACACACACAGACACACACACACACACACACACACACACACACACACACACACACAGTCACACACACACAGTCACACAGTCACACAGTCACACACAGTCACACACACACACACACACACACACACACACACACACACACACACACACACACAGTCACACAGTCACACAGTCACACAGTCACACAGTCACACACAGTCACACACAGTCACACACAGTCACACAGTCACACACAGTCACACAGTCACACACACACACACACACACACACTTTGAACCTTTCTGCCTATCTCCTGTGTTAAGCCCTATCATGGCTGACAAGGTTTCTCAGTGAATGCTCAACCTGTCTCCTGCTGTGCGGGGTGTCCCGGTCAGGCCGTGCTGACCCGGGATGCGGTGGAGCAGGTGCTGGTGGCGCAGCGGCGCTGGGAAGAGACGAGGGTGGGCCGGGCCTGTGATGCCCACTGCACGGACCCCCGTCGACGGGCAGAGCTCACGGATGGCCTGCTGCGAGGGATCGTCAGGCCACGGAGCAGGAGAGCCAAAGGTCTCTGTCATTGGAGATCGTAGTACTACTGATGTTCTGGTAACCATGGACACCACATGTCTGAACCCACATGTCTGCAGCCTGGTGTAGATCCTTCTTATCCACTGGGGGGCGGCATGTGGCTCAGGAGGTAGAGCGGGGTGGCTGGTAACCTGAAGGTTGCTAGTTCGATCCCCGGCTTCTCCTAGTGTGAGTGTCCAGGTGTCCCTGAGCAAGACACCTCACCCTGACTGCTCCTGACGAGCTGGCTTTCGCCTTGAGTGGCTGACTCCGCCGTCGGGGTGTGAATTTGAGGCAGCATTGTAAAGTGCTTTGAGCGGCCACTGGTTAGTAAGGCGCTGTATAGATGCAGTCCGCTCACCGTTCACTGTTGGTCCCTGATGAGCAGCAGACTGCCTCCACAGTCAGAGCTCCGGCCCTCAGTACCAGTGTGTCACCGTGCTCCTGTTCCCCAGTCCCAGTCCCAAGCTGTGTGGACATCAGAGGGACCGCTCCCTCCGCCTGGACGGCCAATCAGCTGAGCCGAATGACCCCGAAGGATCTGAGGCTGTGTGTGGACGTGATTGGTCAGGACAAGTCCCTGAGCCCGGAGCAACGCCGGGCGCTGTGGTTAAAGTACCGACAGGTGAGGGGGGGTGGGGCTACAGACAGGTGGGTGTGGGGGGGGGGGCTGTGGTTTAAATACAGACAGGTGGGTGTGGTTAAATTCCGACAGGTCTGTGGGGGGGGGTCTGTGGTCACTTCAGCCTTCCAGGGACACATAGCTGGATCTGACACTGTTTTCTTAATAAAACGTCATGTTGGGTGACAGAGTATTGATCTGACCTTTCTTACACTTGTTGTGTTGACAAATATATTGAGCAGCCAGTGGCTCCAGCCCTGACACTAACTGAACAGGGTGGACGTTGAATCCTCGGCCAACACATCTGATCAATACTTGGCCCCGAATCAATGGGCTGTGATCATGTTAGCATCTGGAGCCTGCACACACACACACACACACACACACACACACACACACATACAAAGACAGACAGATACACACAGAGACACACACACACAGACACACAGATACACACACGCACACACACAGACACACAGATACACACACGCACACACACACAGACACACACATACACACACACACACGCACACATACAAAGACAGACAGATACACACGCACACACACACAGACACACATACACACACGCACACACACGCGCACAGACACATGCAAACAGACACACACACACACGCGCGCTCACACACATGCAAACAGAGAGACAGAATGAACCACCGTGTTCTGAGTGAGCCTCTCTGTCTCTCCTTCAGGTCTTGGGTCCAGCGAGGGAGCTGAGCGCGGAGCAGCTCCTGCTGCTGGGCGCGGTGGTCACCGAGATGGGCGAGAGGGAGCTGCAGGAGGCAGAGCTCGCCCAGCCGGGGGTCCTGGAGCAGCTGGGGGCCCTTGGGGCCTGGAGTCCTCAGAAGGTGAACGGGGGGGACGGGGATGGGGCCTGAAGTAGTGCTGGGTGATTTGGCCAAAAAATGAAATCTCTGATTTTTCAAACCAAACCTGATCATCGATTTGAATCTATTTTTTTTCTTAAGTTTAGATTTTATTTGAAGAATAGCTATGATTAACAAAAGCAAAATAGATAACACACATCTCCCACTCGTGCCTCAGTTTAAGATGTTGGAATAAATGTGTTGTGCTGCTGCTTTTGGTTTGCCACAGACTTTAAGCAAGCTATACACACTTTATTCCACGCATGCTGCCATGTTGATATTTTACTATTTTATTATTTTATGTTTTTAAATATATATATGTATGTATATAATTTATTTTATTGATTTGCTTCTTCAAAAATGTCCTAAACCATAAATCGAATTACGATTTCAAAATCAATTAGTCGCCCATCTTTAGCCTGGAGCCCTCAAAAGGTGAGCGGGGCGGGGGAGGGGACAGGGGCGGGCAGGGGCGGGCCCTGCAGGACGTCAGGCTGACAGCTGTCTCGTCCTATCAGATGAGGGCGGTGGTCGTGAGTGTCCTGAGGAAGCAGCGACAGAGGGTGGAGAAGCTGACGGCGCCGGACCTGGCGTTGCTCGGGGGGCTGGTCTGCGGCCTGCACCCCCCCGAGATCAACCGGATCGACGCCTACAATCTCAGGTGAGGAACTTCTTTAAAGGGAGCTGTTCAGGTCGCTCATTCTAACCGCTCGTTACCGTAGCAACTAACGGATTAAATGTCCCAGCTAGAAAAAACCGCCTGTACTCCTTCAGAGCGTAACGTGTGTTGAACCGGCAGCCTGGCTGTCCTGTTCCTGCGGGAGGCGGTGCTGCCTTGCTCAGAGGAGCAGCTTCAGGCCTTGACCGGGCGGCTGTCCCGGCCCGAGGCCTTTGGGGCGGTGTCCAGCTGGGGGCCCGAGGTGTTCACCGAGATCGGGACATTGGCAGGTAGGCCGGGTGCCGGGAGGAGGAGCCTGGGGGGGGTGTTGGATGGGCTGTGGGGTGACTCTCTCTGTGTGTGTTGGGGTCAGCGGGGCTGCAGGACATGGCGCTGTCCTCCCTGGTGAGAGAGCAGATAGAGGGTCTCACAGTAGAAGCCATTCCCCTGATCCCCCCCAAGAAGATGGCGGTAAGACCCTGTATGGATACAACCGTTTAAAGCAAGGACGTATATTTGTGTGGGGACCAGGGGACGCGTCCTCACCAATGTCAAATGACGACTGAAATATCCCCACCAATATTCAGGTTGAAACAAAAACAAAGCACCTCATGCGGTACACAAAGGGTTAAATTCCCACTTCGGTACCGCCTCCCAACATACGTCTACCTTTTTACACTGCCCAGCCGGTACGGTCGTGGCTTCTCGTAAGAAAAGTTCCTCTGCGTCTTTCTCGTATACGCATCATCTCTCCCCGCCTTCGTTTAATGCGCCTTCATCACCTTCTCTCCCATGATGGTCAGCACCTCGCGGTTTTCACTGTTTTATCTGGTTATCACTGGTTATCACTTGCTTGCTACATCCTATATAATCCAGATAACCCAACAGACACACGCACACACGCACAACCAGGTCACTATTCAGCGTATGAATTTGAGGAAAATAGTGAAATGGCAATTATAAAAACAACAATAGTAGGCTATACAATAGTATTGCGTAGACGTCAATAAAATTATCACTTCTTCAGCTAGAACTACTCATATTGATATTGCTGCGTTGTCTCTGTCTAGACAATGCAGCAACACCTCTACCAAAGCCTAATCGCATTTACATCAAAATGAAACCGGCAATGTGTGTAAGGTCTGGGAGGGTAAAATAGGGTGCTAGCTCAAGCCGGCAATTTACCTCGGGCAGTTTAAATGCGCGGACCATGCCGGGAAAAAGGCGCGCATAAGACGGGCATATTTGGCAGTGTAAAAACATTGAAACAGATCTGTATTATAATTTAATAGGTGGACGGAATCTTTGTCTTTGCTTACCAAGCAGATGTGTACAATTGGAATTGTGCTATGCTAAATGTTTTACTGCATATGCATCAGCAGATAATGCATCAAACAAAGTTAAATTCAGGCGTGCATCATACGTTATTTGATTTAGTGTGTGTGTGTGTGTGGGGGGGGTGGGGGGGCGTTTTATAGCAGCGTTTGCATAGGTATAAAGATGATGACCCCCTCTGTTCTGCAGGTGGTCCTGAGCGCGGCCCAGCTGTCCTGGCTGAGCGGGGAGCAGGCCTGGGCCGTGACCCCGGAGCAGTGGGCGGAGCTGGACGGCCGGCAGCGCCACGCCCTGGGCCTGGCCCAGTATGAGGGGGATGTGCTGCTGGAGATGAGAGGTGAGGGGGGGCGGGAGGGCGGGGCCTCATCAGGGCCACGGTGCGGCCGGACCCTCTGGGGGCTGAGAGGGGACACACACACACACTGGGCTCCATGTGGGCGCCGCTGTCTGAGGCAGTGATGGTGTTGTGTTGATGATGTTGTGTTGTGTTGATGTATTGTATTGATGGTGTTGTGTGGTTGTATTGATGATGTTGTGTTGTTGTATTGATGATGTTTTGTTTTTGTATTAATGGTGTTGTGTTGTTGTATTGATGATGTTGTGTTGTTGTGTTGTTGTATTAATGGTGTTTTGTTGTATTCTATTGATGATGTTGTGTTGTTGTATTGATGATGTTGTGTTGTGTTGTTGCATTGATGATGTTGTGTTGTTGTGTTGTATTGATGTTGTGTTGTTGTATTGCATTGATATTGTGTTGTTGTATTGTATTGATGTTTTGTTGTTGTATTGTATTGATGTTGTGTGGTTGTGTTGTTGTATTATATTGATGTTGTGTGGTTATGTTGTTTTGATGATGTTGTTTTGTTGTGTTGTTTGATGATGTTGTGTTGTTGTATTAATAATGTTGTGTGTCCACAGGGAGGAACGGGGCTCCGGCCTCCAGATCAGCAGACACACTCACCCGTTGTTTCCTGGCTGTATGGATTCTGCTACGGCTAATAGATTAACTCCCTCCAGCACATTTGTATTTATTTGTCCCTTGACTCTATATATCATTGTCCCATTTGTAATTTGAATAAAGATTTTGTTTTGAACAGTGTCATACATATGGGTTATTTTTAAAACCACTTTACTTTATGGAATTCCCTGGTATTATATATTATTGCTAATAAGCCTACAGGCTATTTCTTATCACATAAACAACATACTGTACAGCAGATTTCGCAAGAGTACTTTTTTGGTGGTTGACCAGGTGCCCTTGATGAATACTTTTGCATAAAGATATGGTGTTTTCAAACTAACTTAAAATAGATCAACCAAAATTATGATTTGGTTAATAATGTTTCCATAGCATCAGACGCTGAACCTCAGGATAAACAGGCTGCCGTCTGCGTGTGATGCTGCGCTCTGACACTAGGGGGCGCTGTTAGAGTGCGACACGAGCCGTCCATAACAAGATGTGCAGTTTCTCCATCGCAGTGACGTATTTCCTGGGGGTTGTACTTAGCGGTCTAAGTCGGCGGTGGGGGGGGGGTATCATGACTATTTATAATCAACAATTCAGCGTTATCTTCTCCCCGTTATTCTCCGGTGTGGTCAGCGGCGGAAAACTGTGACGCGCACCGCGACACGCCGCGCCATGTGAGGACAGCTGGTGAGTGATCGACGCAAAGTTTCCCGACTTGTTTGTGGCTCCTGACGGGTCCGCTAAGCTAGCGTTAACCTCTCGGCGTCGCCTGGCCCTGCTGCCTGGCACCGCGGTGCTCCGGGGGGACGCGGTCCGTGGATGTGTGCGTCGCGGTGCGTCTGTGTGCGTCGGGGTGCCGTTAACCCGCGGCGGGGTGACGTGGACCGGGTCCGTGTGTCGGTGCGGAGGTATTCCTCCTGCTCCTCGTCATTCCGCTCTCCTGCTGACCGGATCATCTGTCAACATGTAGGAGACCTCGGTATGGATGAGGGATGGAGCCACGTGTTTGTGTTTGTCAGGCGGCTTTATTTACGTCAAGTTGTTGCTGAGAAGGTGGAAGAATCCCCGACGTGTCGCCCGGCGGAGGAGCCGCTCAGCGGGGCTCCAGTCACGGGTCTGTGAGTGCATGCTGTGGGTCTGTGAGTGCATGCTGTGGGTCTGTGAGGGCAGGTTGTGGGTCTGTGAGTGAATGTTGTGGGTCTGTGAGGGCAGGTTGTGGGTCTGTGAGGGCAGGTTGTGGGTCTAGCAGGGCAGGTTGTGGGTCTGGCAGGGCAGGTTGAGGGTCTGGGAGGGCAAGTTGTGGGTCTGGGAGGGCAGGTTGATGGGGCAGATCTCCGACTATCTGACCTCGTCTATCTGGAACTGAACGACTTGTTCGCTCGGTTCAGAGGTGTAACTTTATTGCATTTTAGGGTTTATGTCTTCATATGTGTTCCCAGATAAAGCATGGGCTTCTTATCAAAACTACTTGGTTGTTGACCTTTAAACATCAGTAGAAACTTCAGCATATAGAAATATCAGTCGATATGCCACAGGCGTTTTGTAGTATCTATAGAAATACAAACAGAGTTTTATTTGCTGAGGACTGCTTTATTTCAACATTCCTCTACTCCATAATTGTGTTTAATGATTTTTTTTCGGTTGGTTCTGTAATATAAAAGTATATTTGGATGTTTAATCCTTTGAGGAAAGAATACAGACCATATTGTAATGCAGGATACTATTCAACAGCTATAGTTATCCCAATGCTTCACATCATCATGCTTGCTGTGTGTAGGATACAGAAGTTGTGCAGGACTTAATTGCTATTGGGGCAAATTTCTTTTTCAACGGTAGTTCAAACAAATTGGAAACTAATCCAGGCCCAACAATGATCCCAATAAGAACAATGTTGACACGCTGTCAGTTTCAACAGAGTTCTGATCCGAAGGTTGTTTTCTGTGCGTATGGTGAGCCCCTTGTATTTTGTAACATTTTCCTTTCTTTTGATTACTGATTAATTATGTATTTTCTTTCAATATGTTGACTTTTCATGTGACAATACGGTGGTGGAGAGGATTATCCTGGATTATGAATCTAGGTGCAGACGTTGTTGGATTGGGCACATGTTGCGGTCTCGGGACAGTAAGGTCAAAGGTTCTCTTGAGTGAATTTTTGCTGTCATAATTGCTGATGGCCAGCTGGTCACACCAACAGCACTCAGGTGTTCACTCAGTACAGGGAACCACAGCCTTTGGCTGGAAAGACACAAGTGGGCCTGATGGAGAAGGTACCAAGAGGTCACTGGTTCTGAGTACTGGTATGTACCCAGAGGTCACTGGTTCTGAGTACTGCTATCTACCCAGAGGTCAATGGTTCTGAGTACTGGTATGTACCCAGAGGCCACTAGTTCTCAAATACTCTTGTGCTACAATGTGGCTAATGTGTTGGATACACAAACCCATTGTGGAAGATATTCAGATATCTTATATCAGATTATTTGATATAACATAGAATGTTGTTAGATATAACAATCATTTTGCAAAGAAAACATTTATATAATGTTGACAAAGACTGACAAAGATGCCAAATGATCGAAATATTGACATAATATATAATAAATAGCGTAGGAGTGAGATACAGTTCAGACTCAGTGCGAAGTGCCGACTCTACTCTTTCAGAAGTATGAAGACCTCACGCGTGTGGGTCGATCTGTACGTCTCCTTCTACTTCTCTATCCCTGAATTTGTTTGTTTCTACCAACACTTCTGGGGAGTTCCCACCGCCCGTTAAGGTCCCCTCCCTTCCCCAGCAGGAACCTGCTGCGTTGTGGTTTCCTTGGGCTTGGCCGTGTTGCGTCTTACTGGTCAGCCCTCGTTGTATGGCTGTGACCACGTCTAGACACAAGCCACTGCTGTCAACAAAACTTCTGTTTCCCTGAGCTTTATCAGATTTAAACCCAAGACAGGAACGCGGCCCGCCTCTCCCTCTGGGCACACTGAAGGCTAAACACACGGCCGTGACGTGAGTCACGGGGTTAAAAAGGGGAGGAACGTGATCAGCCCTGTGAGCTGAACCATGAACACATGCTTACCATTCACATGCTTTATTAACCATCAGCTCTCTGAGCTATACCATGAAAACAGGCTTTATTACCCATCAGCCCTCTGAGCTATACCATGAACACAGGCTTTATTAACCATCAGCCCTCTGAGCTATACCATGAACACAGGCTTTATTAACCATCAGCCCTCTGAGTTATACCATGAACACAGGCTTTATTAACCACCAGCCCACTATACCTTGAACACATGCTTACCATGTACACATGTTTTATTAACCATCAACCCACTGTACCATGAACACATGCTAACCATGTACACATGTTTTATTAACCATCAGACCACTATACCATGAACACATGCTAACCATGTACACATGTTTTATTAACCATCAGCCCACTATACCATGAACACATGCTAACCATGTACACATGTTTTATTAACCATCAGCCCACTGTACCATGAACACATGCTTACCATGTACACATGCTTTATTAACCATCAGCCCACTGTACCATGAACACATGCTTACCATTACCATGTACACATGCTTTATTAACCATCAGCCCACTATACCATGAACACATGCTAACCATGTACACATGTTTTATTAACCATCAGCCCACTATACCATGAACACATGCTAACCATGTACACATGTTTTATTAACCATCAGCCCACTATACCATGAACACATGCTAACCATGTACACATGTTTTATTAACTATCAGCCTACTATACCATGAACACATGCTTACCATGTACACATGCTTTATTAACCATCAAACCACTATACCTTGAACACATGCTTTATTAACCATAAGCCCTGTGAGCTATACCATGAACACCCGCTTTATTAACCTAGAGGCTGATTCATGTCCCTGTCTTTCTCAATCGGTAAAGATTACTTCAACACACATTGATTTGAATCCACAGAATAATTGAATGATTCAACAGCAGTATGTTTGCCCGCCATCTCGTACTGGTGTTATTGGTTTAGTTCCCATCCAGTACGATGCCTACAGGGATCTGCTGGTTTTGCGTCCGCGGGTCTGTCCTAACTGGGACCCTACTGGGACACTCGGTCTGGTCCGACACTGGTTCGACACTGGTCTGACACTTGTCAGATGTGTGTCAGGGTTCCAGAGAACACGCTGTATTGATCACAAAGCCAAAGGAAAAGTATTTTCTGACGGTTTCTTCTGAAGCGATGGCTTTAACCGACTCTCAGTAACGGTCAACATGGACCGCGTGAATAATTCAATGTTCAATTCTAAAGCTTCAACACTGTTTACAGAAGGTTTGTTGGGTTCAATACCAGTCCAGACAGGACCTTGGCCCTGACTTGTTGGGTAACGGCGGGCTGGGGGGCGTTCAGTGGGCCCCTAAACTAGACCCGGGCAGGTCGGGAACCAACCAGGGATCTACTAATGGGCATTAATCAGCTGACCCCAGGAACACCTTCAGTGTCTCGGGTCGGCAGCCAGTCAACTCTGCTCAGACAGCTGCTTTGGTAAACCAGCAGCCAGTCAACTCTGATCAGACTGCTGCTTTCGTCAACCAGCAGCCAGTCAACTCTGATCAGAGTGCTGTTTTGGTCAACCAGCAGCCAGCCAGCTCTGCTCAGACTGCTGCTGGATGTTTACCCCGAACAGTTCCTCCCAGAAGGAGATCAATAGTGAACCAGTTGGCGGTGTTGTTGATTGAGTGTTTGGTTTGGGCAAACATCAGCCCACATACCCAGTACCAGCACTAGTTACTCACTAAGGACTCCTTAATCTAAGGTAATGTTCCTTTCTCAGCTGGTTACTCACTAAGGACTCCTTAATCTAAGGTAATGTGTCGTTAAAGAGGTTTCTTCTTTTATTCAACAAATGTCAAATGCTTTTTGTGGATTTATGGATTTGTTCTGAGCTGTAATTACTGGCTGGTTGGATGGCATCACGTTAATACAAGATTTACCATTCTTTTGTACTTTACATTTAAACTGGCTTTCATTTTCAGCAGTTCATGCCAACATCAGCCTTTTTTGGGGGAAAAAATCCCTTTTGTCTTTGGAAGTTTGTGGCACATGAAGCAGTCATATTTGGCTTATGAAATATGATTATGTGGCTGATGGTCTGGAAGTATGAAATAAGAATTATGGGGCTTATGAATTATTTGGCAGGACATTGGATGTCCAAAGCATTATTCAAAGAAGAGGTTTAATCAAGATTGCCTCCATTTGGCTATCGAAAACTAGTGTGATCAATTCTGGCCACTATTCCTGTCGTCGAACATGACAAGACCGCCCTAATTGTGATGACAATTGAGTGAATCGTTTTCATACCGAAAATGGTTCACACTTAAAGTTTGCCTTTAAGCCTTTACGGAAAGCCTTTACTTTAGGTCTTTTGATGATGTAACTTTGCTCCATTACCTCGTATCTGGGTTTCAATCGCTTATTAACCTCCTTGTGATGCCATTTTTATTAAATTGCAGAGGGCACTATTGTTATTGCATCATTTATATTCTTAACTCAAGGTTTAATATCTGGTATAAAACCTCCAAAGAAAGTAAGAGTTTATACTTTCAATTCGCTGTCGTACGGATCCCTTTGAACAACGAGATCCGGAAACGACCAGGAGGTTTTCTTCCGTAGGGGTTTGGTCGAGTCCCCGTCAAGTGTCCGCTGCTTGGATAAAGGTTCAATCCCCCGTCAAGTGTCTACTGCTATGATAGAGGTTCAATCCCCCGTCAAGTGTCTACTGCTATAATATAGGTTCAATCCCCCGTCAAGTGTCTACTGCTGTGATATAGGTTCAATCACCTGTCAAGTATCTACTGTTATGATATAGGTTCAATCCCCCGCTTGGTGACGCCATAAACGTTGATGTCAGTTTATATCTCACTCACGGCGGCGGATTCGACAAAATCAGACACTCCATCTTAGAGAGAGTTGTTGCGTACTCTGACCGTCTGTGATGTCTTTTGCCTCTGACCTTCTGTAATGTCTGTCTCCTCAGGGTGTGATGTCTATCTGTGATGCCTGTCTCCTCTGACCATCTGTCTGTCTCCTCAGGTGTGCAGTGACCGTCCCTTCTCGCCCCTTGCTCTACCTACCGGCCGTAGGGCCCCTGAACTCAGATCGCTGCTCCTGAACCCATGGCTTGTGGCCCCTCATCGCTGGCCACAGGCCCCCGGGCCGGACCGGTCCAGTCCCTCCTGGGCCCCGCACTGCTGGTCTTACTTGTGTCAGGACTGGGACCAGCGTTCTGCCAGAAGATCTACACCAACACCTGGGCCGTCCAGATCCCTGGAGGCCAGGAGGTCGCCGAGCAGGTGGCCAGCAAGCACAGCTTCGTCAACCTGGGCCACGTGAGTGCAGACCCCTGCACGGCTTTAAGGCCTGTTTGAATTCACAGTTCTCCAGGGGATAGCAGCAGAAGCCCCCCTGGTGTTTTATTGGGCCTGTGAATAATGGATGACTGCAGTCTTATGAAGAGCAGGTCAGAGTGGCCCGTCAACGTTAGGGAGGCTATGTTACTGATTTAACGACTACTGGTTTGTTAATTGAATTGCAGCGCATTGTCACACCAGAACTCCGCTGATTAATAATTATTTTTTATGTTTTCTCTATCAACTTTGAAAAGGGAACCTTCATTGTTTGTACCCAGAGCCTCTCAGGATGAGCTGGTGGGTCTCGTTCAGGTCAGCCCACCCTGGCACCCTGACCACACCTCTTCATCGCTTCACCCCTTATCTCTAGCATGTGTGCGTGCGCATGTGTGTGTGTGTGTGCTTGCCTGAATGTCAGATGAATGTCGTAAAATAATGTCCACATTTTGTTGACTTGAATTCCGTGATAACATTTCGCTAATCTTTCTCTGAATGAAGGAATGTCTTTCTGGTGGTATATATTCTGTTTCTTTCATGGATTATTGTGTATGGATAAGTATATTTATAATGACTTTGGAGCCCTCTGATAGTATACACACATCCTTCAGATTGGTGGTGTGGTTCTGTGTATTTGTCTTCATATCTTCTTATTGCTCTAGCCGTTGTAGTCCTCTCAGAATGCTACGGTTTTGCCAGGTGTCAATCATCAATTTGTTCACATTGTCTCCGATCGCTCCTCTTTAGTCTCTACATCGGCAGACCGTATTCTGACTCTTGCTGTGTGGGTGTTGACAACGAATCAGAGAGGCTAAAATCCCCCACTGGTGGGCCGTCCTGCATCACCATGACAGTTCCGTGCTGCAGGAGGAAGCTTCTGGCCCGTGGGCATAGTCAGGAGGAGGAGGAGGAGGAGAGCTCCTACTGCTCGGTCGGCTTTCCGTTGGCAGTCAACGCAAACCTCCTCTGCTAGATACTTCTCAGAGCCGCACACGCCTGGTGTAAGAAAGACCTCCGGGGAGCCTTAGAGAAGAACAGAGCAGAACTCTGGGCTGAGGCTGGGAGAGGTCTGCTGATCTAAGGCTGATCTGAGGCTGGTAGAGGTCTACTGATTTGAGGTCTGCTGATCTGAGGTCTGCTGGTTTAGTTCTGCTGATCTAAGGGCTTTTGAGGCAGAACGATGGAGACATTACGAGCTTAATGAAGTGAGATGGAGTATAGTATAAGATGATTAATTGAGTACCATAAAGCAGGTAAACGCTTCAAAACAATCTTAATTACGGCATGGACATGGACAGTGGGGAAGTAATTGCCTTTACAGTCTGTTTTTCTTGGCTTGTGATGCCAGCTGATGTTAATGCTTTGTGCTTAAAATACAATTATGTGTCCCTTTTTAGAGAGGATAATGCATTACATTACCGGGGATATTCCTCAACCAAAAGGTCACATCTGTTTGGCCCACTATATCATCATGTGTGTGTTACTGATGCCACCAAACACTTTGAACATTGCACCAACATTGTGCGTTAACTTTGATTGCCTTGCTCACCACAATGACTAAGATGATCTCAAATTCCGTGCGAGTACACGACACAGATGACTGACATTGCCCTAGATCTGGGAAACGAAGGAAAGTGAAGGCATTTAGTCTTTCCCTGACAGGGGAGTAGGCGTTCTCTTTATCCTCCAGAACAGTGTGTAGTCAGGTGAGACGTTTCACTCGGTGAGGCCGTATAGAACGATGAGCTGGTGGATTCATGTGAAGAGCCATCAAGGAGCTCACCTTGGGATTCTAACATTTAATACGCTGCCATTATTTGATAAGGCCTTATCAAATTACTTTGATAAGGTTTTACATATTGTTTTTGACCTCCAAAATCAACTTGCTTTACAAATCTAGAAGTATAACGCATCTCATTTGTCATGATTCCTTTTCCTTTGGTACCTGGGGCCAGCTCCCCCACCAGCCCACAGACACGCCCTACAGGTGAGCACTGAACACGTTCTCCTCAGGCTAAGGCTGGTTCATCTGTTGTTCCTCCTAATCAACTCAAGCTGAACACCTAAGTAGATGCACTTTGGGTGTTTGGGCCATCTTGAGTTGTTCCAGATCACTAAAGCCTAAGGTAGTGCTTTTACTCTGAAGCCTCGGCTCCTGTAGTACCGTAGCTCTGCCTTTGAGCATATGGCTTTACTAGAATCTATTGATTGTACATTATACATGACTGTTATCCTTTAGGAACTTCATGCCATGTTGTCTAGTAATGCGTTTGAAGGCGGCTGAAAAACTCTTTGTTAAACATTCAATACGTTGTTTGACTAAGACTAAGTAAATTGCCAATTCAATTACTTTGAAGAACATTGTTCTGATAATAAGAATAAATAATTATTCATTAAAATAAATGCAATGTGGTTTTACATGAGCACTATAGTTGTAGCTGATTGGAAATCGACAGAAAGCCTTTCAGAAAGATGAGGGAGCATTGATTACCAACGTGTCTGTGCTTAAAAGAGCACTTTTATTCTGACCTTTAAAACATTGATGCTTGTTTGACGTTAGCTGGTCCTGTTCATCGTTACATGCAGTAGCATTTCTGTCTCACAGTAAATATCACAGAATGAATTGTTTGGCTGGGATTTGTCACAGTATTGAATGTGTTGTTGTGTTCTGTTACTGCTTAATAATATTGATCTCATGTTACGGTAATCAGTGGGGTGTTTTGAATTCATTCAAATGGACGGCCAAAGTCCAGAATAAAAGCTAGTTTGTGTTTGTGTTCGTAGGTCAGTGGGACTAGTTCAGAACAGTTGGAGGTTCATTCACTTAAAAAACGATTGTGCAATAAGCTCAATTCCCCAAAATGACTTGCCAAGTTTACTATAAAATTATGACGGCTTCACACCTCGAAGCGCCGTAGCATTTCTTGGAACCCACCGCAAGGAGGAAATGTAATTTTTCTTGTTTTCTAAAGAAATGGTTTCAGTTGTCGGTTGTTAACCACTTCCTAGGGAAAAGAGAGTTCTACTGGATGGCCCAGGGTCTGAGGGTCTAAGGAGAGGGTTGAGCTGGAAGGCCCAGGGTCTGAGGGTCTAAGGAGAGAGTTGAGCTGGAAGGCCCAGGGTCTGAGGGTCTAAGGAGAGAGTTGAGCTGGAAGGCCCAGGGTCTGAGGGTCTAAGGAGAGAGTTGAGCTGGAAGGCCCAGGGTCTGAGGGTCTAAGGAGAGAGTTGAGCTGGAAGGCCCAGGGTCTGAGGGTCTAAGGAGAGAGTTGAGCTGGAAGGCCCAGGGACTGAGGGGCTGAGGAGAGATGGTCCTCCCTGCTGTGTCCTCTCTCTGCTCCCGTCTCCTCTCCTCTCCTCTCCTCTCTGGAGGAGTCGGGTACTCCTCTGTATTTATGGTCTTCAGCAACAGGACTGAAACCAGAAGGAGTCAGGGAAATTGAGAGGGAATATTATTATTCCCACGCTAATGCAACATCCTGTCTTAAATAATGAAGGGAAAAGCAGTGTATTTAAATGCACTTTTAATATGGTTTGGAAACTCATCCCATTTATAGAAATAGACATATGCTGTGGTATTAATATTACAGAACCTTTTTGGGGAAACTCTTTCAATGCCATAGTTCTGGGACTGGCTGTGTGCTAAATCTTCTCTGAAACTTTTATTGGCTTAAATGCTTTTTTCTCATAGTTTCTCAAAACAATGACGGGAACTGGGCATGAAGACCGAGAACCAGACGCTACGGGCTAGTCCTAGGCCAGACCCCGGACCTGGTCCCTGTAGGATAGTCTTAGTTCTGAAGGGTAGTCCTAGACCGGTCCTAGACCCAGTCCCTGGAAGGTAGTCCTAGACCCAGTCCCTGGGAGGTAGTCCTAGACTCGGTGCCTGGAGGGTAGTCCTAGACCCTGTCCCTGGAGGGTAGTCCTAGACCCAGTCCCTGGAAGGTAGTCTTAGACTCGGTCCTAGTCCCGGTCCCTGGGAGGAGAAGGCGGTCTAAGATGTCGGTTGGCCTTGGAAAGCAGAGCGCTGGGATGTGATTGGCCGGGCTGTGACGAGAAGGCGGGTCTTGCTGAGCTCTACTGGAGCCAGATGTTCCTCACAGCTGGACGTGGACTTCTTGTCCCATTAGCAACGCCTCACAGTGAGTACGTGTTGGTAAGAATATCAGAGTCCAGAAGTGTCTCTGGCCCAGGGGATCTCGTCTCTGTGCTCTGTAGGCTGGAACGCGCTGTGATTTATTCATCCGCTGACTGAGAGCCTCAGGATCGTTTCAGTGACCCGGCACTCCACTGGCTATAGATCGCCCCTGATGAATATTGCAGGGCGGTGTAGATTGTTTCCTAAACTCCAAGCCTCTGTTCATTAATCTTTAACCAGCAATATTTCGTACCATGGTGCCGCCCTATTTCATGCCAATAAGATGGACCGGCCAGCAGTGCCTACAGGCCTACAGACAGGCCTTCAGGACCAGCACTCTAAGCCTACAGGCCTAGAAGACCAGCACACTAAGCCCACAGGCCTACAGGTCCAGCACTCTAAGCCTAGAGGCTTACAGGACCAGCATTCTAAACCTAGAGGCCTACAGGACCAGCACTCTAAGCCTACAGGCCTTCAGGACCAGCACTCTAAGCCTACTGGAGACATTGTCCCTCTGAAGTGTTGGAACCAACAACCTCTTGGTATGGCTTCTGTTCAGGCTTGCCGCCCAGTAACGGGCTGGTTTTATCCAGGAGAGGACTGTATGTCCTCTGAAATCTTCGTTATCTCTGGTACAGTGCGGTCGATTCCAGGCCTGTAATCCGTCCATTGATTTTAAAGAACAGGATGGTTCATTCAGAGCTCCTGTCAGACGAACGTCTCCTCGATCTGCAGGGAGCTGCTGGTCTGATGGTTGCTGATAAGTAGAGTTTTATTCCCTACTGAAGATGGTTTGTTTGGTTCTGCGTGTTGAGGCAGTTCTGGCACAGGATTGATATCGATTGAAATAATCAAATGTAAATCAATTCACTACAATTAAAATACTGAGTCCATAGAAGTATGAAAAAGCAAAGCACTATTGAGTGTAACACTCAATAGTGCTTTGCCTTAAGATTATTATATAAAAAAATGACATTTGATGCGTAATGTTTAGTGGCAGTAGCGTATGTACCACTCTAATCCACAGAGCTAAATGATGAGAATTAGTGACGGCAGCAGCCTGAAGTTTGCAGCATAACTAGCGAGCACAATGTCAGCCAGTTAAGAACGGAGCGCTCAGATCAGGAGAACTCACCAGCTCTACAGTTAATGACAAAGAAATACGCCAGAAATTCAAATGTTGCTTTGAAACCCGATGATGTTTGGCATCTTGTCGAGTGGGTTTAACAGTAGTGGTGGCACTGGGAGTGCTTTAATGTTGACTCTCGTGGCCTTTAGTTGGATTTCAGTTGCCGATGGCTACGTGGGCTTTGGTCTGTACCCTTCAAACAGTCCGCTGCTCGACACTACAGCAATACTTGTCATATAATGGAAGATATTTCAGTACAAAATGAAAATAATAGTTGACATTAGCCCTGAGTCAGACAGCCATGTTTTTACAACATCAGTTGACTAGTGCTCATGTCTGGGCCAGGGGATAAAACTAAATCTATAATATATACAAACTGCTGAGTGTTATTCTGATCAGTCCCATCACCTCCATAATGTAGAGACTCATCTAGAATCAGCACCCAGCCCGGTTCAGTCAGAAGACGGCTGTGACTCCATCTCACTGGGTGGAGGAGCGGACCTCCATGTAGTCGGAGGCTCCAGGGGGAAGTCTGCCCTTTCCAGACGAAAGGTGGGGGTTGACACGGTGCAGAAGGCAGACAGCGAGGGCTCGGTAACCAGAGCCAGATGTGTTTTCCACCATGGCTCAGCTGTCGGTCTGTGAACTCACAGAAAGGTCTGGATGGAGGCGCTGAGGAGAGGTCACGGGGTCAACACCAGGAGTTCTGCTCACAGCTCCTCAAGTTAAATCGTTATGTCATAATTGTGAGAAATACAATAACAAAACAAGATGGTCATTAGAGACTAGAACAGTTCCTGTAGAGTGGGTGAAGCGGTCTGGGCTCAGAAGATATACTTTATCTCTTACATTTAAGAGGTTTAATGTATAACCTTGATATTCACAGAACATGTCCATCTCAGAGGTAGATGTTACTAACTAGTTATTCATAAAGCTTCACCTGGCTTGGTGACGCCTACATACTCTCCCATGCATTCTAAGGGAGCCATGGTTCAGGCAGATAAGCTACAAAACACAAAGAAGACGAGATACAGAGGCAAATCTGGGTGTGGAGCTTTGTGCTGTAAACTGATACATTGGCTGTAATATGAGTCTCCACTTGTAACAGATGCTCCGTGCCTCTGTCTTGGATACCCTCGTCCAAATTAATGAGAACACGGAGTTCAAATTCCTTCGCACAGTTAGCACCACCATAAAGAGGGTTGCAGAGAGAACTGGCACCTTATTACAAGTGCACCGTTCTGTGAACAAACCTCGCAACCATCTAACACTGATACTGTGATGATATGAAACTCTTCTGTCATTCTTGTCAGTCGCTGCACTTCATTTAAAAAATAATACAAACTATGACATATACCAAATAATTCCAAATTCTGGGAAAGTAAAGTGTGGAAGGTGGCATCAAGCCTCCATCAACCCTTCTGCAGATACAGTTTGAACATTAAGTGTAAAACAATGGTTCAGACTCTTGTACTCATAAACCAGTCAACAGACACTCCTTAAAGCTCAGAGCTATGCCGCGTGTTCAACCTGTTGGACCAAACCACAGCCATGCCTCTTCCTGCTGTCGTATCACGTTGCGATGGCGCTGTGTTCTTTATCCCAGCTCGTTGTTCTCAGTACAGGGTAATATTTCTTTCCTCATTGTTTCTCGGCCACCCCTGCCCTCCCTGTCCGTCAAGCGGCACAGCAGGTGCTGCTATTGTTGTTGAATGTTTCCAGTAACTTCTTGGTCTTCCGCCATTTCAAAAAAACGTGTGCCTCCACCGAAAGTTGGTCATGAATTGCCCAAGAGGATCAGGTTTTAATTCCCGTCTCTCAAAGTTATTCTGTGGTTTCTTTCAGTCTTGTTGTTTGGTTCACGCTAACAATAGTCTAGCGGTATTATTTTCCATTGTTGTCGGTTTTTCTTCTCCTTGGCTAGTTTGGAGCGTTGCAGCATCAGTGCTGAGAGACTCGCTGAAGGACTACAAAGGAAACATTTCTAACTAGGTTATCCATCCGTGTTGCAAAGAAAGTGGAATATATCACGCCTGCGCTCGCACCATCACTTATTGAGATGGGTTTGACTGCTCATGAATATTTGATATTGCCGATCCGCGCTCTGCAGAAACGGGCCTAAGTTTAACCCCCTCCCCCTCCTCACTCCCCCAGCCCGGAGCAGAGGCCTGGAGAGCCCCGGGCTGCCTGCTTTCAAAGCGCCCAACCCCCCTGCACCCCACCATCCCAACCCCCCAGCACCCCACCATCCCAGCATCCCGCCATCCCAGTACCCTGCCATCCCAGCACCATCCTGCCTTTACGAGCTGATTCTGCTGGGTTAGGCCTTGCTCACTGATGGATGTCTTTTTTTTTTTGTCATTCGGTTGCTAGAGTATTCAATTATGTACAAATATTGGTATGCTAATCTGATGGTATATCTTATACCGTCTGAAGGAAGATTTTTGACCTGTTCGTGCTTTGGATGAGAAGAGAATTAGAAAATGAACTTCAGTGCTTTGCTTAAACGAAACGTGACTTCACTCACAACCAAATTCCTGCTGCTCGGAATTCTGAATACAAAAAGAGTAGAAGGGAAAAGACGATTCCAGAACAAGAAGTATTCTTTTAGCAGAAGGTCTGGGACCGCTGAGCGTGCTGTCGCTGTGGCGTGGCGGAGATACTCCACTCCTCAGGTTCCCCGTCCGGTGCTACCATTCCTGGACCTGCCAAAACAAGAAGCCAACCGCAAGGACGACAATTACGGCGCATGTGAACCAGCGGAGTCTGGGCTGTGTTTAGCTCTGGGGTAACCCTCCCCAACCAATGGCTTCAGTGTTTAGTCCACAGAAAGCAGAATTCCCACCACTCGCCCAACCTATAAAACTAGCTGTCTGTGAGGAATGTTGTCTATGTGTTTCTGTGACTCTCTGGCGCACTCCTCCCCTCCCTGACCCCTCCAGCCACACGGGAACAGGCCTGGAACCCTTTATTATCCTCCTGGAGCAGATTGCTCCGTTCCTCTATTTCTGGCCCCTCTGCCATCGTTATTGTTGTTTTGTAATCTAATGCAGGGGCTGCTGCAGTCGCTGTTTCTCTTTAGGGAGGTGGTACTTCGTTCATCATTCATCGTGCTCATGGTTATGATGGGACTCAGGGAGTGAGATGAGCAAATCTCTGATTTGTTAGTCAAGGTGGCGGTGGCTACTTACATCGCTATGCAGGGCATGCAAACAAAGGCACCACACAAGCTCACTCCTTGGTACATAAAAAAACAGATTTATCTGTCATCAGACTCGGGGCTAACAATCCAGCGTTTAAGCTTTGCGGGCTAACTGTGCTGCGTTAACCTTGGCGTCGTTGTATATTGTAATGGCTTGGTCGATATTATTCTTGTTTTCAGAACGGCTGCTTTAGTACAAACCGTTCCTCGGTTCAATAGGCTGTGCCACATTTTCAAGGCCTTATTCACAAATATCAATAGGTTTTGGTTATACAGTAGATATATATTTCAAGATCTGGAGGTCTTCACATGTGAAGAAGGAATCAGTGTGCGGTCGCTCCAGCCGCTCAGCAGTCCTCCTGTCTGCCGCGCAGCAATCCCCCTATCTCACGCGAAGCAGTCCTCCTGTCTCACGCGAAGCAGTCCTCCTGTCTGACGCAAAGCAGTCCTCCTGTCTGACGCTCATGGCAGGCTGCAACGTGTGTCCAGGAACGCCTCCTGGGCTCTGGGGGAGCCTGGACGGGTTCCATACACCATGATCCAGACACATCGACCTACAACAGACTAACAAAGGGGAGCGAGGGAGGAACCATTATGACCACAGCAACACAGGCACAGTGACACAGGGGGTGTTGTCCTGCTGTTGATTGTGTTCTTTTGTGGTGGTTGTGTTCTCCTGTTTGTGTTGTCCTGGTTGTGTTGTGTGTTCCTGGTGGTTCAACAGTTTAATCAATACTGGGGGGCAAAGTCGAAACTAAAACTGCTTTTATCACTTTAGTTCAGACAATCATAACTCTGATGGCAGTTTGTAATAAACACAGAAAGAACAAATTAAAAAGAGGAATGGATGACAATAGAACGGAGGCTGGTGTGGGGGTGATGCTGCTGCTGCCCCGAGGTCTGCTGCTCACTGGATCCACAGAAACATCTGAGAGCCTTTCTCCAGTCAGCTCTCCTTTGATAGACGGGCCAAGCATGGAAATCATGTCCACATCTTTTATTAAAACAAATCTCCATCTTTTGATATCCACCAGTCATTTAAACTAGGGTGTTTGTGACTCGTTCTATAGCAATACTTAATTGATGATGTTTGCATGATTAATAATTCAGCAGATCCAAGCCTCGGCCCTGGCTGAGCGCGGCTTAGTACGCCTTTCTTTGAGTTTGTGGTGAAACATATCTGTTGTTTGATGCTGCTAGCCCCGCATGTTGCTGCTCTGCAAGTGGAAAGAACGCAATAACAATGTCTTAAGGGTATGGTGCCCATGTGTAGATTTCGTCATCTAACATGACCTGATAAAAATATTCTCCTGCATGCATTATTTACAACTACAGACCGTTAAACTAGTTGCGTCCTTTACATCAGCGTGTTATTCCTCCCAAACACCTGGGGGGTCACACACTTCTACAGCCAGCCTCCATGTGTTGTGGGGGGGTCACACACTTCTACAGCCAGCCTGGTGTGTTGTAGGGGGGGTCACACCTTCTACAGCCAGCCTGGTGTGTTGTGGGGGGGGGGGGGTCACACCTTCTACAGCCAGCCTCCGTGTGTTGTGGGGGGGTCACACACTCTACAGCCAGCCTGTTGTGTTGTAGGGGGGGGGGGGAGTCACACCTTCTACAGCCAGCCTCGTGTGCTGATGTTTTCCGCAGCTGGTAGCTGAAGATCAAGGTCCGTTTAGGAGGTTCATGAAAGACTGCCCTACACTTCAGAGGGCAAAATAAGTCACATTAAATACTTCATCACTTTTTCATAAAAATGTAACGGCCCCCTGAGACCGCGAACATGAGACCAACGAGCACTGAGATCCTAACTGAGCCAAGCAAACATGGAGAAGGAAATCCTGTTCCTTCCTCCGGCCCCTAGAGGCCGTCAGCGGAGCTGCAGGCGTGAGCCCCACTAACGCACATGTTGTGGTGGCTGAGGCCGGATCTCAGCGGCTGCATCCTATAGGTCGTATCCTGGCTGTTTAGTGGTGCCGGGACGCTGCCCAGCTTCTGCGTGGGAGGAGCTCATTACGGTTGGGCAGGGGGAGGGGGGGCGGCCTTGTCTCTGTGTTCACAGGACGTGGATCGCTCTGTTTGTACTGGCCTCCCCTGACCACCACGGGGGCCGTCCAATCAGCCATCTGCCGTATGACCGGACACGCCCCCTGGATCAGAGGCAGTTGTTGACTGCGTTCCTGCAGGCTCACGTGTTCCTGTCAGACGCCAGGCGGCCGCGGGTAAATAATAATTAGGGCAGGCCGCCATCAGCTGGGATTGGAAAGTAGTCTGTGCTTGGTGTTTGTGCTCATTCCTCCTGGGAGCCTCTGTGTGTGTTCAACATGTGGCCGATGACGGGGCCGCACAGAGTTCCTCTACTACAGCGACGGCTCTCTGATCCTCTGTTGTTCGTTCTCTGACGGTTCAGTGTTCCTTGCGGGTGGTGAGCCCGTCGTTCCCATGACTACAGTCCATACGGCGTCTCTGGGTGCCACCCACATGAGACTCAACGCTCTAGTAATGAACTCAATTTGTCCAGGAAAATGGTGACAGTAAATAGTTTTGATTGTCATTTATTAATATAAATGAGGTTATTATCAGTCTCAAATGACCAGGATGGGAGAGGCGTATGGAGACATGAATCAGATTCCCATCCCTTGGACCCTGCTCCACGTATTCAGACGGCGTTTAGATCCATCTGGGTCCGCCCTGTGGCCGGCGCGGTGGAGTCAGGCTGATGGTTGTCATTGTGTGCGTCTGGAGGCCTTCCAAGAACGCTGCCATCCGACATTCCCCAACAGTTTCCGCATTACTCTTATCAGATCCTGGCTGCCATTTTCCGCTCGCTACCGGCGGAGCTCCGCTTCATGTTCCCTGAGCAGCGGGAGGCCGTTCGCAGAGTGATGGTGACAGGATCGCCTGGTTCACTCCTACATGGACTAATACAACTCCCAGTTTTAAAAGAAGCCATGCATTGATTCATGCGACCTGTTCCCAAGCATTCAGCGTTTCAGTAATTAGTAAATAATTAGTGACAAAAAATAATTATGATAAAGTACATATTTTGTAAACCTTGCAGGCATTTGCAAGTGAAATTATGGACTTCCTCCACTATTTCTTTCCAGGATTCATGTCAAGTGATGAGTCTCCCCTCAGCGTGATCTCCATGGGAACCAGCGTCGCCCTTCGGTCGGTTTCACAGCAGCCTGTCGCCATTCCCTTTGTCAGACGTCCTCCCAGCTCCTTCCTGACATTGAGGAGGAGCGAGGGCCCCTTATGGAGGGAGGAGGATCAGGGTCTGTACTGTGCAGCCCCAGGCAGCGGCAGCGTGCAGAGAGAGGCAGACAGTCATGTGGGCTGCTTTGAATAACCAAAGCTAGTGGCAGCCTGACAGACAAACAGAGGAGGACACTAGCGTAGTGGAACACATCTGAACACGCTTCTGTTTCCTCCGCGCGTGTGTCGACTCATGTGTGAAGTTGTTTGTGGTGAAACGGGGGAAATGCGCAACACAGCCAAACGTTGAAGACAACTCTTTTCTTCCTCTAATTCTTTCTGTTTGCATGCCATCATTGTTCCTGGATCATGTGAAATATTTCAACCACCACTCGCATGCCATGGTTTAGTAAACATAGCGTGGCGTGTTTCAGTGGAACGGTGAACAACACTGACCCATGCATCAGCTGCAATTAGGACCACTGGCCAACCCTCCCACAACCTGAGCTCCATTAAGCTCAAGTGCAGCTGTTGTGCTCAAGCTGACATTTTTTGTAATTGTCTTGTGGCCTTTAATTCCCTTCCATACAAAGATATAAAAGATGAAATCGGTACTCAACTGCTTTGAAAAATGTTTTGCGGTTACATTCTGTAAAGAGAAATTCAGGGCATTACAAGGATTTGAAACGGCTCATTATAAGTTCCAAATGACCAGCGCTGTCTGATCTCTTACAGTAGCTCTGTGTTCTCCAGACAGGCACCCAGGGAACAGAATAGCATGCGTTGGTCCCGTGGTAAACCTCGTCATTTGCTCTCCTCTCATTCATCCTGGTTAGCGTTATAGAATGTTAAAGGGTAATTCCGGTGTAAAATGGATTTGGGATATGTTTTGTATGATAACGAGTTGAAACGTTCGTTTTGGAGCACAAAAACCATATATAGACGCTTTCTTCAGTTGGCTGTTTTTAGCCGATTCTATCAAAACGCTATAAACTTGGAACGATGGGGTTACTGGTTATGGTAAAAACTAAATCGCTATTTTAAACCACTTAAAAGGCTAAAAGTAGCCCGACACTTCTTTGTTATGTCCTTTTTAATAAACAATCTGTGTACTTACAAAGTTCTCAATGCCTCGTTTTATATGTTACAACCCTTATTTTACTACCAAAGAAGTGGCGGGCTACTTTTAGCCTTTTAAGTGGTTTAAAATAGCGATTTAGTTTTTACCATAACCAGTGCCCCCTTCGTTCCAAGTTTATAGCGTTTTGATAGAATCGGCTAAAAACAGCCAACTGAAGAAAGCGTCTATATGCCGTTTTTGCACTCCAAAACAAACGTTTTAAAATCCATTTTACATCGGAATTACCCTTTAACATGGAGGTTTATCAGAGCGCGGTCAGGGGCCAGAAACTGGCACGGCTCGCGTCCCACTCGGTCCTCGGTTTTAATTTAGCTTCGTCCTCTTTCCAACCTCCGGCTGTCCCCCTGGTGTGTGTCCCTCTGGTGTCCTGCTATAGCTGGGCCTGGTCAGCCTATTTAAAGAGAAGACCTCCAGACCTTTTCCTCCTGATGGAGATGTGCTGGTGGTGCTCTAACGTCTGACTGATGCAATAACAGAAGGGTCACCTCTTCATGTTCCTGTGGAAGGCGTCAAAAGGTCAGCAGGCTGAGATGATGGTGAATCCAAAGATAATGTGATAATCTGCACAATGCGTGATTCATTTATTGTAATGAATCAGTAGGATTCTCATTTTTTGGGCCGGCTTCAACTGTAGTTTCCATCAATTCCGGACACTTTTGTAAAAGTTGTTGAGCTCAAAAGGCTCTCCTTGTGAATTTAAGGTTTTATAAAAATGCGTTCTGAAGTGACTGACTGGTCTGGTGAGAAGGAAACCACAAAAACGCGTCCTGGGGCCAGCGCTCGTCTTATCAGGCTGTTGGTGGACGTCTCCACTTCCCCTTTGTTTCATAGCTGATTTAAAGTGGCCCCACTACGGGTTTAATTGCTTCTACCCTCTACTGCAACAGGGCAGATGATGCTTGTGAAGATGATCCTGTACGAACATGGCTCCCACACAGCCATCAACTACCAGTTGGCATAATGATGAGTAATGGTGTATCACAAGCGCCAGACCAGTCTAGACTGGTCTGCTCCCTGAGTGTGTAAGATACGGTGCCAGATTACCCGGAATAGTAGTGGGTTTATGGTCCTCAACGTACGTGTGTGTGTGGGGGTAGGGGTTGTGGGTGTGTGTGTGACTCAGTGCTTATGAGCAAATAGTTTCACAGAAGTTCTTCAGTGACACACTAAACATTTCACAGCTGATCGACTCCATAGAGCAACGTTGTGCTGCGACTCCATACCTGGACAATGGATTAATAGATCTATTAAACATCTTTATGGGCATTGCTCTCTCCCAATTTGCGGTCTATAGGCATGGTGTAGTAAATAATACACCTAACTGTTTTAAAGTAGGCTTGAGAAATGCCGGTTATTTGTCAATGGTGTTGAGTTCTGCCAGGTGCCCTCGAGCCAGGAGGTCTTTTTGGGGCCTTCCTGCGGTGCCAGGAGGTGTGTGATGAAGACACTGTAGAGGTCAGGGTCGCTAATCTAATGGCCTGATGTCTTCTTGGTAGAGACCTCGTCTGGGAACAGGAAGTGACTCTGTGCCTTGATCTTTATGCTCAATATTGCTGCTTCTGGCTGCTACGTTGTCCCGGAGTAACTTCCTGTGTTCACAAAGTAGCATTGAGGATTTTGGAAGTATGTTTTATTTGTGTAAAGTTATGAAGGCATAAAGTGGTTAGTCCCATTGTACCCCGGTATATTGCCAGTCTAACGTGTTTAAGCCAAGTATTTATCAAAACATTTAGAAAGTATTTGAAAGAATGCACTTTCTAATGCAGCCAATGGCGACTCCTCTTGGAGACCTGTGTGATTTATGTACTGTCTGAGGTTGGTTTCCTGTGGATGGATTAATTCACCCTCAGGCTTATCTGGCTCTGCTGCTGCTGCTGGCCCACTGCGTGTTGGTTAATAAGTTATGTCTGTTGGCCACCCATTACAATATGTTAACTTACTCCTGCCAGTAATTCAACCACTGAACTGTTCTTTAAAACACTTTATTTTTCACCTACTTTACAACTCCTGTTTCTTTTATATCAGGGGTGACCTTGAATCCTCGAGGATTCAAATCTTTGATAGAAAGACATTCAGGCGACATTTAGTCGACATTTTGTTTTATAGTCGAATAAGTTGTTGTGTCGGGAGCATTGTGTGTGTGTACCAGTGGGAGATTCCATTGGGAGGACGGGGGTGCTAAACAGGTGATACCTCACGATTGGGGGAGGGGGGTGTTCAATGAGTGACACCGCAGCACTGCTTGGCTTGTTGAGGCGAGAGCCTGTAAGTTATATGATTTATTTTGTGCAGCGGTTGCAGCCGGTCTTCTGTGGGCAGTTTGCTGTGTTATGTTTGGCTTGCAGTAAAGGTCCTTTATTGTTTGTTTGATAACCCCTTTGTGTAATGGAAGCAGCAACAGCCAATCAGCTTCCTTTCAAGGTAGAGCACATTCTGGACCGACTCTTGAAGGATAGAACAATATCACAAAATAAATTCTAAAGTGTGGCAGCGTATGAAACCATTATAACCCCGCTCGCTGGGGAAACACTACTGTTTGTACTTTGTACTGAAGAGTGCTCCTTCTGCTCTATACACTGAAAGTATTAACTTGTATGTATTTTAAATACATACAAGTTAATCCGACTCCGTAACTACGGAGACCCGGAACGGGCAAATGCCACAAACAAGTCTATTGGTGTTTTCATTGCTGCTGATCTACGGCAATTCTCTATTGTTGACAAACAAGCAGTTTTTTAAATTTCCCCTTAACTATGAACCATACCGTCCTGTACCGTACCGTGACTTCAAACAAAGGTACGTACCGAACCGTGACTTTTGTTTACCATTACACCCCTAGTGAATAATCAGACAGAGCTCTCCGTCTCCAGAGACACAGCCCTGGCTTACAGATGTATGATCCAAACCTTTAACCTGGTTTAAACCGCCTTAAAGACTCCTAAAGTAGGCACTATTTAGCTGCAGATATAAAAGATAGATCTTATTTGATGAATCTGGCCTAGTCTATCCTGACGAATCAGTTTCGACTATTCAAAATCGTAGTCGAGGAAACCCCTCATCTACATTTTATACACCTTTTTATACATGTAGTCTGACAACACTTTCTAGATGTGTTCTGAAAATAACACCTATCTTATAAGTAAGTTCAGAGCGAAGCCACCGTAAGGGGAAGAAACACGTCTTAGGGTGATTAACAAAAGCTCCAGGAACGAGGAAACTGTGGTCGGGTTGGCAGTAAATGTGTTGATCAACCTGACACTGAGATCTGCCAAGTGACTCCTCTGGAGCCTGAGATCCTCCTGCTCAGCGCTCCTTGCTCCTCATGCTGCTCTCTCTTCCTGCTCCTCTCTCCTCCTGCTCCTCTCTCCTCCTGCTCCTTTCTCTCTTCCTTCTCCTCCTGCTCCTCTTCTCATGCTCCTCTTTCTCCTCCTGCTCCTCTCTCTCTCCTCCTGCTCCTCTCTCTCCTCATGCTCCTCTCTCTCTCATTGTGCTCCTCTCCTCATGCTCCTCTCTCCTCTCTCTCTCCTCCTGCTCCTCTCTCTCCTTCTGCTCCTCTCTGTTCTCTCTTTCTCCTCCATGCTCCTCTCTCTCTCCTCCTGCTCCTCTCTCTCTGCTCCTGCTCCTCTCGCTCCTCCTGCTCCTCTCTCTCTCCTTCTGCTCCTCTCTCTCCCCTCCCTGAGGGGTAAGCTATCTTCTAGAAGAGATGTATAAAATATGATATCCAGTCTTCAGATATCATCCCAGATACTGGTGTTTCATTTTGTTTACCCTTTCAGCGATATTTCCACTGGATCGGTTTGCTTCTTTAGTTCCGCTCCTTAAAAAATATGTTAGGGTTATAGTTTGTTTTTCTACAGTTCTGTACAAATGCGGTTTGCTGTTAAACCTAATGGTCCAAACGTCTGCATATAGGAAACTTTCTTCATGAAGCGAACGGACCGTCCAACCAGAGGTCACTGTGAGCACTCTGCCCGAGGCCTTTCAACCACTCAGAAAATCGCCACGCTCGTTTCAACGAAGCGCTCCACAGAATGCTAATCAGGTTGTCCTGTTCCATCCACCTGACGCTCTTTAATGGCCGCTTAAAACCCACCCTCACCCCGACCCCGTCCGGCTGTTCACACGTCCTCCCGGTCTCCATGCCTCCAGGGGCTTTTCCAGAGAATAGCAGTCACGCTCGCCTTAAAAAACACCCGAGTGACCTTCCATTGGGTTCCTAATTGCAAGATTTTGATCAGCCTGAAGTGAAAAGATTAGGGGGAGTTGTGTCTGCGTATATCTAAGGCTGTTTCTGGAATAACTAATGGTCTGCAGTAGTTAAACAGTTTAACATGATGTTGTTAAACAGTTTAACATGATGTAGTTAAACAGTTTAACATGTTGTAGTTAAACAGTGTAACATGTTGTAGTTAAACAGTGTAACATGTTGTAGTTAAACAGTGTAACATGTTGTAGATAAACAGTGTAACATGTTGTAGTTAAACAGTGTAACACGTTGTAGTTAAACAGTGTAACACGTTGTAGTTAAACAGTATAACACGTTGTAGTTAAACAGTGTAACACGTTGTAGTTAAACAGTGTAACACGTTGTAGTTAACCAGGGTAACTGGAAGCCAAGTAATGCGTTGAGTGCTATATTGTATAGAAATCTGATTGTATTATTTTTTTTTTTGAGGATTCAGCAGTTTATTCTGAGAGATGTTAAATTGAGCGTTCCACCTCAGTCTCATCAGAGTACGATGCTCTCTGATTTTTCTGCCTTAAGCCAATGTTTGCATCAGTCTTCTCACTCAAGTGGAACTCTGTGAGGTTGAACAGACCACCAACCTATCTCATGAGCCCGTTCTTTCAGACGACAGCGGGTCGCTACTGCAAAGGGTACAGTTTGGAGGGGTTAACAGTGTGTACAGTGTTGAGGTGTGTACAGTGGTGAGGTGTGTACTACAGTGTGGAGGTGTTTTGGATGATCCAGACAATCTGCACCAATTCACATTGGCTTTTTTTCGATTGAGAAGAAACCACAAAGTAACTCATTGGTGCTCCTTCCTCGAACTAAATTCCTTTTTAAATGTGCAGACCTTAAACACGAAGAACAGCTTGGAGCTCCCTGGCTGCATCCATCCATACTTCTTGGTTTTAATTGTCCTTCTCTGTCCGTGCTAATTAGACTGAGTGTGCTTGATGTACTCCGTCAGTCTCCAATACGCTGGTGTTCAGCGTCCTCGACGGCGGTCAGGATCACCAAGGCTCCACTCAGAGCAGGGAACAAAGGCCTCTTCTTCTGATGTCTGTGTTTGACATGTTAAGCACAATGTTGTTTCCTTAAAGGGTTTCGGTTACAGGTTAACATGATTCCACTCGGGGCGGTCTTTCAGCGCTAAAGGTGTTGGCATGTGGTTGATTATAGGCTCTCTGTGTCTGTTTGCTGTGTGTCTCGGATGTATTGTGTCCGCCTGGCCGGTAATTAAAGGGGAGGGAGTAGGCTTTGCTGATGAGGCTCGGTTGGTTCACAGGGAGGCAGTCTGTCGGAACTTGTGTTGGAACGACTCCACAGTCAACCACAAATATTCAGAAGAAATCCTTTTAGCTCAGTACATTAGGACATTAATATGTCAAAACATTGCTTTGGATTATCTGTTGAACCCTCGTCCTAAACGCCTGTAGTTTATGATGCAGACATCTCGCACCGTTTTTGAGTTTGCCAGTTGAATTGGTGCATTCAGATATGTTTCTGCTGTATTCTTACAGCCTAGTTTCTCGACTATTATAATTTACGTCAGTATTAATAAGGATGTCAATATTTAGACTCATGTTAGCTGATAATGTCGTCATGGAAACCAGCATGGAGATGTTATGCCCTCTGGATTAAATGAGTTGCAGCAGAGCATGTATTTCTGTTTTTCTGTTCCGCAGTTTCAGCCCAACTCGATGTGTCCCGAGCTCCCGGTTCCATTAACTTCCTCGTTAGGGCATTCAGTTTGGATTTAATTAAGTCTGGTCTGATAAGTCATCGTTTGGCATACAGTTTTGGATTATATGAATTCATGCGGTTTGTAGCGGGGACACAACGGACATTAGAGCGTTGATAAACTGGAATGTATCTTATAAATATACTAACTGGGTATAATGGTTTGTATTTAGATGTGTTTGTCTTTTTATGAAGGTGTTTTATGTGTCCATTTTGTTGTGATTTAAGCAGTAGGCTGAATTAGATTGACCAGCAATTGGATTATTTTTTTGCAGTATTATACTAACAACATGCAAATCCTGAAATATCTGCACAGTATTGTTAAAATATTTGTCGTTTACAGAAATGCAAAATTCTCATTTTGTTACTGTCACACCTCTACAGTGAAGAAGATTCCTTATTTTTACAGCATCAGTTACTTGATGCTGTTACTGGTACAACTGATTTACTGTGTTTTTCAAAGTAAATATGTTCCATGACATTTGGTTTTATAGAGATGTAATGGAAGTGTTTTATGTTGCAGGTATTCGATGATATCTATCACTTCAAACATCGCACGGTGGAGAAGAGATCCCTCTCCAACCACCGTGGAACGCACGTCCGCCTGCACAGAGAACCCAAGGTAGGTTCTAATCCCAGTTAATCCCAGTCCGACCACACAGAGAACCCAAGGTAGGTTCTAATCCCAGTTAATCCCAGTCCGACTACACAGAGAACCCAAGGTAGGTCCAAATCCCAGTCCGCCTGCACAGAGAACCCAAGTTAGGTCCTAATCCCAGTTAATCCCATTACCCCTCACACAGAACCACAGGTATGCTGTGTTCTAATATCCATGCTTCCATGAGTACACTTAAATATAGTACACTATCCACACTCACTTAGTGTGCTAATTTTCCGATGTCAGTGTTGTTTCAAATCGAATACTCCGTGGTGCACTAACCGGAAATTACGATCACCACTGCCGCTGCTGCTCCTCCCCCGCAATAAACATCCCGCTTTGACCGGTGAACTCTTTACGCCTAGCAGCTATAAAAAGCTAAAAAAGCTATAAAAACTACAAAATGACTATTAATGCAGGCTATGTGAAAAATGTGCCGCCTTTGGCTCAGCCTGGCCCCGCCCTCTTTCGCTACGTAGCTAAGATGGCTGCCGTTGAGTACGAAAAGTGTACATCGATCCACACTTTGCGGATTGACTGTTTGGAGTACACCATCCGCGTCCTTTCAGTACACTTATTTTCGCCCGATCTTAATTGGAACGCCCTACGTACTCAAACTAAGTATAGTAAGTATGGATATTGGAACACAGCAGTAGTCTTTAATTCCAGTATCCCAGTATATAATCTCTCCCTCACGGTGTTCTATTCACAGTTGTTAGAAGCGTAGTGTTGTGTGGCAGTGTTTCAGCGTAGTGTTGTGTGGCAGTGGTTCAGCGTAGTGTTGTGGGGCAGTGTTTCAGCGTAGTGTTGCGTGGCAGTCTTTCATCTTAGTGTTGTGTGGCAGTGTTTCAGCTGTAGGTTGTGTGGCAGTGTTTCAGACGAGGGTTGTGTGGCAGCGTTTCAGAGGAGGGTTTGTGGTTGTTGATGTCCAGCAGATCAGGTCGCTGTGTTCTCATCCAGCATATATAGAGCACTGGGTGGAGAACGCCTTCAGAGGAATCCTGACCTGACCCATGACTCAGTCGTGACCACTGAGCCACCGCTGCTCCTGAACCTCTCCTAGTCCTCTCCCCTCAACACACCTGCAGCGTGACAGCTCCTCTTACAACACTCCCTGGACGGGAGGGCCGCACGCTGGATGGAGATGTGAAAGAGTTAGCCAACACTCTTAACGGTCGTTGCTCAAGGCCAAACGTGGCAGTTGAGCTGTTTAAGCCGGCCACACTCCGGAAAAGGAAGCGGCGCGCTACAGCACCGTTGTGATATGTTTTGAAAGAAGCAGATCAACAATCATAGGTATGGGCTACCATAACGTCATACCAGTTGTTTTATGACTACATTTATGGCCCTGATGCTCATGATCCTCTGTTTGTACTTACAATGATAGTCACATTAATTCATAGTTACTTTATGTACTGTCGGGCTCTTTGTTTACGGTTTAGTCACTTTACACACTTTATTTACTTTCATTGCTCATTCCTTTTGCATTGTGGAATTATTTATCTAGTGCATCAACAATCTCCATATGTACAGCCTTGTATCAAGCCAGGAAGTACCAAACAGCTTTAAAAAAAGTGGTTTTTCAGGGGCGGCGACGCTAGGTAATAGAACAGTGGCGTGAAGCCTAGTTGCGCGGCGCGCTGCCGCGCGGGCTAGTACATCCAAAATAATGGGAGCGTTCTTTTTGACCCGCTGCTTCGGCGCTGGTGTGTGTTGGGCTTTAGTCCCGGTCCAGCACACGGTAAATAGAGGACTATTTGCAGCTGCATCTCTTCCTCAAGCTCTTTCCTCTTCAACAACAACCTGAGGTGACGGAGTCTCACTCTAGGACTCACCCCGCCCCCCTCGGACCCAGGGCTCTGAGCTCCCTGCGGGCGGTCGTGGGAAGCTCGCTCTGGGAACTCTATTCCAGGTACCGTGTCCTGGTTGGGCAGTGTTGGCGCCCCCCCCCCCCCCCTCAGGTGCATGCTGGGATGCTGCCTGTTCGCCCGGCCTCACTCAGTGAAACTGGCACAGCTCCCTGGACCCCCCCTCCGGGACTCCCCCTCTGGGACTTCCTTCCCTGTTTCCTGTTGTTGAATTCCTTTATTTCCAGAGCACCTCAGAGGAGAGCGGGCCATGGTCACCGCCACGGTTACCATGGTGACGCCTTCCCCCGCCTGGCAGAGTTCAGGTCGTCACTCCCTCTAGTGATCAACTGGGCTGTTTTTCTGTGTTTATCGGTTCAGAGTCGCATGTTCTTCCTGCGGTTTATAAATCTGTCATAAATCTGCTGTGACCAGTTAGCCTCACGTTCCACACCTCTGCTGCAGCAGACATGTTTTGATCAATGCAGCCGACATCGGGCAGTCGGTGCAAAGTGCCAGGCTATGAATATATTTATTCCTGTTGATTTTATTTATTCATCTCTCCACCAGCGCTAGAGCAATACTGAACCTCTAATAAAATAGATGGTTTTAAACCAAGAATAAAATAGCTGCGCACCGTTTTATAGAAATCCTATTTTAGAGAAAATTACTTTTGTTTTAGAAGAACGAGCCTAGAATTTAAAGACCAAATGAATCCTAAACGGAATGAGTAGATTGAAGTCTACACCTGGCTCTTGCTGCCAACGGCAACTGATGGACACTCTAGCTGATGTAATGTTTGGCTCTTTCTGATCCCTGTTTATTGACTGCACTCTGTTTTAATGTCCAGCCACACAGTATCAATGTCTGCTGAGGTGTCGAGGGAATGGCAGCCGTTCTAAACTGCTTTAATGTTGTTAATACAGGTGTTTGAGCCACTGTTGTGCTATCAGTCAGTATAACCACGTTTCCTTACGGCGCTTGCCCACGAAAAGAGGTGTGTGTGTGTGTGTGTGTGTGTGTGTGTGTGTGTGTGTGTGTGTGTGTGTGTGTGTGTGTGTGTGTGTGTGTGTGTGTGTGTGTGTGTGTGTGTGTGTGTGTGAAGTCCTGTCTGTTTTAAACCATTAACTTTTCGAGCTGTACTCAGACACAACCCTGAGTTTTGCGATTGCTCTAAACAAATGAAAACGTGTTCCTGGTCTCCTGACGTGTTTATAGGGCGGGGGGATTGGGCTTGGGTCCCAGACAGTGCAGTTATTATATTATCTTTAAGTATTAGTGAAGGACGGATGTGTATCGGTCCAGTGTGTGTGAAGGTGGATCAGCCTCTTTCTGTATTTACATTATTCAGGTTCATCACCCTTTTCTACATATAATTTATTTATCCTGGATTTCTTGCATTCACTGGTTGATTAAGAAAGAAGATACGTCCCTCACAAAGAGAAGAGGTGTGTTTGTGATGTGTTCCACATGGCCGCATGAAGACAAGGAGAAGAGAGGAGGGCGAGTCGCCATTCAGGTGAACAGACGGGTCAGCCTGGACACAATGCAGCAGCATGGGCACGATGCAGTGAGCAGCCATTGGACATTGAGCTGCTACGGGACGTCTCTGCCCCTCGGTCTCCAAAGCCGTTCTGATTGTTATTCACGTTCCCCTGTGGTTTCTGAGTCGTGGACCGCTAGCGTCATCCACTCTGTGACCGTGAAGCTACAGACGATGCAGCAGATTCCCTTCATGGGGTTTCTAACCTCATCACCTTGAGAACAACCCTGCTCACTTTAAAACAGTCGGTTGGTTGCTCGACAAAACCAACCATTGGCTGCGACGTTAAGGAGGTCTGGGCTCCATCGGTCTGCCTACCCTGAAGGATCACAACCTGGTCTACCTTCAGCCTCTACAGACCTGCAGTGTGGCAGGTCTGGTTACTAGAGGCAGAGGGGGTTCTCAGGGCTGTTCTGAGGGGACCCTGGGATTTCTCCATCATGCTCATTGGGACTGAGACTACAAAGGGCCTCACTGAACCAGGAGATGGACACTTTCAGGAGTGGAGATGAGGAGATGAAGGACGTGCAACTGGAACGGAGGGGAGCGGTCACCGAGGGCGATGCAGGTTACAGGAGGATGCTTGAGAGGAACCCAAGCTGGACAAACACCAGGTCTGACAGGCCTGAGAAGAAGACCAGGGAAGGGAGGAGACCTGGAGGGGTTGGGTCTATTGTGGAACGGTGGCTCCCGGCCACCCACCCCCCGCCCGCCTGCCTCTTCCTCTATCTTAGAGATAGCTCATTTTTATTTTTTATTATAGCTCAGCTTATTTATGTTCACATGAAAATTCCTCTTTATTTTACTAATATTCCAGCTGGGCTGTGTTAACCAGTAACGTCTAACATTGACTGTTGGGAAAGACTTTCTGATCAGAAGCTGCTCTCTGGAAAGGGGCTGAAAAGGTTGCCATAAAGATGGGCAAATTCTCAGATTTAATGACTATCAAACAGTGGTTTCCTCCATTCTCCTTCGTATGAATTATTATGAGAAACTACCAGGGCGTAACTGAGGAATAGAGGTTGGTTGTGGTCCAAACGATGGCCCTTACCAAGATCTTTCTTTGTTTTTTTTAAAGTTTGTTTCTCACAGGCTGGTATTTTGGAACAGGAAAATGGGGACATTTAGAAAATAGATTGAAGACTGCACTGACCATTTTAATGTCCATTTAAACAGGCCCTTTGAGAGCTCTAACACAATAATATTGGATATAGGTGCTGAGTCACACACACACACACCTATCAAACAAATAAATTGAAAATGGGAAATAACAAGACACATTCTTTGACAGATTCATAAACAGAGGACGTATTAAACCTAAACATCAAATGAGATGTTCTGCTCCAATGATTTTCTCATTATTGGAGTATTTTCTAGGGGGGATAAAAACAAGGGTGGTGCCGTCCATGAGAGGAGACTAGTCCGAGGCAATGAGGGCTTGTGGTGGAAGGCTTTGTACCGGGCCCTGCAGTGGGACGTACACATTGGAATGGAGGTCAAGCCTTGCTACTTATTTATCCAAACTGGAACTCCGAGATGAGATCAGGACTTCCAGACATTTGGAGCCTGCAAAGCAATTTAATGGAATCAGTTTGACTCTGTCTCGACAGGTCACAGAGAAGTGATAAGAAGGACTCTCAGAATAGTAATGTTCCTCTAACCGTCCCTCCTTTCCTTGCTAGGTAACGCAGGATTATTTAATTTAGCATTCAACAGGAGTTATTTTTAAGGACCATTCCTCTGCTGGTTAGTGACGTTTTTCTATTTTTGGTGCAGTATTATGACGTCATTGTTTTAGTTAGAGATGCACTGATCAGATTTTCTTACCGCAACGAATCATATTTATTGTAAATGTATGGGCAGCCGGTCCGATACCATCAACGTTTGTTTAGTTTACAGTGAAATATAGGCAAGAATTGTCAGGTTTGTTCATTTGTCATTTCTTTAAACACAGTTTTATAAAAACTATTTATGTGTTCGATAGATAGTGAAAGAGCCACTTTTATCGGGTCCTGCAAAAGGCCAATTGATCGGCCGATCCCATGTTAAGGGCTGATATCGGTCAAAAATTATCAGTGGCCGATCGATCGGTGCATCACTAGGTCTTTTCCATTCAGTCTCAGAATGACCTCATGGCCAAACAACTCTAGATCGGCTGTTTGTTTGCTCCCTCCTCTCTGCCAGTGGGGCGCCCTCCGCAAAACACATCGGAGAACACTGATTATGGAGAGTTGAGCGACTACAAAGGCCTCCGAACGTGGAATGCATCTCTGGACCTGAAAGGATTCCATATGAGCGGTTGCATCATCAGGTTTAATTGGACTGCTGGACGGGGCTCCACTTGGATCTCACTCCTTTGACGGACTCTGCTCTCCATACTTCTCGGTATTAATGGCTTGTTTCACAAACACAAAGCACAGAGCTTTCCTTTCAACCTATGCAGCGTATGGCTCCAACGGAACCGGTGGAAATTCAACCAGCCTCCGTTGAATGTGTGTTTATATTCACCGGACATGCAGTCCTGACATCGTCAGGAAAGGAAAACATATTTCTGGAACTGTTCTAAGGATAACAGCAGAGTATGTTTGTTCTTATATCAGTATCCCAAATACAAGAACCATGGATGACTTGTGCTCAGGCTGAGTCAATAGACGGCTTGATTTGATAAGCCAAATAAAGTAAGGTCAACAATGACGGGCCGCGGCCGTCCTCGCTGGATCGGAGCGCTGGGATTAATTGGCGGCCACACATTCCTGTCAACGTTCTGCTGAAGCGAGTGCTCTGCAGATTTCAGTGTAGGGTCAAAGTAAACCCTTCCCTAGCTTTTCGCTTTGCTCTTCCTCAACACAGATTAGGGATGATAGCTCCATTAATGGGAAGTGAAAGCAGGAGAAAATACACTTTATGCTTAATGTTTCACTGCAGATGACAACGATAAGAAATATGTCCCGTCGACGGATTTCATGGTTGCTGCAGTTTAGCAGATGTTCAGCCCCCCCTCTCTTCCTGCAGCCCCCCTCTGCGGTCCCTCCATTCCCCCTCCTATAGTAGAAATGATAGTCATGCCTTTTAGGTGGCTTTTGTGCAGCCATGAATGTCACCTTGATCGATTTTTATTGTATTTTATATTTATTTTTGCACGCCTCTTCATCTCCGCCTGCAGACTGCATCTCCTCGTCTCCTCGTCATCTCCACCTGCAGACTGCGTCTCCCCTCGTCTCTCATCTCCTCGTCCTCTCCCTGTCTTCAGCGACCTTGCTGCTCCGCTGTCTTCTGGGCGTCTTTGCTGACATGTCCTTCCTCTCTCTCCCTGGTGGTTCTGTTTCTGCCGTACAGCGAGGCTCCAGGGCAGGATAGAGGGCCTTATGGAGAGCCTTATGGAGGGTACAATATGCCCTCAGTCATCTCCAGGGCAAGCGTGTTGACATGATGTGCGTTTGGAGACGATGAACGAAAGACCAATAACCGTATCCCCCCCCAAGCCAGAATACGGGGCGCCCCGATCCAGAAGGGTGAATTAGCGCTGGAATTCCCTGGCCCCCGCTGTGCCTCTCATTAGCAGGGGCCCGGCGGCAGGCTGGAGCTGTTATCACTGATGGCCGCCCCCCACTGCGGATCAGGCCCCCATTTATTCAGGCGACCCCTCGACCCCGTGCAGCGTCCTGATTACGGCTTATTCTCTCGGCCACGGCTAACGGCCGGATTAGCGTTCCTGCTAGGTGGTTTCCGGTTCTTTCCTGCTTGGTGGTTTCCCGTTCCTTCCTGCTCGGTGGTTTCCGGTTCCTTCCTGCTCTGTAGTTTCCAGTTCCTTCCCGCTAAGTGGTTTACGGTTCCTTCCTGCTTGGTGGTTTACGGTTCCTTCCTGCTCGGTGGTTTACGGTTCCTTCCTGCTCGGTGGTTTACGGTTCCTTCCTGCTCTGTGTTTCACGGTTGGTGGTTTACGGTTCCTTCCTGCTCTGTGTTTCACGGTTGGTGGTTTACGGTTCCTTCCTGCTGTGTTTCACGGTTGGTGGTTTACGGTTCCTTCCTGCTCGGTGGTTTCTGGTTCCTTCCCGCTAGGTGGTTTACAGTTCCTTCCTGCTCTGTGTTTCACGGTTGGTGGTTTACGGTTCCTTCCTGCTGTGTTTCACGGTTGGTGGTTTACGGTTCCTTCCCGCTCGGTGGTTACCGGTTCCTTCCTGCTCGGTGGTTTCCGGTTCATTCCTGCTCTAACGTGTTTCTGTTGTGATCTCTCCCTTCAGGTGGTGTGGGCTGAGCAGCAGGTGGTCAAACAGCGACGGAAGCGGGACATTTACACAGAGCCGTCAGACCCAAAGTTCAGAGACCAGTGGTACCTGGTGAGTCGCTGCTCCTTTAGAGGCATGAGACCCTGACGCTACGATAGAGAAGAGAGAAGTACGACTTTAGAAGATTTTAATTGATTCACAACAGTCTGTTTTAAATGGTAAGGATCACAGCAAGCAGTGCTCCAAATGTCAGGTACTCTGTGTCCACCCAGCCAGGGAGCCACAGGCTGATACACAGCAACACAGTGTTATAGTGGTCTGGATGAGAGCCGTGTTTTAGCAGGGAAACATGCCTGTGCAATAATGGGATATTGTTAAATCTTTGTAATCCGTCGCTCTCTCTCCCTGTCTTTTTGTTTCTGTGTCTCTCTCTCTCTCACTTTGTCTCTCTATGTCTCTTTCTCTCTCTCCCTCCTGTGTGTTCTCCTCTATTCACTTCCTCGCTGGATCCATCTCTGACTTAAATATAATTAAAAATTACGACTGGGTTTTGCACAAACTCAATGCTGCGGCCTTCATGCTCACTCCTTTGTCTGTTTTAATAACGCTCCATTCCAGCCTTCTCCTTACATGTGGCCTGATCTGCCCCCTGGAAAGGAGAATGAGTCAGTATATGAATATTCACAATCAGAGGGTTCCATGTTTCTGGAATTAAATCCGTTCATTTTAAGACCATCTCCATCAGCTCTGTATGCATTCTAGAATCGTAGCCTCTCTCAAGCGCAAAGGAAGAAATGGCATTTAACCAAATGCCAGTCTGAATGTCGAGAGCCCTGGACACTGATTTCTATTTGCCCGTTCGCTGCTGACAGAGCCACTCAAGGGAGGGTCTGCCGTTAACTCAGATTAAAGATTGAGGCCAGTGATGCGGTCCATAGCACACCGCTACGAGCAAACGACAACATCTCCCACGTCCCACCCACCCTACCCTGTCCTCATAGCATCCCCACTTAGTGAGGAGGAGGGTCATCGATGTAAACCTGTCTGCTGGTCGCACCTCTCACAGGCCCTCTTTCATCAAAACGTCTTGTAGAATCCTTGTTTTGCCTCCATGCCGTTAAAGAGTGTTTGAGTGATGGCATGTCTTGTTCTAATCTTGTTTTCCTGTGTTCAGAACAACGCCAACCACCGCGACCTGAACGTGAAGGGCGCATGGGAGCTGGGCTTCACCGGGAAGGGGGTGGTGGTTTCTATTCTGGACGACGGCATCGAGCAGAACCACCCCGACTTGGCACAAAACTATGTAAGCATCTTCCTGTTTCACAGCCTGGACCAAAGAGGTGGCATCCTCTGAAAGTGTGAAGCTAGCGTTTCTGAAACAATGGGGTGGATATGACACCCCTTTGGCACTTTGAGGGACGACTTTTGGCACTTCTGCTACTCTGGCCTCCGACTGTTAATTTAAGAAATCCTTTCAAGTGACCATATTAATCTTGTTAGATTTAGGTTTTTGTTGTTTTGCTTTTCTGTGCAGAAACCAATTTCTCTTGATGCCACATATTAGCGTGTGACCTTGTTACTGCCTTCCTTTGTGTTTGTCTCTGATCGGAAGGGAGATGAGAGCAGCAGCGGTTGATTTAGAAAACTCAGAGCGTGACCTCCTATCTTTGATTTCTATAAACATTCAGATGTTTACATGCATTTTGATTTGGAGAATTGCAGAAGGGCCAACTTTTGACTTATTAATGTGGTAGATCCAACCCTTTATGAGAACAGTTAACCTCATAGTGATGGGTAAGCTGATGTCTGGTTCTCATGTCCCCATAGTGACGGGTTAGCTGATGGGTTCACTGATGTCTGGTTCTCATGTTTCTCTAGTGACGTGTTGGCTGACGGGTTAGCTGATGTCTGGTTCTCATGTCTCCATAGTGACGGGTTAGCTGATGGGTTCGCTGATGTCTGGTTCTCATGTTTCTCTAGTGACGTGTTGGCTGATGGGTTAGCTGATGTCTGGTTCTCATGTCTCCATAGTGACGGGTTAGCTGATGGGTTAGCTGATGTCTGGTTCTAATAGTTTGTGTCTCTCTGTAGGACCCTGATGCAAGCTACGACGTCAACGACGGGGATCCAGACCCCCAGCCTCGTTACACACAGCTGGACGACAACCGGTAAAGAAATGTTTCTGAATCGTGTTCCTATTCACAAACCTGCACTGACATCTGATCACATGGGTCAAATATAAATGCAGAGAAGTTAAGAAATCAGCTTTTACTGCCCTGGCCTGCAGCCCATATATGGACATGTGGACCTCCTGAGGGCGTCTCACCTGTTGGATGGGATTGAACGAAGTGTGTTAGTTCTAGCGCTGCAGCGAAGTGCCTCTCAACTCTGAGAGCGTCTGTGATCCCCTCCCCTCGGTGTGTTTCCAAAGTGGCTTTAATGAGTTATTTGTGGTGCTCTGAAGCTTTGGGCCCCCTGCCAAATGCTCCTTTCTGTATATTAAAGCCCCCTAATGGTGGGAAGAGTGGCTCAGAGCTGGGGGCTGATGAAAGTCAAACGGCCCGAGGTAAGACGGAGCGCTCAGACGGAGCGTTCAGACGGAGCGCTAACGTCCTGAGGAGCCGCCAGTATGACGGTACTGGAGGTCTCTACTGACGATGGTACCTCAGGTCTCTACTGACGATGGTCTCTCCGGTCTGTACTGACGATGCTCTCTACTGACGATGGTACCTCCGGTCTGTACTGACGATGCTCTCTACTGTCGATGATACCTCAGGTCTCTGCTGACGATGGTCTCTACTGACGATGGTAGCTCAGGTCTCTGCTGACGATGGTCTCTACTGACGATGGTAGCTCAGGTCTCTGCTGACGATGGATTCTTCTGACGATGTTACCTCAGGTCTCTACTGACGATGGTACCTCAGGTCTCTACTGACGATGGTACCTCAGGTCTCTCCTGACGATGGTACCTCAGGTCTCTGCTGACGATGGCCTCTGCTGATGATGGTACCTCAGGTCTCTACTGACGATGGTACCTCAGGTCTCTGCTGACGATGGTACCTCAGGTCTCTGCTGACGGTGGTACCTTAGGTCGCTGCTGACGATGGTCTCTTCTGACAATTGTACCTCAGGTCTCTACTTACGATGGTCTCTACTGACGATGGTCTCTACTGACCATGGTTAAGGTTCCTACACTGGAGGGTTGAGGTTTCTACAGGGTAGGGTTAACTGAGGTTTTTGCAGTGGATGATGTCCATGCCGTTCAACAGCAATCTTTATGTTAATGTATGTATAAAAGTATATTTTCATCATAACTGTCAAATAGCAAATTATGGAATTCATTGGGGGGGGCGAACAGTTTTCCAATAAAGAGCTCCTAATGAGGTCCAAGATATGCTTCGACCCCTACAGCAGGTTAGGGGCTCCACGGTTAAAGGAAGACTGGTGACGTGTCCTCCATGTTTGGAGACTTTCGCTCGCTCTGTGTAGCCTACAGAGGCCTTGGAACTACAATCATGGCTCAGCCCGGTGTGTGTGTGTGTGTGTGTGTGTGTGTGTGTGTGTGTGTGTGTGTGTGTGTGTGTGTGTGTGTGTGTGTGTGTGTGTGTGTGTGTGTGTGTGTGTGTTCCTGAATGCCCACCTCTGTCCACCTCCATAAAGCTCTCTTTCTTGCTGCTGGCGGTGAGGACGGCCCCGTGGTGATGCGTCCATCAGAGCTCCGTTTGTCCCGGACAACACTCCACCCCGCTCACCGCGTGCCAGGGCTTCCTCTGCCGGCTGCTTTGAGGACTCAGACCCTGAGGGTTCCCGCTCCCCGTAAGGATTAGGACTCTTTCTTCTCTCCAGACTCTCTGAGGAGCAGAGTCCAGCATTAGGAACAGTCGAAGAATGTGGGGCTGATCCACTTAGGGAAGAAACGCCAGTTCTCAAGAGGACTGAGGAGCCGTTAGTCGGCTGCTGGTCGAGCAGCCGTCCGTCTGCGGCTCACAGCCAGACTGGAGCAGAGCAGGTTACACTAAACATGCCTTCAATAGCAGGCAGATGTGCAGCCGCTGTCGACCTAAAGCCATTATCTTATTAGCCAGCAGACAAACTGGTGTTTGTCAATGCAGGGGTTTTCTGTTTTGCTGTGTATGTTACGTTTTCTGGGACTTGAAGATGTGTGAAACATGAAGTGAAACAACAGCTCCTATAAAACCCTGGTGTTGTGGTGTGTCGGGGCTGTTGTTCAGGTGATAAATACTCGGTTTGGCTGCGATCTGGTTGTTTGTGATGCTGTATCAGAGAGATGTGTTGTGCTCCGGTGCTGTTGTTGTGTCTCTAGCTTTAATCATCACACCCTGCGTCTCCTTCCCAGCTGGTAAAAATACTTTACCTCCAGAATCTCATGAAAGTCCTGACAAACACATCGGTTTGCAAAAGGTTAGGAAAAAATGGATACAAAACTGCTTTTTCTTCCATGTTTCAGTCTCTCAACGGGGTGTTTAATGAGACAATATCTTCAGTTGTGCTTGTGAAATATCTTGCTGCAACACTTAAGTTGTATTACTCCCGTAAATGATCTTCAGTGCATGGAAATCTCGTTCCTTTGCTGACTGCTGCAGCAGGTTGATCGATTCTGTGTTCAGTTCAGTCAGAGGCCTGCTCCGTGGACCTCATTTAGTGCACCCTATAAACATTAGCGGTTCCATAGAGCAGCTCATTAGTAACCTGATTATAAATATGAGCAGGGCGCAGTTGATCAGAGTTACCTTTGAGGCGACCCGCAGACTAATGATCAGCCATTGGCCAGACCTCACAGAGCGATAATGATTTTCTTCAGCTAATTAGGCAAATGCAAGATGGAAAAACTGAAAAGTAAACTGTGGTTGTCGCCTCCCTTCTATAAATCCCCAGTTCTGTGGAGAGCGGTTGGACTTCCTCCAAGGGGGGGGACTGGGGGGGACTGGACTGGGAACAGAGCAGTGGTTATGTCAAAATGGTTACATGATTTCATGTTTAATCTGGTGTGTGTGTGTGTGTGTGTGTGTGTGTTTGTGCAAAAGCGGTTTACCTTAAATTGCCAATGGTAAAGATGTTTTGTTTCGTTCTCTTTAGTGATGAGCGGTATCTCCTACCAGACGCCCAGTTTGTCAGCGTTATAATTAGTAGGCCCCGTCTCCAGGGTGACACCTCTTCCTGTGAAGCATAGTAACTGAGTGTACATCAAATTACACACAACTCTTCCAGTTCGCCACTTTAAGTCAAGTCCATAATCGTCAGACTGAGCAGCACGGCTGTCAAGTATCTGAGTCTTGTTATGTTGCCATCTTTAAAAATAGCCAGGCGGTTAAATGGTTCAATAGCCATGAAATCTCTCTGCGACTCATAAACCATGTAATCTCTCAGGGGTTAGGAGACTCTATGTTAATAAAAACCATTCTTAAAACGGGTCAAAGGCCATACAGATTTAAGGAATTGTAGTGTGTGAAGGAGGGGTGATGAAGGGGTGATGGATGGGTGGAGGAGGAGGAGGGGTGAGGGAGGGGTGTTCGAGGGGTGAGGGAGGGGGGGTGGAGGGGTTATGAATGGGTGTATTTAAGAGTGGTCTCTGTAGAGATGTCCTCCCAGACTCCCAGAGACTGAATACTAATGCTGCGTTATCCTCGGCCGGCACCAGACACATGTCTGGCGGAGCTCTTCATGTACTGTTAACGGCGGGCCTCTTCATCCACTACAGACCGTAGACTACAGGACTACAGGAGGCCGTGTCGCGCTAGTTGTCCGTCTCTTGGGGCTATAAGGAGCGATCGCTTTCAAATGATCGTTATGATAGAAATGCCATGCATGGATATAACTTTATAGTGACTCTGGTTATTATGTATTGCGTTTAACAACGTAAAGCAGTAATAGTACCATGTGCTTTGTTTTGTTTCGGCTGGGGCATGTGGAACCTCTGCACACTGCTGCTATCGTTGGGGTTTAAGAAGGTATTCTCTCTTCCTCTTCGTTATGCTGGGAAGCTCTCTCGATCCGCTGGGAAACAGCCGATTCAAACTGGATCCAGAGGAGAGCGGAGGAGTGTACCTGAGGCAAACCCTTCAGATCAGACTTGCTCAGAAGCTGAGCCGCCTGGAGGCTAGAGCTTACACAGCGCCTTTATGGCGACGGGTTAATCTAATTCTGCTCCCTCCCTGGTGTGATGGAGCCTGGCCTCTCACTCTGTGCCCTCACTCTGTGCCCTCACTCTGTGACCTCACTCTGTCCCCTCATTCTGTCCTCTCACTCTGTCCTCTCAATCTGTCCCCTCACTCTGTCCTCTCACTCTGTCCGCTCACTCTGTCCTCTCACTCTGTCCCCTCACTATGTCCTCTCACCCTCCTCCCTGATGTGATGGAGTACGTCCTCTCAATCCTTGTCCACCCCTTCCCTCTCCAAGCTCCAAAGCGCTGCAAGGTCACAGCGGCTGGCCGCTGCATGGCCGGATCTCTGGAAATTAACCATCCTTCAGGATCAATAGAGGCTGAACTGGGAGCCTTCCTGGTTCTGCTCCAATAGAACCGGCCGGGAGGCTCCACGTCTCCACGGCAGCTCATAGTTTGCGTTCTCATCTCCTGCTGGGTGAGCTCAGTGGTCTCGCACTGCGGTCAATATCTCAAGGGAGGAGGAGGAGGGTGCATTAACCTGATGGCTGCTCTTCTTTATTACCGTCATCGGATCACAGTTTCTGCTGCTGTCAATGACTTCATTGAAATAATGAGTCTGCATTTGTTTTCAAAGCATCCTTTTAACAATGAAATGTTTCTCTCCCTCCTCTCTCTTCCTCCCTTCTCTCTCTCCCTGTCTCCCGGTCTTCCCCCTCCCACCCTAGGCACGGGACACGTTGTGCAGGAGAGGTCGCAGCTGTGGCTGACAATGGAATATGCGGCGTTGGCGTGGCTTATAATGCAAAGATCGGAGGTACTGCGAAGAATGACTAATACCCTCTCTCACTCACTCTCTCTCTCGCCCTCTCTCTTGCTCTCTCTCTCGCCCTGTCTCTCGCTCTCTTGCGCTCTCTCTCACTCACCATCTCTCGCTTTATCTCTCGATCTCGCTTGCTCACTCTCTCTCATGCTCGCGCCCACTCTCTCTCTCCCCCTCGCCCTCTCTCCCCCTCGCTCTCTCACTCTAACTCTCTCGCTCTCTCGCTGGGCCTTGACTTTATATTTCATCCTCAATTTCCTCTTGGTTTCTTGGGGAAAACACGCCTGCTGCTCTACTCTCCTCCATCCAGGTGATCGCTCCGTGGGCATGCGTAAACATCGTGAATAAATCTCCTCATGGGGTACAGGAGAAACGCAACACCCCACGCAGGCCACTGTCTGCACGACGCTCACGTTTGTGGATCCAATCGTGTTTTCGTTTTAAGAAAATATTTTGTGCAGACAGCGGTATCAGCCTGATCCATAGCGGGCCTAACGGCCCTCATCATAATGAGGCGCATGGTGAGGACCGCGTGGTATCAGCCTGGTCCAACGCGGTCCTCACAGCCTCATTATGATGAGGCTGTTAGGGAGGCGGGGAGCTAGGAGGCCGCACCACAGGGGAGCGCGTTATCAAGTGGTTACAATGGAGCACGGAGCGGATCAATCCTCATGTTCATTTAAATACACCGGGGGACATTTAAGGGGTTTTAAACATAAGGAAATGTGTTCTGGTAATCACCACTGTATGAAGAGACATGGACAGCAGCTCGATACATGGGAACGGGATCTGGAGCGGCGTGGAGAACGCATCGATTGTCCTTCTCTCTCTGTGAAGAGTCTCCCAGAGCTCCCAGTGGTGCACCATTCTAGTGGTACTGGGCTCAGTGGTCTGCTCTCCGACCCGGTCGTACCCCAGGGGCAGCGGGGATTCAGAGAACGGTCGGCGCTGGGCTTCTCTTGTGGGGAAGCTGAGCTTCTGGAAACAACAGGAAGTACACTGTAGATATACAGTGTTTGTAATATGCAAATGTGCTGCTATTTCTGGTGAAGAAGGTGTCCTATATAAAATGCTAATAGGAGTGGTGAACTCTATTGGATGCTGAAGGTGGTCCATGCTATATTTCTTGGCACAGAAAAACGATAATTCCATTTTGGTGCGCACCGCTCCCGGTTATGGTAGACCTATTTTAAGCGGGCCAGAGCTGCATCATCCTGGATATTTTGTGTGGAGCCTTTTTTTTTTTTCCATAACCTTGTCAGAATGTTAGAAAAACATTTTTAAATCCCAGAATAAACCAGCGTGTATGTGTTGTTCTGTTTGTGCTTAGATTGTAAGCAGGAGAGCTCCCTCAATAAATCCCTGCTCACCACGGCAACCATCTACCGCGTTAACCATCCGGTGCCCTCTACCTACTGTACACCCTGCATCGTGTTCCCGTACTGTACGACAGAGGTGGTTATGTTCTCCATGAATAATAGCCTGTGGTACAGTGCGAGCCAGGGTGTGTTCTGCTTTTAATTAGAGCTTCATTTATTCCAGAGCGTCGTAGCCCGGGTGTACGCAGGCGCCCTGCTGGGCTCCAACTCGCAGCTCTGAGCCGCTCTCCTCCCGCTCCTGACGGACGCGTAGTGAGCGTTGGGTGTTGAGCGGCAGGTTGGAGCGTTTGATTCACATCAGAGCGACTGAGACAAACGCAGAGGAGCTCAGGGGAAGGACCTGGGCTCTCACACACGTACAGAGACACGCACACGTACAGACACCCACACGTAGAGACACGCACAGGGCCTGCACAGCGACACGCAAAGAGACACGCACAGGGACACATATACAGACACACACAGACATACACACACGTACAGAGACACACACAGAGACACACATTGTGGTCACCCGCTTCCCAATGTGCCGGGTTCCAGGTACGAATCACACGCTGAAAGAGGGTTAAGCCGCACTCGGCATTTATTGCAATGATCTCCGACAGGGAACAAAATCACTATCTATAGGGTCTCCGTGAGCCTTAGTCGATCGTGGTCTTGAGCGCTTCCTTCTTGCCATTCGCTCCCGTTCTTCCCTCTCGTCCGTTCTCGTGCCCCTTTTTAAGATGGCTCCCGGGCCTTTTCCTCCCTCCGGCCAGGTGTCCCCTATCTCGCTGATTGGGGGGAGAGAAGTGATGCTCTCTGTCACCGGTTAGTGGGTGGCGGCGGTATACGCCGTCCAACACTAATCTTCGGACCCGCCCGAGCCGAGGTTTAAGGGGCGGGATGCCACAACATACATACAGAGAAACACGCATACACACCCAGAGACACACAAACTGACAGAGACACACACACACACACACACACACACACACACACACACACACACACACACACACACACACACACACACACACACACACACACACACACACACACACACACTGTTTGTGCGTAGCTTGAATACAGATGACGAACACAGCAGTGTGTGTGTGTGCTGTCAACAGTGCAGAGATGCAGCAGCTCACTGGTTGAATACTTCAGCACCTGGTAAAAAATGAAATAAAAGACTGGAGGTGTTTTTAAGCAACAACCACTCTGGATTCCTGGTGTGTGCGTCTCCATGACGATGGATGTGAGGGGCGGCCTGCAGCCCCCATGCTGAGGAGATGGTTCGGTCCGGCGCTGTGTAAAGGCGTCTCCACCCCTTCCTATACGTCAACTCCCCTGCTCTGACCCGTGGAGACACCAGTGTTATTATACTGTATGTTCTTACATCAGGAAGTGGCTGAGTGTGGAGAAGGAGGAGAGGATAGCTGGACCACGAGATTGAATCGGTCTCCTATCAGTTTTATTTTTTTCTGTCTCGTCCCAAACAGAACGGGATCAAACCGGCTCTTATCCCCCGGCCTGTCCATCAGCCCTGTAGCTTGCCTGTTTGAACGATGAGATCATCGTTTGGCCTCCATTGTGGATCCTCTGAAACAAAACACTTAAAGTCAACCAATAGATTTGATCAATTTTCAAAAATAAAAAGCATTTTTTTTCCCTTCCTTCGTTCCTTCAGGGCTGTGACTCCAGTTATTGTATTACAGTGTACATTAGCTATTATATTACAGTATACAGTACAGTTATTAAATTACACTGTACACTTATGATATTACAGTACACAGCCTAACACGACACATCAAAGAGGGATCACCCAGAGAGCCACCTCCATGAGGAGCTCCTGGCTGAACAACCCTGAAGAACGCGCTGTTCTTTAACGCTTTGTGTGACACCTCCATGGCTGCCATGGAAACGTCCTTGATGCGTGGCGTGTTGCGTGTCATGAAGCCTGAGCCCGGCGTGTTGCGTGGCGCGTGGCCCCGCTTATTTAATGCTTCTGCAGGAGGCCCCTTGGAGAGCTGGCTTTTGCTGACCTGGGCGGCTTCCTCCCCGTCTCCTCCTCCTCCTCGCCCTCTCCTCCTCCTCCTCCCTGTCTCCTCCTCCCTGTCTCCCCCTCACCGCTCCACCTCCTCCTCCGCCTCCTCCTCCCTGTGTGACCTCCTACTGTGTGTTGTGTGTCCAGGTGTGCGCATGCTGGACGGGGAGGTGACGGACGTGGTGGAGGCCCAGTCCCTCAGCCTGAACCCGCAGCACATCCACGTGTACAGCGCCTCCTGGGGGCCAGAGGACGATGGCAAGACGGTGGACGGCCCCGCCAAGCTGGCCAAGGACGCCTTCCTGCGTGGCGTCACAGAGGTGTGTGTGTGTGTGTGTGTGTGTGTGTGTGTGTGTGTGTGTGTGTGTGTGTGTGTGTGTGTGTGTGTGTGTGTGTGTGTGTGTGTGTGTCTGTGTGTGTGTGTGTGTGTGTGTGTGTGTCCACTAGCCGACTAAAAGCACAGTTTTTATAGTCAAAATGACCTTTTGATTGGCTCATTGTTCTGACCTTCTGTTCCTGACCCTGAAGTGCTTCGGTCAGAAGGTGGGGTCAGGTGTGGCTGGTAAACGCTCACCTCATATCTCCATCTTTAATCTGGTCTCTGGGTCAGGGGGTGTCAGGTCACATTCTGCCAGTGATTTGTTAGTCGTTGGGTAATGAACACTGGGACTGACCTTCTCCCTGAGGAGGGAGGTTGCAGATGGAGAACCGCAGGCCTCAGGAGGCTGAGATTGGATCTGATAACGGAAGGACTGAGAGAGTCGAAGTTAAGATGAACACGAGGTGAATAAAGTGACAGGAGAGGGGAGGCCTGGGGAGAGAGATAGGGGGCGAGAGAAGGAGGGGGGAAGGAGGGAGGGAGGGAGAGCAGCAGGGATGCCCTGTGATATTACTCTACGGTGATGCTGGGACATTGATAGTGCAGTGCTGGGGTTTGTTGGCACACGGCCCCTGAGGTCTGGCCTCACTGTCAGCCTCTATTTATGAGCTCTAATTCTTTAAGTGGCCGCGCGGGCCAGGCGGTGACTGCAGCGCTTATAATGCCCCGTCTTAACCGGACCTCAGAGACCATAGAGAGAGAGTGTCGTAGCGGGAGAGAGTGTCACAACGAGAGAGTGCAGTGAGATAGTGAGGTAACATCAGAGTGTCCTAACGAGGGAGTGTCTTAATGAGAGAGTGCCATAAAGAGAGAGTGAGGTAAAATCAGAGTGAGGTAACATCAGAGTTTCCTAATGAGGGAGTGAGGTAACATCAGAGTGAGGTAACATCAGAGTTTCCTAACGAAAGAGGGTCCTAACGACTGTCTCCTTAGGGTCGCGGCGGTCTTGGCTCCATCTTCGTGTGGGCCTCGGGGAACGGCGGGCGGGAGAAGGACAGCTGTAACTGCGACGGCTACACGGACAGCATCTACACGCTGTCCATCAGCAGCTCCACCCAGAACGGCAACGTGCCGTGGTACAGCGAGGCCTGCTCCTCCACCTTGGCCACCACCTACAGCTCGGGCAACCTCAACGAGAAGCAGATCGTGAGCCGCCTAACACAAAGTCATCCGCATTCACACCGTCCACACACACTGAGAGACGGATCTAGACGGGCATGTGTGGAGACACACACACCTAGGGGTGTGTGTGTGTGTGTGTGTGTGTGTGTGTGTGGAGTTTGGTTTAGCGGGCTCTTTCCTGGCATTAGATTAGCACGGTAAAGGATATGGATATGTATGGCTGTGTGTCAGGAGCTGGGCCCCTGGAGTGCTGATTTCATTACTGCGCCGACATTTACATAAACTAGTCCTGCCAAGAGCCTCTCTGGGACTGGGTTGTGCAGCGCCCAGCGCTGTCGCACACATTGTTTCACACACTGTTTCACACTCCGACACGCAGAATGGAGGAGTGTAGCGGGCAGCGTGAGGACAGCCCCTGACACGTCCTCACAGTACGGCCCTCCGCGCACCAACGCCTGCTCCTTTAATTGACCTGTCACTCAGGAGGAGGAGGCGTGTCATGGATTATGTTGGGCAGACAAACTTTTCCTGTACACCATGCAGCATTAATCAGCTTCATTCAGACGGGATGGTCGGGGTAATCGGGGCGGGATCAGGCTGAATAAAGCGTTTACTCCATGACATTCAGTGTACTGGTCGGAAAAATAGTGATTGTTATTTATAAAGTCTTGTGCGTTGGCCCTGCGGCAGCGGTCGGGGTCGCTGCCCGGTACAGACCCTGCAGTGGGCCAAGCCCCCGGCGTCCCAACGCAGTGCCTACAGAACGGAACAGGATACATATCTCTGGGCAGTGGTCCTCGGTTAAAGGTTCTCTGATCGTTCTGAGCGGCGGTTGACTGGAGGAGGAGAAGGAGGAGGGGCTCAACGGGTAGAGAAAGTAAAATAGATTGCATGGTGAAGGAGGAGCGCAGGCGGTGTAACGGTAGGAGGAGGTCGGTTGAGCAGGGAAGAGGAGCAGGGAAGAGGAGCAGAGAGGAGGAGGAGGAGCAGAGAGGTGGAGGAGGACTTCAGATAATGAGCACGATGGCCCTGAATATCCAGTCCAATATATTCATGTTTTTAATTTATTTTAATCGTGTTCATAAAGGAGGATAACACGTCCCGGTCTGTCGTGGGGCTGCCCTCTGATTTAACGTTACCGTCTCAAAATAATTATTGCAATTTGACCTTCGAGCCCTCCTCATTATGCAGCATAATGTATTTAAAGTGCACTGATTTACATGTAGTCCTCAATACCGCTTCTTAAACCTCACCACACCACCACCACCACACACCAACACCATCGCAATCACCAGCCCCACTACCACCACCTTTACCACCACATCAACACCACCACATACCAACACCAACACCATCATCACTACACCCCACCACCACCCCCACCATCTCATCCCCCCTGTGCTCCTCCCCTGACAGATCACCACAGACCTGAAGTCGAAGTGCACCGACTCCCACACGGGGACGTCGGCCTCCGCCCCGCTGGCCGCCGGCATCATCGCCCTCGCCCTGGAGGCCAAGTGAGTCCTTCTGCATCATCACCGCCTCTTTATGTTCCTGTGCATCAGCACCAAGTCCCCGCCCCTAACCCCCCCACATCCCTCTCACGCACTAATTGTACGTTGTACGTCCTTGCACTTAAAAATAGTACTTGCATGCATTTGTAGCATCTTATCCTAGCTGTCTCTGTTGTACACGGTGTGGCAACCCGGCCCCGTGAGTGTCTCTATCCCTCGGTAATCAACACACGTCAAAGACCATTTAAAGCCAAAAGAGGCTTTTATTCAAAAGTCAACGGAAACCGCGTGGGTCTGTGCCCAACACGGGGAAAACGAAAATAATCCCAGTGGCTCCATGAGCCACCAAAGAGTCAGGGTCATTGTCTTTCCGGCACGGCCGGTCTCCTCCCTGGAAGTGGGATATCGTTCCCATCGGGCGGTGGGTTCAGCACTGCCAACGTCGTCCGAGTGTGCGTGCTCCCTCCTGAGTGCTGGGAGAAGGTCCGCTAAATCTACTGGTCCTGCCGTCCGAATCGGGCCCTGGAGGTTCCCTGGTCCACACGTGCTTCCAGCTTCCCCCCCCCTGAGAAAGCATGCTACAGCCTTTTAATGGTACCTGGTCTTTCTCCTCCTCCACCGCAGGTGTTCTCCATTGAACTGATTAGTGTTGCGCAATGGACGCTCTCTGGTGCCGACTGGTGGATATCGGGGGTATACGCCATCCACCACCTCTCCCCTGGGTCGCCTGGCCCGAGGGGTTTGGACCGGGTTGCCACAACGGGGAATGGGTTAACCTAGTGAGAATTAGTGCTTGGCACTTGGTTCTATCAACATCCTTACTGTACCGACAGCGATATATTGTTATTTCTCTTTCTTCTGACAAATGTACTTATTGTGAGTCGCTTTGGATAAAAGTGGTTGCTAAACGCCCTGAATGTGAACGTAAATGAGTCCTCCTTCATTATTTGCATTTCTTCGTTCAGCACAACCTTCACATGCTGCCCTCCCGCTCGCTAAAAGCCTCTTCTCTGATTGGACAGGAGACAGAGCCACCACCATACAGCGTGTTGAACTCCGATGTGTGTTTTTTCCTCTGAGTGAAGTGCATTTTTGTCACCGTGTGAAACTTTTATTGGGAGCGTTTTTCATCTGCGTTACAGCCGACTGAGTTTCAATTAAGACATCAAGTCACGAGGGCTCCATCGCGTTCCACTCTGGAACAAGATTGAAAGAGCTCTGAATTTCAGAGCTTCAGCTGTTAGAACTCTTCACAGAAGGTTGCGCCCCGGTATTTTCCATTGTTTCTGTTTTTCATTGTCATGTTAATTCCAGATCTTCAGTCTGATTCAAACAGGCTTTAACCGCTGACTGTCTGACCAGAGCAGCTCTGAGGTCAGCCTGCTGCAGCAGCTGCCCGCTGACCGTGTAACAAGCACATGACTTCATCACATCCATCATCCGTTCATAATTAAGAAGTCGTTACGCACACAGATCAGCTGGGTTGGAAAGGATTACAATCTCTGGTCCTTGGTTTGATAGTCAAACGCGTCCCAACGTAGAGCTGATATTATCGGGACTCGAACCTTCGGTCTTCGTATCGTCTGGACCGCTTGTGGTCTTAGTGGTTTCTCCTTCCTGCTCCGGTTCCTCGGTCGCAGCCTCGCCTGGATCCATCGGTGAATGAATGGATGAATGAGTGTTCTGATGTTGTCCTCCGTGTGGCTCCAGCACCAACCTGACCTGGAGGGACATGCAGCACCTGGTGGTCCGCACCTCCCACCCCGCCCACCTGCTTACCAACGACTGGAAGACCAATGGGGTCGGCCGCAGAGGTACCCCCCCCCTCCCCACTCCTCCTCCTGGCGCTCCTCCTCCTCTACTCCCTCACTCGTCCTCCTGGCTCTCCCTCTCCTCCTCTCCTTCTCCGCCTTCTGTCTCTCCCCCTCCTGCTCTCGCTCTCCTCCTCCTCCCGCCTCTCCCTCTCCTCCTCCTCACCCCATATTAGCTCTCTCACTCCGCCCTGGTCTTCATACCAGCCAGCCTCTTGGTCTCCACATACTGATTAGAATCGATCGTGTGTGTGTGTGTGTGTGTGTGTGTGTGTGCGCCAAGCCCTGGCAGTTGAGAGCAGCGAGTGTTGAAGCACTAAGCGTTAATCTCCCATTGAGGTGACTGGTGATGAGGCTGATTCTGCGTGTGATTGGTCCTCAGTGAGCCACTCGTACGGCTACGGCCTGCTGGACGCCAGCGCCATGGTGACGCTCGCCAGGAACTGGACCAGCGTGGGCCCGCAGCAGAAGTGTGTCCTGTCCATGGTCTCAGTACCCAGGTAAAGCACGCACACACACACACACACACATGCAGAAACACACAGACACGCAGACACACATGCAGGCATGCAGACACACGCGCAGGCATTCAAACACACACGCATGCAGACACACACATGCAGGGTTGCACACACGCAAACCCAAACGGAGGGACTGAGCGCTACGAGTCCTGGAACGCCGCTTCTCTGCAGCCCGTGATCAGCCCACCGTGACCTCTGGTGACCTTTGCCCTCGCCCCAGAGCTAGACCGCAGCTTCAGCGCGGCGGCGGTGCTGGTGGAGGCGGTGGTTCAGGTGGTGGTGGTGGTGGTGCTGTCTGCCCGCGCGTGACGGCGCTGTCATGATCTGCTGCTGTCACGCGTGACATGTCTTCATTTCTGTCCGGGCGCAAGCTGAAGACTTTAATGCTCCGATGGGTTGGGGGTGTGTGTGACTGTGTGTGTGTGTGAGAGAGAGACTGTGTGTGGGACTGTGTGTTTGTATGTGTGTATATTTGTGTGTGAGTGTGCGTGCTGCCCCTTCAGCTTGAGCCTGTGGACACCTCTATGTATCTGGTCCTGAAGGCTCTCTATATGTATCTGTCCTAAAGACTTTCTCTATGTATCTGGTCCTAAAGGCTCTCTATATGTATCTGGTCCTGAAGGCTCTCTATCTGTATCTGTCCTAAAGGCTCTCTATATGTATCTGGTCCTAAAGGCTCTCTATATGTATCTGGTCCTAAAGGCTCTCTATATGTATCTGGTCCTGAAGGCTCTCTATATGTATCTGTCCTAAAGACTTTCTCTATGTATCTGGTCCTAAAGGCTCTCTATATGTATCTGGTCCTAAAGGCTCTCTATATGTATCTGGTCCTGAAGGCTCTCTATATGTATCTGTCCTAAAGACTTTCTCTATGTATCTGGTCCTAAAGGCTCTCTATATGTATCTGGTCCTGAAGGCTCTCTATATGTATCTGTCCTAAAGACTTTCTCTATGTATCTGGTCCTAAAGGCTCTCTATATGTATCTGGTCCTAAAGGCTCTCTATATGTATCTGGTCCTAAAGGCTCTCTATATGTATCTGTCTTAAAGGGTCTCTATATGTATCTGTCCTAAAGGCTTTCTCTATGTTTCTGGTCCTAAAGGCTCTCTATATGTATCTGGTCCTAAAGGCTCTCTATATGTATCTGGTCCTAAAGTATCTCCCTCCTCTGTTGGAGGAGGGAAAGCCTTTAGGACCAAATACATATAGAGCGTTTCCTCATTACTTAATTTGTCTCCAACAAATAGCGTTTCCTCATTACTTAGTTTGTCTCCTCACTCTGTCGTCGTTCCTCCACTCGCCTCCTCTCTGGAAGCCCTTACCTGTTGCTTAGCAGCAGCAGCCTGGAAGCAGGCGTTCGGTGGAAGGCTGTTGTTCTGGGTGGAGGTGCTGCTCCCTTAGCCTGCGCGTGGTTAGCTGGAAGGTGAGGGCAGGGAGGGGTCAGATAGGAGGGCGGGGAGGGGTCAGATAGGAGGGCGGGGAGGGGTCAGATAGGAGGGCGGGGAGGAGTCAGATAGGAGGGCGGGGAGGGGTCAGATAGGAGGGCAGGGAGGGGTCAGATAGGAGGGCGGGGAGGAGTCAGATAGGAGGGCGGGGAGGGGTCAGATAGGAGGGCGGGGAGGGGTCAGATAGGAGGCCTCTCCTGGACGTCTGACCCGTCGTTCCGTCGGGCCACAGAACCAGAAGGTAGGCCTCTGATGCAGCAGAGCTCCTCCACCGGCTCACCTCAGATCGATACGTTGATTACCGCGGCGCTCCTCGTGTTCCATCACCAGCCTGCACCGGGTACTTCCTGTCCTGATCCTGCAGTGGGTGGACGGCAGTTGGCTGTTCTTCTTGCTGTAATTAAATATTCATCCCCTCACCCCGGCGTAGGAGGATGAATCTGCCCAGGGCGGTGATCACATGATGCTTAGTCGCCATGTGTGCGTGGCTCCTTGGTGTTCGGCGTGTCTCTCCACTGGCTCTGAGCTCCGGCCCGCTGCTGGTTGTTGGCGACGCCTCTAATCTGCTCAAAGGATTCTCGGGGTTCGAGACGGGGGCCTGGTGTCGCACCACGGCCAGGGGCTCCGGGCTCCTGACGTGAGAAGCTGATCCTGTTCAGGGCTGAGAACCCCAAGCCCCAAACTCTCACCACGAGGGAGGGGGCAGTGCCTCAGGGACACGCTACACCCATCTTAGCGACACGCTGAACCCATCTCGGCCTGCAGGTGGAGGAACAGAACATATGACATCATGTCCGCGCATCATGCTCCCTCTCCTCTCCCTCTCTCATGGTTCTCCTCCTCCCTCCCTCTATCTCAGGAACATCGGCACCCACCTGGTCATCAAGAAGAGTGTGGACGGCTGCCTGGGGACAGCCAATCACGTGAGCTCTCTGGAGCACGTGCAGGCCCAGCTTACCCTGTCCTACAATCGCCGCGGCAACCTGGCCATCCACCTCACCTCCCCCTCTGGCACCCGTTCCACGCTGCTGGCCCCAAGGTATATCCTGGAGACTGTGGGGGGGGGGGTTCCACTGTGGTTCCATTGTGGTTTCATTGTCCTCTGGTTCCACTGTGGTTCCACTGTCCACTGGTTCCACTGTGGTTTCATTGTCCTTTGGTTCCACTGTGGTTCCATTGTCCTCTGGTGCCTCTCTGGTTCCACTGTCCTCTGGTTCCACTGTGGTTCCACTGTCCTCTGGTTCCACTGTCCTCTGGTTCCTCTCTGGTTGTCCTCTGCTTCCACTGTGGTTCCACTGATGTTCCTCTCCGTCCTCAGGCCCCATGACTACTCCTCCGAGGGCTTCAACGACTGGGCCTTCATGACCACGCACTCCTGGGACGAGCGGCCCAGCGGAGAGTGGACCCTGGAGATCGAGAACCAGGCGGGGGTCAGCGACTACGGTGAGTACTCTTCCCTGGGCTGACGGAGTCCCCAGTGAAGGACTCAAGTCTGTCTCCGGCTGGGAGGTATGTACTGGCCCCGGAGCCTTTCAAGGGGCCCCCACTCCAACGGCCCACCGGGGACGTGTTCCTCTTAACACCAATCGTGGCTCCGGCTGCACATTCCTGCTCCTTCCAGGGATTCTGGTTCCAGGAATCGCCTCCTGAGACGGAGGCTCAGCAAGGCCCTCAGCGAGGCTCTGAGGGAGGCTCTGAGAGAGGCTCTCAGCCTCTGGTCTCCATCGGCCTCTCCTCATGAGAAGGAGGCTGCGAGACGGTTGGCCTCCTGGTGTCTAACGGCCTCTCCTCCTCTCCCCAGGGACCCTGACTCAGTTCACCCTGGTGCTGTACGGGACCGGCCAGGCCTGGTCCAGCCCCTCGGACGCAGACCTGGTCCCGCCGGTCAGCCGGAGCTGCAAGACCCTGGACCTCAGGCAGATCTGCATCGGTTAGTGGGGAGAGGGCTAGTGGGGTTAGGGGGGAGAGGGTTAGGGGGGAGAGGGTTTGTGGAGAGAGGGTTAGTGGGGAGAGGGTTAGGGGAGAGAGGGTTAGGGGGGAGAGGGTTAGTGGGGTTAGGGGGGAGAGGGTTAGTGGGGTTAGGGTTAGTTGGGAGAGGGTAAGTGTTAGTGGGGTTAGGGTTAGTGGGGTTACGGTTAGGGTTAGTGGGATTGGGGTTAGGGTTGGTTGAGTTAGGGTTAGGGTTTGTTAGGGTAAGGAATGGTGAGCGCAGCCCAGCAGAGTGACTGAACGCTGACACAACGTTTACACTCGCCGTTCAAACCGGGTGCTGCTAGATGTGGAAGTTAAATAGAGTGGATTTAAAAATATATTTATTGTTCTGACCTAAACCACATTGGTGCTTTTATGTTTTAATTAAAAGTAATCAATTAGTTTTTCTTCCCCATTTAAATGTTAATTATATTGGAATTTATTTCGGGAGTGACTCTGTGAACCTCATGACTGCAGAGAGAGATTGACAATGTCGGGCTGCTGCTGCTTCTCACAAACACCGCAGCTGGGGCAGCCTGCCCCCTGCTGGCGGCCGGCGGTAACGACGGTTTAATCAGACCGACTCTCCAGTGTCTTAACAAAGCGTTGACGCTGCCTTCCTCTGCAGTCACGGTTCTTACAGTCGTAAGCAGACCTGTGTCTCGACTTGTAACTTATGGAGATAGCGTGAGGGATGCGTCACAGATCATAAGGCACAAAAGACTCAAGAGTGGTTGGTAATGTGTTAGTACGTTGTATCCAGTAAGATTTATAGAGCCCATTAAGGAGAGACTGAGCTCATCAAGGTCCGCTGAAGCTATTAGGGAAGCTAACGAACAGACGGCTCTCTAACGCTCCTCTCCCTCCTCTCCCAGAATGCACGGCGGGCTACCTCCTGTTCCAGCAGTCGTGCGTGACGGAGTGCCCTCCCGGGTTCAGTGCGGGCTGGCTGCCCCTGAACTACACGGTGGGCAACGGGGTGGAGCCGGCCCAGGTGCGCAGCTGCCTGCCCTGCCGGCCGCCCTGTCTGACCTGCAGCGGCCTCAGCCCGCGGGCCTGCCTGTCCTGCCCCACCCACTCCCACCTGGATGCCGCTGCCGGCTCCTGCACGCACCTCAACCAGTTTGAGCGGGAGACGCCTGGCGGCTTCATGGAGGGGCCGCTGCCCCCCGCCTCGCGGCTGCCCGCCACCGTGGCGGTGCTGAGCTGCGTGGGCATCGTGGCCACCTTCGGCGGCGTGTTCCTGGCGCTGCAGCTGCGCTCCGGCCCCCTGCGGTTGCCGCCCGCCCTGGAGGCGGGGGGTCTGCGGGAGCGGCTGGGCCTGGGGGGCGGGGCCCGGCACGCGGCGTCCTACCACGGCATCCCCACCGTGTGGGGCGACGACGTGCTGAGCTCGGACTCGGACGACGACTATGGCGTCCGCGGCGAGAGGAAAGCCTTCATCAAAACGCAAAGTGCTATTTAGTGACCCTGACCTCCTGGTGGTCCCGCCCCCTGGTGTCCCGCCCCCTCCCCCCTGGTGTCCCGCCCCCTGGTGTCTCGCCCTTCCTGTCGTGCTTTTACAATTCAGTTAACCTCTTCTCTTTTGGGGGTTCTTGTTTTTGATAATCAGTGCTGTGCTGTCTGTTCACTGTTTCCTCCTGCTCTTCCTCCTCCTGCTCCTCCTCCTCCTCCCCGTTGTGTCTGATCCAGAGGCTGCCTTCAGCTCTTCCTGTTCACACCTGGGTTCTTTTCTATTAACCCGGTTCCCGCCTGACCCGCCCCCCTCCCCGTCCCCGGAGAGTCGGTCCTGAGACTGGGGCCTGAGTGACATCACAGCGCTGACCGCCTCCTCCTCTGTGGCTGCGCCTCCTCCTTCCGGCCTCAAAGCAGCGGCCAGACCTGTGTGTGTGTGTGTGTGTGTGTGTGTGTGTGTGTGTGTGTGTGTGTGTGTGTGTGTGTGTGTTATAGCTCAAAGTACGATCATAGAAAGAGAATGGTAGTAGGTGATTTATATATAGATCTCTATGTGTATGTACAGAAATCTCATTTCAAAATCTCATTTCTGAATCTCAGCTGCTCACAGACTTTATAAACTTTACTGGTTTACACGAGGAGCCGGTCTGAGAGGGCTGTGATCCACGACCCTCTGAACGCCGCCCACTACGCCCGGCGCCCGACCTCAGCCCCCACGCTCCCGAGTCTCACTTCATCATCAGAGCCAATCAGAGAGCAGAGTCTTAGTTTTTCATCAGAGCCAATCAGAGCAGAGTCTGCGTGTGGCTATGTGTCGTCTTCCTCTGCGGGGCGAGGGTCCTGCTAACCAGGAGGTCCCCGTCCAGGCGCCCGGTGTAGACCGGCTGAGGAAGACCCTCCCCCTCCAGGGGCCTGGGGGGAAGGTCCTAAATTAGGGTGGCCCTCACAGCACAAACCGCCCGGGGGCCATGCAGCTCTGAACTCTGTGATTTGTCTAACTGGGAGGTCGGTCGTCAACACTCGGTGAACGTCTGGTCTTCATCCCCCTCCTCCTCAGCCAACAAAGGACCACCGTACCAACGTGGCTCATCCCGGAGACCCTCTAGCAATATCTCAACATCTGGTTCTCCGTCTCCTGAAGAGGTTCAGCGTGGAACCATAGGATTCATTCATCTGTAGGTTCCGCCATGGGGCAGAGCCATGGCTGGTTGTCATGGTGATGACCTGCAACATGCTCCTCATCCTCATCTACCTCTGAGGAAGAGCAGGTCCGACCGTCAGTGGTGGTCCTACCAGTCTGGGAGGGTCTGCCAGACTTGGAGTCTAATTTAAATATATGTTTAAATAAGTTGTTTATTCTACAAATTTACTTGGTTTCGCATTTGTCTTCCAAATGTTTGTTTCATTGGTTTATGATTATTATTATTTTTGTTTAAAGGCAAACCTAAATCTTATTCCATGTGATTGGTCGATGAAACGTCGAGTTGAGGTATGGTTCTGGAACAAGCGTTCAGAATGAGTTCACCGACGCTCGATGGAACCGCAGGGTTTAATATTTACTACGTTCTGCTCTGCAATCGGTTGACAATCATCTCGGGTTTTCTATTTGAGGGGTCGGGACGTTGAACGTTGTACAACGATGTTAGTTTAATTTAAAGCATTAATTCCTTTCTTTGGAAAGGGCTCCGTCTGTAGAGATTATAATCAGATGAGAATTGCAATGCCACGTTTTAGAAAAGCATACAAATGTAGGACTTAAACTAGGGGAAGTAAATGTCAGTTTGTTCTTGACTGTTAGAACTACAACCCGTCTAGAGGCAGAATAACGGACACGCACTTGTGTTCTTGTCCACTAGGGGGCGAGCAGGAGCATCGTGTGATCATCTTAGTGCCTGATTCCATCCCGGCTATCCCACCAGTCAACAGTGATTTTCTAAGTCGTTGAGCACACACCTTTATATTGGATAGTACACTACATTATGATAATCATTTGACTAAATATGCACAGCGCAGCTACTTCAACTAAACACATGTCATTCTTCATTTTCGAATATAGCCTACAATGTAAACATCGACGCATTTCCACTTTTCTTTATTTGGTTTGACCACATCGATTCACCAGGAATTCAGAAACTCAAAAAAGTACTGAATTTCAAGAACCTTCAAGTGTGGAGGATTGAAAAGTTTGAAATGCTGTTCATGAATATTTCAGAAAGACTGAGCATATTGTACAGTAAAGAACATGTTATACAGTGCCTACCATACAGGTGAGGAACTCTCATCGGCTCTCTGTCCCAGTGCAGATCAGGATTATTGATTATTTGTGAATAATGAAATCTGCGCGTGGCACCAAAGAGGAACTCATTGACGGGTGAACTCCTGCTGTGAGGCGGTTCTCATGGTCCCACCGTTCAGTTCTGCTCCTGGTTGAACCGTTCTTCTGCGAGCGGCTGCTCTCTGAAGACCTGAGGTCGCGTCTCTCCAGCGCCCAGCACGTGGTCAGAATGTAACGCCGCCGTCATTAAGGGCTCAGCGGAGCCACGTGGGCGGCGCGGTGAACCGCAGGGCTGATGGTACTCCATGGTGACCCGCTGGGGCCCTCGGGGTCGCATACCCCCCCGGCCCCTGATGATCTTATAGAGGAGGACCTCCGTGGATCAGAGCTCAAACGAGGCCTATTTTTGTACTCTATGAACCGTTCAGTGTCATTTTCTTGTAATTTAATGCTTTTTTTGCTCTTATTTTTCCTCCGTTTTATTTAATTGATGTCAATTATAGATTCTACTAAAAAAATAAAGATCTATGCAAATTTCGAGGGGCTTTAATTTTTTTTCATTAAAGGTATAATGGTTGACAGGGTGATTTTTTGGAACTTGAGAAAGGGATTGGTTCAAATAAGCTCTTATCTTTAAGTGTTTAAATATTATTCCTAAAAAGGGAGCGTCACGCTACGACGTGGTTTTCACTCCACGTGACTACTGGTTGAACCGGCAGCAGACCGAAAAAGTGACGACACGTTCCACAGCTCGGTGGATCTGATCCTCAGAGGTTCCTGATGAGGAGGAACCAGTTCCCCTGATGATGAGGAACCAGGCTACCCTGATGAAGAGGAAGTCCTCAACACTTGTTCCTCAACACGCCGAGCGAAGCAACCATCACAGTTACATACTGTGGAATCTGTCTTTAATCAGGCTGACCCAACAGTGAACCGTTTAGCCAGAAAGCAATGAGCGCTTTCTGACACCAAGTCCGTTGCAGTGGCTCGTTGCACAGGGAGGGTCGGGGTTTCTGCCCGCATGAGGAAGTCAAACACAAGCATCTTCATAGATGAATAGGGAAGTGAACCAAAGCCTAGGTGTTCAGCACCAGCTGCCCTCACACACACTTTGGTTCCTTCTGTCGTGAGGACAAACGCGTTCACTCAGTCTGCAGAGAGCCAGACCCCGGCCTGCTGCCTTCTTCACGCTGCCTCCTTAACGTCCGTCCAGACATGCGCTTCGGGGAGGAGCTGTGGTGCGCCCCGGCCCACGCCGCTCTGCTGCGCCTCCAGGAGACGGAGCTCCACCTGATTGAGAGCATGAAGAGGTGGATGGCGCAGCGCGCGCGGAGCGAGCGGGACTTCTCAGTGCAGCTGCATCAGATGGCCGCCATGTTGGAGCGGCAGAGCCGGCCCCCCGCGGCGGACTACATCAGCCAGCTCCACAAGGTGAGGTGTGGGGTGTAGACATAAAACTTAATTAAAATTAATACTTGATTATTCACAATTTGTACAATCTTTAGCACATTTATAAAAAGGAGAGATGGCGTTATCTCCTCTGACGTCATGTCGGATAAAACGGAACAACCGACCGCGAACAGGAAGGCTGACCGAGCGACACTTTCCCTTTTTTGTTCTGACGCCGCTATGTGGGCTCCCCTCCCCCGATCCAGTCCTGGGGAGTCCTTGTGGGTCAGACCGAGAGCCTGAGCCGGGTCATGAGGGAGCGGTCCGAGGACCTGCAGGACGGACCCATGAGCAAACTGACGCTCCTGATCAAAGACAAGCAGCAGCTCAGGAAGAGCTACGGGGAGCAGTGGAGCCTGCTGAGCCAGGAGCACAGCAAGGTGATGCACACGCACACGCATGTATGCGTACACATGAACAGTTGTCCGCCATCGTGGACAGACTGTGTCTCTGTCACTGTGGACAGAGCAGTGGCGTCACTAGGCTGTTTCATTCAGGACTAAAGCCCCGGATATTATTTAATTAGCCCCCCTAATCTTATTTTTTGAAGAAACATTTTCTTTTAAATATTTTTTTTAGCTTGCTTTACACAAGAAACAAACATGGGGATTCCAGCGGCATCTCAAAATAAAGTAGCATAGTCCTTCTAGATAGTCCTTCTGTCAAGAGAATAAACGGTTTAAAAACATAACCAGACTGTTTACCTCAAGTGAATTAACCTATCCTATCCCCAGTCATATATATATGACTGGGGATAGGATATATATATATATATATATATATATGTGTGTGTGTGTGTGTGTGTGTGTGTGTGTGTGTGTGTGTGTGTGTGTGTAAGGTCTGTCTCACTTGTTTTCATTTTACTCTGAAATAACTTCAATGAAACTTTAGATGTATGTGGATAAGCAGCACATCAGTCAGGTAGCTATTTAAAGCTATAATAAATTGTGGTTTTTGTTTATTTAGGTAAAGCATGAAAAAAATTGTGTCTCTGTCATTATGGACAGGCTGACTTACAGTGTGCCTCTGTCACGGTGGACAGACAGACTGGCTGATAGTGTTTCTGTCACGGTGGACAGACAGACACAGTGTGTCACGGGTCTACTAGGGAACTGTTGATGGCTGTATGCAAATGTCCCCGGTCACTTACTACCTTCAATCGACTATTCAGCAAAGGAGTTGGCAGGACACACACACACACAAACTCCACATTATGCAAAGGGTTGTTGTGTTTCCAAGTCCTTACTGATGGTCTGAGTCCAGAAAGTGCTTTATTTGTTCTTCTCAAACAGGGATTTGAACCGTGTGTTATTTTGAGTGACTTTGCTCGGGTGCTAATTAGTCAGAGCTCAAGGGATGCGTTCAAATACGTTCTGTTTCTGAGTATGTGTTCACATCTCACTACAGTTCCAAAGCCTGACCACAGATGAGTTACTCATGATGGGGTTCCTGCAGAACTCTCTGACGTCAGCGAGGGAGACGGGAGCCATTTTGTGTTCAGTCAATAAAAAATATTTCCAGAACCTTTCATTAAGCTGCAACTTTAAAGTGAAACACACTTCTGGTTAATTCAATCTCAAAGTGGAGAGAAGGATGTCCTTTGAAGTCAAAAAGAGTGGGCTGGAGCTGGGAGCTAGGAGGGAGGGGGGCTTCATGGAGAGGAGCTTTAACTCAGCTTCAGAACTTTGGAACGCTCAGAAAATATGCTTTTTTTTAATACAAATTGGCAGTCCTTGAATTAGTGAGGCTTGTTAGTGATATGGAGTGAAGGGGAGTGAGGCACTCAGCACAGGGTGAGCCAGAGGCCCTAGAAGCTGCCTCACTCTCCTCCCAGGTACTTCCAGTTCCCTGGCCTTGCCCTCCCTCTGTTCCTCTGCCTAATGAGCCGCTCATTACATTGTTCAGCGTGTGTTCGCTATGGGGCCGTCGGAGTGTCGAGATATTGTTCTCCTCAGGAACCCGCTCAGCCCGGCCGTTCTGTGCAGGTGGGCCAATAAGGAACTCAGTGACAGGTGGAACCGGCCAGAGCCGGTCCCTGGCTCTGGTCAGCTCTTGGGTCAGAGGTGAACTGATGCATGGCTGGATGAGGTTCACTCTTCCTTCACTCAACACTTAGGGCTGATCTTCTAATGCAGGGCAGATTGAAGCTACTTGTTCATTAGACAAAGGGATTAGGATATATAATCAATAAATTATCAATATGATCAATATCAATCTATTCATATATAGAATTATATGCATAGGGACAATGATACATCGTTAAATGTTTAACATTGGTTCATGGTGTTATATGTTCATATAACATGTTATATATACATATAACATGTTGTATGTTCTCCAAGTATAACACAAATGCGTGTGTGTCTATTTGTGCGCACGCCCGTTTGTGTGTGTGTGTGTGTGTGTGTGTGTGTGTGGGTGTGTCTGCAGGTGACCCAGAGCGATGTGGAGAAGCAGAAGCTCGGCTACAAGCAGGCGGTCCGGGAGGCGGCGGCGGCTAGGAGGAAGTACCAGGAGGCCAGCAAAGGTGGCCAATCACAACTTCTCTAGAGACACAGGGCTGCTGCCCATTGGCTCCTCGCTCTGAGTCCTCTCAGGCAGACCAGACAGTCACTAGAGGGTGGGCTCTGATGGAGAAAGGGAACATGGTTTAGGATATTAGTACAAGGACTTCATGGTCCCAGGGGGGAAGTACATGATCATGATAAGGATGATTGTTTGTTTGTATGTGTGGTGGTATGTTCGTAAATGTGTCTGTATCCCTGTCTGTATGTTTGTGTTTGTGTCCCTGTATCTGTTTGTTTGTGTGTGTGTGTGTGTGTGTGTATGTGTGTGTGTGTCACTGTGTGTGTGTGTGTGTGTGTGTCCCTGTGTGTGTGTGTGTGTATGTGTGTGTGTCCCTGTGTGTGTGTGTGTGTATGTGTGTGTGTCCCTGTGTGTGTGTGTGTGTGTGTATGTGTGTGTGTCCCTGTGTGTGTGTGTTTGTGTGCGTGTGTCTCTGTGTGTGTGTGTAGGTAAGGAGCGGGAGCGTGCCCGGGAGCGGCTGGTCCGGGCCACCCAGCGGCAGCAGCAGCTCCACAACGAGTATGTCCTGGTGCTGCGGGCGGCGGCGGTGCAGCAGCAGCAGCACTACGGCCGGCTGCAGCCCGGCCTGCTCAGCGGACTGCAGGGCCTGCAGCAGGAGATGGTGCTCATACTGTAAGACACACCTCCACCTACAGCACCTACGCCTCCTACTGTAAGACACACCTACATCACCTACAAATCCTACTGTGAGCTCCGCCCTACACCTCTTACTGTAAGCTCTACCTGCACCTACACATCCTACTGTGAGCTACACCTACCGTGAGCTCCACCCTACACCTCCTACTTTGAGCTAAACCTTCCACCTTTTACTACTGGGAACTAAACCCTCCACCTCCTACTGGTAGCTTCACCTAAACCCTCCACCTCCTACTGGTAGCTACACCCTCCACCTCCTACTGTGAACTAAACCCTCCACCTCCTACTGGTAGCTACACCCTCCACCTCCTACTGTGAACTAAACCCTCCACCTCCTACTGGTAGCTTCACCTAAACCCTCCACCTCCTACTGGTAGCTACACCCTCCAACTCCTACTGTGAGCCACACCCTCCACCTTGTACTCTAAGCTCCACCCTCCACCTCCTACTGGGAGCTACACCTCGTACTGGGAGCACCACCCAGGCCCCCACATGTCTGAAAGGTGGACATCTTCAGTTGTTATATTTCTGCCATGACAGAAAGGCGACATCATTCCTTCACCTGCATGTAGCTCCTCTCACGGTGCAGGACCTGATAAAGGATGTTTACCCCAGCATAGTTAAATGACAGGATATATACACTAACACACTAATAGACCCAATCTGTTTCTCTTGTTGTTCTTCAGGAAGGAGATTCTGCAGGAGTACTTCGACATGTCCAGCCTGCTTCACCACGAGGTGGTCCAGATCCACAGCGAGATGTCTGCCGCCCTGAGCAGCATAGACCCCTACACCGAGTACGAGAGCTTCATCCAGCAGAATAGGTACCCACCGGTACACACCAGTACACACCGGTACACACCAGTACACACAGGTTCACACAGGTACACGCAAGTACACGCAAGTACACACAGGTACACACAGGTTCACACAGGTACGAGCAAGTACACGCAAGTACACACAGGTACACACCAGTACACACAGGTACACACCGGTACACAACGGTACCTACCAGTACACACCGGTACACACCGGTACACACCAGTACACACCAGTACCAGCTGGTACCCAAACCTGTACGTTCCACATCTCAATACAGGAATAAGACAGAACAATAACAATGGTGTGTGTGTGTGTGTGTGTGTGTGTGTGTGTGTGTGTGTGTGTGTGTGTGTGTGTGTCTCTCCATGTGTGTGTCTCTGTATTTGTGTGTGTGTGTGTGTGTCCTTGTCTGTGTCTGTGTGTCCTTGTCTGTGTCTCCTTGTCTCTGTGTGTGTCTCCTTGTCTGTGTGTGTGTCTCCGTGTGTGTGTGTCTCCATGTGTGTTTCTCCTTGTCTGTGTGTGTGTCTCCGTGTGTGTGTCTCCTTGTCTGTGTGTTTGTGTCTCCTTGTCTCTGTGTGTGTGTCTCCTTGTCTGTGTGTGTGTGTCTCCTTGTCTGTGTGTGTGTCCCCGTGTGTGTAGGTCTGTGGGGGAGGTCCCGTCCCTTCCGGATCCGGACTGGGTGGTCCTGGAGGATGTGGAGATGCTGAGTCCGGGGGAGCTGAAGCTCACTGAGTTCACGGTGGAGAGCCTGCAGCACCGGTCAGAACCACACTTAAATAATAAATACTCATTCACATAATGGAGCAAATAATAAAGGCTGTATCAGTCAGTAGTTATTGTATGTGTAGTGTCCCTTTGTGCATCCTGTCCTTCATGTCTTCCATGCTAAACACACACACACACACACACACACACACAAACACACACACTCTGAATTTACCTAAACCTGCTCCTCTCTCTCCCTGTCCTCCTCTCCTCTCCTCCTCTCTCCTCCTCCTCATCTCTCCCCTCTCCTCCTCCTCCTCCTCCAGGCTGACTGCTCTGGAGGAGGAGCTGATGGGTGTGGCCGTGGGGCTGGGCGGCCAGCAGGCCTCGGTGGAGCAGCTGGAGCACGACCTGGAGGTGGCCAAGGACTGCTCCCCCGCCGGGGGCCAGAGGTGAGCTAACAGAGCTAACAGAGCTAACAGAGCTAACAGAGCTAAAGGAGCTAACGGAGCTAACTGAGCTAAAGGAGCTAACGGAGCTTACAAATAACGGAGCTAACGGAGCTAACAGAGCTAAAGGAGCTAACGGAGCTAACGGAGCTAACAGACCTAACAGACCTAACAGAGCTAACGGAGCTAACACAGCAAACAGCTACTGAACATCAGCTGAATACCCTGGTGTGTGTGTGTGTGTGTGTGTGGGCTGCAGGGTGTACCAGTTCAGCAAGAGGCAGCTGCTGGAGGAGTTCCGCCAGCAGGTGGCGCTGTCCATGGGCCGGCGGGCGCGGCTGGAGGCGCAGCGGCAGGCTCTGGAGCAGGCCTTCCACGGCCTGGGCTCCAAGGAGCCGCCCCCGGGGCTGCTGCCGGAGGAGGAACCGGGTCCCGGGGCCCCTGCCAACACCAGCGTGGGTGCACTTTAGAAAATTATATTACACACACACACACATTCATTTAGTGTCCCTAACTCCAAGGCACCCCATTACTCCACCAAAATATCCATGTCTTCTTCTCTTCCTGCTCCTCCTCCTCTCTTCCTGCTCCTCCTCTCTCCCCCTGCTCCTCCTCTCTCTCCCTGCTCCTCCTCTCACCTCCTCTCCTCCTCTTCCTGCTCCTCTCCCGTCCTTTTCGAACACCATCCCATAATAAGACCAAACTTCCTCGTCTTCAACCTGTGGTGAAGCTCAGCCTGTAGGACTCTTGGCTTCACTCTCGCTGCTGTCACCCCGTCACTCACACCTCCCCCAGGAACAGACTGGAGACTCTGGCAGAACAAACACTCAGAGAGGAGCCACACACTGAAGACCTGCTAGATAAACACAGCACAGCTCAACAATACGAGGACGGGCCTCGCCCAACCACACAAACCTGCTGCGGTTGTTCAGACATGAGATGGTTATTGTAAGCCGGTGTTGATATGGGCGTCGACCTGAGGCCAGCTATGACCAGTGTAAAAGGATTTTCCTGTCATAGATCATCTTTACACATAACAATTCTAAGATATAATTAAATGAAGTAACCTCTTGGCCCGGGACCAAAATACCTTTCCAAAGAAGCTACACCTTCACTTGCTCTTTTAATACTGTCTGTACTGCTGCTTGTGTCTTCTCTTTAACTACTGTCTGTACTGCTGCTTGTGTCTTCTCTTTAAATACTGTCTATTTAAAGAGAAGGGTTAAATAGACAGTACCGCTGCTGCAGTGGTCCTCTCTTTAATACAGTCTGCACTGCTGCTGTGGTCCTCTCTTTAATACAGTCTGCACTGCCGCTGTGGTCTACTCTTTAATACGGTCTGTACAGCAGTGGTCTTCTCTTTAAGACGGTCTGTACTGCTGCTGTGGTCCTCTCTTTAATACAGTCTGCACTGCTGCTGTGGTCCGCTCTTTAATACGGTCTGTACTGCTGCTGTGGTCCTCTTTAATACGGTCTGTACTGCTGCTGTGGTCTTCTCTTTAATACGGTCTGTACTGCTGCTGTGGTCTTCTCTTTAATATGGTCTGTACTGCAGTGGTCTTCTCTTTAATACGGTCTGTACTGCTGCTGTGGTCCTCTCTTTAATATGGTCTGTACTGCGGTGGTCTTCAGGAGGAGAAGAACAGCTCCACCCTCCTCAGTATGGACGGGATCCTGACCCACCTGGGCGGCCTGTTCAGACCAAGATACCAGGTAAGGACCCAGATACATGGTAATGACCCACCTGATACATGGTAATGAACCAGACACATGGTAATGACCCAGATACCAAGTAATGACCAACCTGTTCAGACCCAGATACCAGGTAATGACCCAGATACATGGTAATGCCCCAGATACATCTTTTTTTCAATATGTTGCTGTGAGCAATTATTTTTTTCCGGTATTTTGAACATTGAGCCTCCTTTGTGGTTTCTCTAGGATGAAATAGAATCAAGTATCATAGCGAAATACAGTTTCTATCGTGTTTTATTGCACATTTTAGCATTTTGTAAATCCCATTGATTTCTGTTGGAAGACTCATTGCTCGTTGGCCGGAAACGGAAAGGGGGGTGTTCACGTTTGGTTGTAGTCTTTTTGCTCAGTTCTAGCCCTACTGTTGAGACGGAGAACCAAGCGAAAAGACTACAACCAAACGTAAACAGCCCCACTTTCCGCTTCCGGCCAACAAGCAACGATTCTAGGAGGTATTCTAGTCCGCTGAGCTAAGAGCCAGAGAGCTAACGTTATGGATTGTACATATTTATAATTCGAAATTCGTCTCAGCCTTTATACCACAGATACTCTAGGGTCTATAGCATATAACCGCGTTGTCTGATTACAGTTTAATTCATTTTTCACAATTTAACAGCTCTCGTTTTGAAAAATAATCACTGTGCCATTCGTTTTAATGGGAATCACAACGGTCTATACTTTCAACATAAAGTGTACATATTTATAATTTGAAATTTGTCCCCCCTACAGATACTATAGGGTCTATAGTATATAAATGTGTTTTCTGATTACAGTTTAATATAGCAGTAAGCTGACAACACCGCAACTGCAAATTAACCACACAGAGATAACCATGGCAACCAGTCAAACAACATGCCGTTCTGCGCGCGCATCCGCCATGTTGATAAACAAAAAACCCCCTATTGAATGAAGTTAAACCGAGTGAGTGTGCCGTTCACAGACACCAGAACGAACAAGTTCACAGTAACGTTCATCAGGCAGTAATACAGTACGTTCAGTTCATGTTCGCCAAAAAATATGAACGAGTTCATGAACTATCATTCAATGAACGCGTTCAGGCACAACACTCCATGGTAATGACCCACCTGACACATGGTAATGACCCAGATATATGGTAATGACCAACCTGATACATGGTAATGACCCACCTGATACCAGGTAATGACCCACCTGTTCAGACCCAGATACGAGGTAATGACCCACCTGATACCAGGTAATGACCCACCTGATACATGGTAACGACACACCTGTTCAGACCCAGATACCGGGTAATGACCCACCTGTTCAGATACATGGTAATGACCCACCATGATACATGGTAATGACCCACCTATTCAGATACATGGTAATGACCCACCTATTCAGATACATGGTAATGACCCACCTATTCAGATACATGGTAATGACCCACCTATTCAGATACATGGTAATGACCCACCCTGATACATGGTAATGACCCACCTGTTCAGATACATGGTAATGACCCACCATGATACATGGTAATGACCCACCTATTCAGATACATGGTAATGACCCACCTATTCAGATACATGGTAATGACCCACCTGTTCAGACCCAGATACCAGGTAATGACCCACCTGATACATGGTAATGACCCACCCTGATACATGGTAATGACCCACCTGTTCAGACCCATGATTATCTGAATCCTAATACTTTTTTTATTCTACCGCGCTCCCTATCAGCGTTCCTATCAAATTACCGCAGCATTCCAGAGCAGTTGAACTGCTGATGAACCAAATTATCCCCAAGGTCACACCTCATGCTCCACACTCCTTCATGGTGCTTCACCTGAACACGGCGCCAAACCAGTCCACCCAGACCAACGCACACCGCTTATTATTTAGGTTCACTCTTCTTCTCTTCCAGACTTATATATATATATATATACATATACTAGACTTATGCATAGACTTATACAGAGAGTTTTTTATAGACTTATACAGAGACTTATACAGAGACTTACAGATCAGTACTGGATGAGTGAGTGTATCAACTAGTTTGTTGTCTGAACCAGTGAGGCGACAGCTGGTAGGGGGCGGGATTATCTCAGACCGGCTAGTGGGCGGGGTTATCTCAGACCTGCTAGTGGGCGGGGTTAACTCAGACCTGCTAGTGGGAGGGGTTATCTCCTATCTGCTAGTGGGCGGGGTTAACTCAGACCTGCTAGTGGGCGGGGTTATCTCTGACCTGCTAGTTGGCGGGTTTAAATCCGACCAGGTTTTCTTTTTCTTTTCCAACACATCCGGTGAACCTGAGATCCCGCCTCCTTGCCAGGCCCCTTGCAGTAGACCGTTGTGGCTCCCAGTCCCCCCTCTCACCCCCCCTCCACCCCCCCCCCCCCCCCCCCCCCCCCCAGCTGCCCCCGGCCCAGGAGGCGGTCCCTGAGGTGGAGCGCCCCCTGGAGAAGCAGGCGTGGTACCACGGGGTCATCCCCCGCCTGGAGGTCCAAGAGCTGCTCCGGGGCGACGGGGAGTTCCTGGTGCGGAGGAGCCAGGGCAAAGCGGAGAACGTGCTGTCGGTCCACTGGGCAGGAAGCTGCCGCCACTTCCTCATCCAGCAGAACAATGTGGGTACTGGAAGGACTGGGAGGACTGGGAGAGGACTGGGGGAGGACTGGGACGACTGGGGGAGGACTGGTGTGTACTGGTGTAGGCCAACGTGGGTACTGGGACGACTGGGAGGACTGGGGAAAACTGGGAGGACTGGTGGAGGACTTGTGGAGGACTCGTGTAGGCCAACGTGGGTACTAGGAGGAATGGGAGGACTGGTGTAGGCCAACGTGGGGACTGGGGGACGACTGGTGTGTACTGGTCTAGTACTGGTGCGTACTAGTGTAGGATATGTGTGTACTGAATGAAGTGGGTCTGCCATAATGAACAGAAGAAGTAACACCCATATCCAAACAACAATCCCTGACACATTTATAAAAGGTGTTCATCTGTCTTCTTCGTTTGTGTGTGTGTGTGTGTGTGTGTGTGTGTGTGTGTGTGTGTGTGTGTGTGTGTGTGTGTGTGTGTGTGACAGAACTTGTACCGGCTGGATAAAGAACAATTTGCAACGGTGCCATTGCTGATAAATCACATTATTTCATCAGGACAGCCTGTCACAGCCAAGACAGACATTCTCCTTAAAACACCTGTTGTCAAGGTAATAATCATGCTTAAGACACCTGTTATTAAAGGGTAATTTCGGTGTAAAATGGATTTTGGATATGTTTTGTATGATAATGAGTTGAAACGTTCGTTTTGAAGCACAAAAGCTGTATATAGACGCTTTCTTCAGTTGGCTGTTTTTAGCCGATTCTATCAAACGCTATAAACTTGGAACGATGGGGGCATTTGTTATGGTAAAAACTTAATCGCTATTTTAAACCACTTAAAAGGCTAAAAGTACCCTGACACTTCTATGGCAGTATAATAAGGGTCTTAACATATAAAACGAGGCATTGAGAACTTTGTAAGTGTACAGATTGTTTATTAAAAATGACATTTTATACACACAATACCGTTAGTAGATCACCCGTCGACGCCATTTTGTTTTTAAGACTCGATAAGTAGATTGGCGAACACAGAGCTTGCGTGTTGCTGACGGATGTCACAATCTCTGTGTTCGTCAATCTACCTATTGAGTCTTAAAAACAAAATGGCGTCGACGGGTGATCTACTGATGGTATTGTGTGTATAAAATGTATTTTTTAATAAACAATCTGTACACTTACAAAGTTCTCAATGCCTCGTTTTATATGTTAAGACCCTTATTATACTACCAAAGACGTGTCGGGCTACTTTTAGCCTTTTAAGTGGTTTAAAAAAGCGATTTAGTTTTTACCTTAACCAGTGCCCCCATCGTTCTAAGTTTATAGTGTTTTGATAGAATCGGCTATAAACAGCCAACTGAAGAAAGCGTCTATATACATTTTTTGTGCTCCAAAACGAACGTTTCAACTCGTTATCATACAAAACATATCCCAAATCCATTTTACACCGGAATTACCCTTTAAGGAACCAATCACCCTAGGCCTCGTCTGCACTTTTCTCCGCACACACACACACACACACACCGACCCACACACACACACACACACACACACACACATACACACACACCCTGTTCTTCCTGCCTCTTCCCTCTCTCCTGCGGTTCCGTGTTCAGACTAGCTCTACTCGCTCTACCGCTCTCTCTGCCAGGACAAGTGGGTGTTGGAGCACGATGACGTCATCCTGGGACCCAGCATCGGACGGGTGGGTAACCCCCACACGTCACCCCCACATGTTACCCCCAAATGTGACCCCCATATGAGACCTCAGATGTCTAAGGGCTGCTTAGGCTTCTGGGGGCTGACTTCAGGTTTGTGTGTGTGTGTGTATGTGTGTGTGTGTGCGTGTGCGTCCGTGTGCGTGCGTGTGTTCGTGTGTGTGTGTGCGTGAATGTGTACGTGTGCGTGTGCGTCCCAGGGTAACTTCGGCGAGGTGTACAGCGGCCGGCTGCGCTTCGACAACGCGGCGGTGGCGGTGAAGGCCTGCAGAGAGGACCTGCCACCCGAGACCAAGAAGAGGTTCCTCATGGAGGCCAGGTTAGTCGCAAGCAGTATTTGAAGACGTTCCCGAAATTCAGCCGTGGTGCAGAATTACAACCACTACGAGCCCAAATGCGCTGTTTCGGTGTCCGTAGCTTTAATGCAAATGAGGAGGAGAGAGGCGGGTCAAGGAGGAGGGTGGGGGTGTGGCCCTGAGCAGCTTGCAGCCACGGTACCAAGCGCTCTGTTTACAGTGGCTGTGTGCGCCTCGCAATGGCAAGGCGCACACAGCCTTTAGCCATGTTCTGTTAATATTCTAGAACACACGGGTGCCCTGGAGCTCTATATCTAAATAATATCATATTATACATAGCTATATCATATAATATATATTATCGAGCCTCCAGACGATATTATGAATCTCAAACAACCGCGTTGAGTTCGCCGACGTCTCTGGTTCTTCCACGTCCACATCAATCTGAAGTAGACTGAACCACGACATGGAGGTGAAAGGGATTGTTGCCCGCGATTGTTGACCGCGGTTGTCTCCCGCCGGAGCCTCGCTGCCGAGGGACCACCGCCTCGGCAGCGGTCAGCGCTTAGGCACCATTGCCTCCTGCAGCGCCGAGGCGGTGGTCCCTCGGCAGCGGGAAGCGGGGCTCAAGCGGGAGACATTCGCGGCCAACAATCCCTTTCTCCTCCATGTCATGGTTCATGTACTTCAGGGAGTCAAAGCCAAAGTACTTTTCCCCCAAAAAAGTACTTTGGCTATATATTGGGGGGGTATATTAACATGTGACTGCATACAAATGTGTCCACAGACATGGTGACTAATGTATGATAGCAAGCACTATTGGCCCTTAAGTAGGGTTGGGCATCGTTTGAATTTGAATGATTCCGGTTCCGATTCCGATTCCTGGTTTGGATTCCGGTTCCTCGTTTCGATTCCGGTTCCTAACGATTCTCGATTCCGATTCTCTTAAGAGGCAGGGTCAAAAAAGTTTACATGTTTTAAATGAGCTAGCTAACCAGAGGTCTTTCTGGATGAAATAGTCTAAACTTCTCCATGAATTTTAATTCTATGAAATTTTTACTTTTTATGAACTTCATTTTGAATTTCTCACAGGGCTGTTTTCAACTAGTATATAAATATCAAATCTATGAAATGAATATAAATGTTATGAATTTTCTTTTCACAGAGGTATACTTTTCACAAGATAGTTTAATTCATTTTTGAAAACTTCACATTTAGACATCCTGCAGGTACTTAAACATGTAACTGAGCTCCCACTGATGGGCTAACCTGGTGCAGGATATCGAACAAACAAAGAGGAGCAACTTGTACAACCTAGCCCAGATTAGCAGCAGGTACATTATAAAATCAGAAACAGTTCTTGTTGAGGAAAATGATCATATCTTCCTTCTCAGGCAGTATGCGTGAGCGTTCTGGACAGATAGTGTCTCCTGCAGTGGAGAACACACGTTCGCTTGAGTTGACCAACCGTTTAGGTCGAGTATAACTTGTTAGCTGCCTCAATGTTGGCATAAAATTCGTTACTTACCCGATAGTGCGGTGCTAGGGTGAGAGTCGGATCCGGAGGATGAAGCAATGGAGGAAGGCCGGCGCAGCGCGTCAAAGACGGGGCACGCTGTTACCTCTACACCGTGACCCCGGAGATGTTTAATCATGTTGGTTGTACACCCTCCTTTGCACGATATAATCGTTTTGCAAGTGTTGCACCGAGCCGACTTGTCATTTATTTTATTAAAGTTAAGCCACACTTTCGAGCGCCGCCGCACAGTTTCCATGTTTAAGCTTCTTCTTCGTTAGTTTTCGGCGGCTTCTTCTTCCCGTCGGCGGACTGGGCATCGAAACTAGGAATCAAAATTTTAAAATTTGAACAATTCCGGGAGAACCGGAATGTTAGTCCCGGTTCCAATCGATGCTCGATGCTCGATGCCCAACCCTACCCTTAACACTAATATTCAGAAACAACACTGCCCCAAAAGGCTACTGGCTTAAGCAACACCAGTAGAGGCATATACTTTCCCCTGAACTTTTAAACGTTGCAAACGTGCAAAAACATAATTGTATATTTATGTGGCATTCAGTCCAATGCTTAAAATATATCTGTGGCATTCAGTAGGCAAATGCTGTGGTAAAGTGTGTAAAGTATGACCAAGTGTTTCTTTCTGTTCAATAGATAGAACTTTATCAATCCCCTGTAGGAGAAATTTGTTAATGTTTGTCCCTATAAAACAATAATGGTAAAAAAATAAATGCAAAACATGACGGTAACTAAGTAAGTAACCGTCCAATCTGAAGGCTCTACTTAACCACTCCCCCTACTAGGGCTGGGCGATATACCGGTAGTCAAATTTATACCGGTATATTTTTGAAAGAGATATGTAGTTGAGACAATATCGCCATACCGGTATATTATATATTATTTTGATGTTGCCTTGTGAGCGCTATTTTATAAGGCCGACCGCTGCTCTCTGAGCCTACAAGACATGTTCAGCTGCTCAATCCCGCCCCTTACATGTACGCAGTGTCTCCCACCCACGTTACGCATCACAACAAACTTTGAATAAACACATGGTGGTAGAGAGTACGGAACCCGTAAGGGACATGGGGTAAAAAAAAATGTTTTTAATGTTTCTCGTGAGCACGAGAAAGTATCGCACGCATATCACTGGCAGTGTGTGTGTGTGTGTGTGTGTGTGTGTGTGTGTGTGTGTGTGTGTGTGTGTGTGTGTGTGTGTGTGTGACGTCAGCGAGTCAGTGTACGAGCGAGGAAAGCGAGCGGTAGCGTGCGTGTCAGTTTAGTGAAGTAATGAACAAGTCCGGTTGTGTGTAAGAATAAAGTACCCAGCCTGTCAAGAATCGGTGGCCGCTTCATTCTGACCATATTCCGACCTATAAGCAGACCCACTCCCGGTCAAAGTGAAGGGTGTTGCCCCCGATAGCATCGGCCCTGGAGGGAACGTCTCCCCTGTGCAGGTTCCGTATGTTTCAAACAGGCAACACTATTGTTTTTTATCACACGGCTCTTCTCAATGCCGTGGAACGCTCCGTTCACTTGCATGGGCCCTTCACAACTTCCGGTGGTGAATTTATATTTGATAATTCACCGTTGCTAAGTATAATTGACCGCTGTCAAGGAAAACAAAGGATTTTTTTGCCTCTAATGACGTCTTTGGTATCACTCCGCAAGTAGTCCGGTAATTAGTCAGCCCCGGCGTCTGTGTTTTCTAAGCGACGTCACAATTTTGGCGGACTATTTCTCTACTGATCAACACTACGAATGCTGGTTACAAATGAATTGTAAAAAGACACACCATGAAGTTATTTTTCGTTTAGGCAAGTAGCCGTGTAATAAGCGGGATAATGTATAGAACGTCGCCGGTCATTATCGAAAATTAGCCCCTTCAGGGCGAAGCAAGACAACTCCGCTGCATGTCGGTGTCCTGGTCGCCCGGGCTTATTTTCCCGATAATGACCGTTGTTCTATACATTATTCCTTACTTATTACACGGCTCTTCTCAATGCTGTAGACTGCTCCATTCACTTGCATGGGCCTTCCTAACGTTCAGCTGTAAATTATTTTTGTTTATTACACGGCTCTTCTCAATGCAATGGAATGCTCACGTTCAGCATATTTGACCACTGTCAAGGAAAGCGTTTTTTTTTGCCTCTGATTCACATCATCTGTATCACTCCGCAGTCTGGTAATTTATCAACCCCAGCGTATTCGGTTGCTAAGCGACGTCAACGACTTTGGCAAACTATTTATCTGCTGATCAACGCTACGAATGATAACAAATACATTGGAAAAAGACACACTGTGTGAAGTTAGTTTTTCGTTTTGGCAAGCAGCCATTACTAATAATACCAATTCACTTTGGCTGGGATGATGAGGCATCAGAGAATCAAGTCATTTTAGCCTGAATACATAGGTAAAAAGCACCAGAGCAGGTTGCTAGTATCATGGACAGTATCATAACGATAACCTGTTGAACTAAATGGATGTGGTAGGCTACACCACGGGATGCATTTGCAGACCACTGCCACATAAATAAAGGTAAGACGCGATATTTATTGCTTAAGACTTGCTGGTGTTGTGGTGAGGTCTTTTGTGTTTTTTGCACTCAAGTGGTCTGCTGTTTTAACTTGCAATTGATAGTCGGTGGAGTCAGTCTCTTGTTGACACAAAGTGACTTTTGGTCATTCTCTCTTTGCTTAAATTCTGGAATAATTGTGGGGGGGAGTGCATGCGTTTTGCGTAATTTCCTTTCCTAGCTCCTCTTGTTTATGTTGTTAGCTTAGCCATGTCATGTCACGTTGTCAACATTGGATACATGAAGCAGAACATAGTGGGTCATATGTCCGATGCTTTTTGGAAACGTTTTCTTCATAAAACGTGCCAGACAGATTTTGTATAAATTTTATTCCTTAGTAATTAGCTACATGGGTATGCCGTCTTTCAGAACCTTTCATTACCGGCACTAAAGAGAGAAAAAAGAGTGCATCCTCATTGTACCCAGCACTTCCGAAAATGCACTTCCGAATGCGGCTCTGTCCCCAGCACATTTCAAACCAAACTGACGCCCATCACACTCATCCCACACAAACACGCACACACACACACACACACATACACACAAACACACACACAGGTGCTGAACGCTGAAGGCTGGTTTGTGTTGCAGGATCCTGAAGCAATACGAGCATCCCAACATCGTGAGGCTGATCGGGGTGTGCACCCAGCAGCAACCCATCTACATCATCATGGAGCTGGTCCAAGGTCCGCTCTGCAGCCAGCGAGGGCGTACACTGCTCCCTACAGCTCCTTATAGCTCCTCACTGCTCCTTACAGCTCCTCACTGCTCCTTACAGCTCCTCACTGCTCCTTATAGCTCCCTACAGCTCCTCACTGGTCTTTATAGCTCATTATAGCTCCTCACTGCTCCTTACAGGTCCTTATAGTCCCTTATAGCTCCTTACAGCTCCTTACAGATCCTTATAGTCCCTCACTGGCTGTTTGATTTAATTAGAGGGCCATTCCTCATTGCTGTCAGAAAGTGTCTTGAATGTTTTCGTTTTCTGTTGTGCCAAGATTCCTTGAAGGGGTGGAAACAAGCACGTGTGTGTGTGTCTGTGTGTGGGCGCACACCCACGTTTTAACTTCCGCTAAAATTCTTCTTACAAGCCTTCCATGTCATCAGAGCAGTTGCCAAGTTATGTTGTGCTTTTGATTTGAAAGCGTGGACTTTGACGTGGGGTGTGTGTGTGTGTGTGTGTGTGTGTGTGTGTGTGTTGTAACAGGTGGTGACTTCCTGTCGTTTGTGCGTGCTGCTGATAGAAGCCTCCCCCCTGGGCTGCTGGTGACCATGGTGGCAGACATCGCGTCTGGAATGGACTACCTGGAGAGCAGGAAGTGCATTCACAGGTCAACACCAAACCATGAGAGAGATGAGCCGAACTAAAGTAGAATTATGAGGCTTTCTTTATGTTGATTGAAGAGGAAAGTCTGAAGAGCCATAATAATAATAATAATCTCTCTCTCTCTCTCTCTCTCTCTCTCTCTCTCTCTCTCTCTCTCTCTCTCTCTCTCTCTCTCTTTGTTTCTTTGTTTCTTCTTTGTTTCTTTGTTTCTCTCTCTCTCACTCTCTTTCACTCCCCCCCCCCAGGGACCTGGCAGCGAGGAACTGTCTGGTGGGCGAGCAGCACGTGGTGAAGATCAGTGACTTCGGGATGTCCCGTGAGGAGGAGGACGGGGTGTACTCGGCCACAGGGGGCCTCCGCCAGGTCCCCGTCAAGTGGACCGCCCCCGAGGCCCTCAACTACGGTACGGCCCCGCCCCTCTCTATTGGTGCATCATGGGAGGTCTGTGGAGGAGACTAGAGAGTCTTAAACTCTAGACTCCCTAAGGTGAACGTCGGGCCACCTTAGGAAAGGAGACTGTTTCACGGCAGCTCTCATGCGAGACGCATGAGAGCTGCCGTGGCGCTTTGAACACACAAACGTTTCCCCTTCGTGACTAATGACATCACCTTTAATTACTAAACAAAGAGCAGGACTCCATTCCTTTTCACACATTAACGAGCGCTCCTTGCTCCAGCGCCTCAGGGCTGCTCGTTACGAGGTGATCATTGTTTCTGGGCTTGCTCCCCCCCCCCCACAGGTCGCTACACCACGGAGAGCGACGTGTGGAGCTTTGGGGTGGTCCTCTGGGAGACCTTCTCCAGGGGGATGACCCCCTACACCAGCATGTCCAACCAGCAGACACGGGACGAGCTGGAGAGAGGTAGGGACCCCTGCTGTGCTTTGGGGTCATGTCAGCCTGTTCCTGAGGGGGTCATGTCAGCAGACGTCCATTAGTAGTGGTGTCTGTGTGTCTAAGCGTCCGTGTGTCTAAGCGTCCTGTGTCCGTGTGTCTGAGCGTCCTGTGTCCGTGTGTCTGAGCATCCGTGTGTCCGTGTGTCTGAGCGCCCTGTGTCCGTGTGTCTGAGCGTCCGTGTGTCCGTGTGTCTGAGCGTACTGTGTCCGTGTGTCTGAGCGTCCTGTGTCCGTGTGTCTGAGCGTCCTGTGTCCGTGTGTCTGAGCGTCCTGTGTCCGTGTGTCTGAGCGTCCTGTGTCCGTGTGTCTGAGCGTCCTGTGTCCGTGTGTCTGAGCGTCCTGTGTCCGTGTGTCTGAGCGTCCTGTGCCCGTGTGTCTGAGCGTCCTGTGTCTGTGTGTCTGAGCGTCCGTGTGTCCGTGTGTCTGAGCGTCCTGTGGTCTGTGTGGTTCAGGGTACCGGATGCCTGCCCCGCCCGCCTGCCCCCCCGAGGTTTACTGCCTGATGCAGAGCTGCTGGCAGACCGAACCGTGGAACCGACCGTCATTCAGGGAGCTGAAGGAGCAGCTGGCTGAGCTCCGCCTCTAACACCACCTTCAACACCACCTTCAACCACCTTCAGCTGGTCCACCTCTAACCCCACCTTCAGCTAGTTTAGCACTAACACCACCTTCAACTTTTTCACCTCTAACACCACCTTCAGCTGGTCCACCTCTAACAGCACCTTAAGTAGTTCCACCTCTAACACCACCTCTAACACCACCTTCACCTGGTCCACCTCTAACCCCACCTTCAGCTGGTTCAGCACTAACACCACCTTCAACTTTTTCACCTCTAACACCACCTTCAGCTGGTCCACCTCTAACACCACCTTAAGTAGCTCCACCTCTAACACCACCTTCAGCTGGTCTACCTCTAACACCACCTTCAGTAGCTCCAGCTCTAACACCACCTTCAGCTGGTCCAGCTCTAACACCACCTTCAGCTGGTCCACCTCTAACACCACCTTCAGATGGTCCACCTCTAACACCACCTTCAGCTGGTCCAGCTCTAACACCACCTTCAGCTGGTCCACCTCTAACACCACCTTCAGCTGGTCCACCTCTAACACCACCTTCAGCTGGTCCACCTCTAACACCACCTTCAGCTGGTCCAGCTCTAACATCACCTTCAGCTGGTCCAGCTCTAAGACCACCTTCAGTTGGTGTAGCTTTTGTTTATGATTGGGTAACTGACTTTACCCAAACATAAAATAGAATTCCCATAGTTATTACATAATTATTATGCAATTAGATAAAAAATGCTAACGTTTTTTTAAATAAAATATGAGAACACAGCAGACTTGTCTATACGTGTTTTCTTTGGACGTGTGTTTTACTCTGCCCCCCCCCCCCACTGCCGAGCCTTCTCAGCATCAAGCTCCCCAAGCCTTCCTATGTTAGGCCAAATTTATGAGCCACACAGGATTAATTGACACATGTACAAAGGTTAGCCTACAAATATACGTCAGGTCAAAAGGATAACAGAAAAAAGCCCATAGGTTAATTCCATTTTGGTGAAAAGCTGAGCCTCCAAGGAGACTTAACGGGACAAGCCTTATCGTCTTGTGAGCTTATCTCGATTAACTAGATGTAAAAGAATAACGCCCCCCCGCACACCATTTCAAACTATCAGAACAGATCAGCTATTCTAAATCTCAAATGTATCCAAACTTGATCAAATCAGCTACTTCTGGGAAATGCATTTTCTAGTTTATATTGCTCTGGCCATTCCTTAAAAGATAATGTGTCTAGGACAAATGAGTCTTCTAAATGCAGAGCAGCACTCGACGGCTGTAGAGCGTTTAATGTGTGAACACCCAGTCTCCCCTGGCAGGGCGAGCCCCCAGCCGACGCAGCCTCTGAACCCTTTCATCCAGCAGATGTACTGGAGGGGCCACGTGAGGAAGTGGGGGTCCCTGCTTCCTAACGACCCCCCCCCCCCCTGCCAGGCTGCAGGGGGACAAAGGGGCTTGGCTGGGACCCTGACAGGAGGAAACCAGATCAGGGAGAGCCGGGGGCATTGGTAGATATTGACCAGTGATTACCTGACGGAATGCAGCGATGCAAAAAAACTGGTTTGGCCGTGTGTGGAATTGTGGAATTTTTTGACTCTGCAGAACTTGCTCTGAGTGAAACCACCTGCAGCCTGCTCTGATGGAAGGGGGGACAGGGATTACTGTATATGCATTAGAGCCACATTTGTCACCTTTACCGAGACACCTCAGGCAACACTCGACCTTAGATAACAGCGTACAAAGGTGAAATATCGCTTGGTCAAAAACAAACACAGAAGTGCTCTGATTCTGTTGGTTCTGTGTGATGCTCTTTTCAGTCTGTTCTGTGCTGCCCGGTATGAATCAGCTGACTTTAGCAGACAGAGTCTTCTTGGCCGGTGTTCACACCCCGACCACTCAACTATCATCACTATCACCTGCTAATAAATAGCATACATAACCTTACCCAGTACAGGTACAGAGCCCTTGGACACTACCAGTGATTAAGGGCTATACAAAAACAATTGAATTGAATTGAATAAACCCTCAATGTAATTAACCTTGTTTAACTTGAAATCCATCTTTTTTAAAAAAGGGCTCAGTGAGGTTGTGGCGATAAACTACTCGGTCATATGCCAACGTGAAACTAATTTAGCCATCAGAAAAGTGAATGTTGTTAATTAAGTGCTGTTGTGCAGGGTTAACAGGTTATAACTAACTGCACATCCCCCAAGTAACTGGACATGCCATGCCAAGCACTGCAGCGACTCTGTCAGCCTAGTGTTATGAAATATGAAATGTTTGTCTGCCTATTTACAGTGATTCAGAGGTTTCTAAGACTACACTGCGAATACAGCTGGAGTCTCCAACGCTTTAGACACGGAAAATCCACAGTTCCACACGCAGATCGCCCCTACTGTCATGAAAAACATTTCATTTACAAAACGATTCAATATTCAACAATTTTCTATTATGATTCAGGAAAAGGTTATGTAATGCTGTTTTGAGTTTAAATGAATGGCGAGCAGAGCTAAAGCTAGTCTGAGGAGTAGGTGTTCTCATTTTCTATACAAACGCTTGATCAGAAAACATGTGATATTTTATATAATATACCTCATATATATATCTCATATATCATGTGTTTTATATTTGATGCTCTTATGACCTCTGAAAGCGGAGGTTGAAATACTTGAAATGATTCAAATTAACTTCAGGGAGAGTATCGCACTCACTGGGGAAGGTGTGTCTGTCGGTCTGTTATTCCTCTGTCTAATAGCGTGACAAACGGCCACCATTTAGCTGTCAGCTCACTGTGAAGTCTACTCAGCCGCCGTTCACCCTGACCTATTTTGTTTCCTCATGTCATCACGTGACCCCAGAGTCATGACCCGCCACTACCAGGCTGCCCTGCTGTACGCACCGTTCCCCTGTCCACGCTGTGTGTTTGGGAGGAGGATTTCTTGTTCATCTGTCTGAGTGCTTCGTATTGGGTGACTTTAAGGTCTCTAGTGGCACCGAGTTGGGGGTTCACTCACAATACTGCGCCACCATAGAGTTTCCCACGTTGCATTGGTTCACACCAGTGTGTGTGTGTGTGTGTGTATGTTTCTGTGTTTGAGTGTGTATGTGGGTGAATGGGAGCCATACAAGTTATTTAAAATGTATTCCTAAGATATGTTTATTTTATTTGGTTTCAAAGACTAATATATATAACGAACATAATGTTGGATTATTTCCATAAATATCAGAATCTTCTGAAAATAATTGGAATAACCACTGAAAGAGGTCGGTTCGACCCCTCTAAGAGGAATACCTGAAGGTGTCACTTTGGACAGCTGGAATCTCTCCTGGTACAGGGTCATCCCTGAGGGACAGGCCTGGATGTGATGGTTAGGTCTCGATCTCCAAGCCGCATACCATGAGAAGAGAGGAAGGTTGGTTTATCTCCAGCCCTGCGCCTGTAGAACACATGATCCCATATCTGAGATCTGTGGAGAACAGGTGTCACAGAGATAGCCGCGGCTGTCGCCCTTCTATCTCACTGGCATCGCTTCTGCAAGTCTCTCAGGATTCCTCCAGTGTGAGTAACATTGCTCACGAGGAGCACATGAACAGGGCCCGACCGGTTACACGCCCGTCACGACAAAACAGCCAGGAACACTTACACAAGCCATGTCTTTGTCAAGTTATTTGTTTGGTAACCATCAAAATAATAATATATTATGATATGAGTACAGTTACACAGTACGGAAATATACCTTTGATCACATCTGAAACTCATCTTCATCTCTAATACAACAGCCTGTATATGGTCTAAACAATTGATAAGGGGCTGGTGATTGACTCCCAAAAGCCTCTGCTCTGCGTCCATCTCTGCACCTTGTAGCTCTGTTAATGGCCCTGGATGTCTTGGTGCATGGCTCAGCCATCTATTTAGTAAAGTATATGTCATCTTTGGATAAAAGTGTCTCCATCATCACTAAATTGGGCTTATTGACTTACCCTAACCCCAAAGCTATGGGTGACCTTTTCAATGAGCTCAATACCAGCGATATGGAAGGGGTGTGTGTTGTAATAGTATGAGAACACAAGAGGAAGGATCCATTAATCACTGTTATCTCTGAACGGTTTGCCTTCAGCCGACAGAAGGCTCATGTGAGCCCTAGCGTTATGGAATGCTCCGGAGTGTGACAGGAGACCTGGTCATGTGAGAAGAGCTGAAGAACGGAGGAAACAGAGTAGAAAGCCACAGCTCGGAACTGTTTTGTGTTTTCAGGATTTACTTTTCTACTTTAAGAAAAATGTTGTTTTTCTTCTCCCTCCTATTACAATGATCCAACTTTAAGATTGACACTGAAAAATCCATTTGCATAACAGTAAAACTGATAGCATCTGGAATGTTCTTTGTCATCCTAAATCAAAGACATAAAACCAACAGCAGGTAGCATGTCTAATGAATGTCTTCCATGTGATAGCATCTAGCGTGTGACCATTCAGAAGAAATGTGGTAAGTCTAGTATCTGTGCACTCTATGATCTACAGATACTTTTAATTGTTCCTTTCCTGCAAGAAAGTTTGCAGCTGATGAACAGTTTGGTTATGTTCACTTCCATTCTGTCATGAAGAGAGAAAGAGAGTGAGAGAGAGAGAGAGAGAGAGAGGGATAGAAGGGGAGAGAGAGAGAGAGAGAGAGAGATAGAGAGAGAGAGAGAGAGAGAGAGAGAGAGAGAGAGAGAGAGAGAGAGAGAGAGAGATAAGGCCTGAGGCCTCTTTTTGAGTTTGAGTATGTTGTTTGACAAAGAGAGGATCCATTATACAACTGTGAATCACATGCAGTAGTGACATAATTGTGGCTGTGCCAATGACCTGCTCATCAAGGAGATCTGCTCAACCGTGGAAAGGGAAAAAGGGAGCATGGGCCAAGCCACTATTATGACCAGCATTGTAACTGATCCATCGTTCAGGGCTTCTTCAACCATACACAACAATACAAGACAAGATAGATGGCTAGAGCGCTGTTATGCTATAACCCTAACCCTATCTGTGAGAGGGATACAACGTTTGATTTGTGACAAATTACCCAACGATTCGTCGTGATATTTTAACAGAAGCTGATGATTTAAAAGAAGATAATTTCTGGGAGGTATATCCCTGCTCATTATTCAGCTGTTGGCTATGAGTATTAGGAGGCAGGTCACAAGGTGTTCTCGCTCAGCCAGGTGTGGCCAAGGTGACACACCCCCCTGCTGAACCCTATTTAACCAGCGCACCGCCGCAGCAGAGTCACTCTCTGTTCTCCCGACCGCCACCATGTTGAGCTGGTTCTATGGTGGCACCAAGAGCACCAACGTGCGGTTCTCCCTGCCCGCTGTCTGCTTTGCGTGGCAGATCGCCATGATCGTCCTGTTCGGGGTCTTCATCAGATACAATGAGGAGGCAGACACTCACTGGCAGGAGTTCAGGAGGGAAAACAACATCTCCAGCGACATTGAGAATGACTTCTACTTCCGCTACCCCAGTAAGTGTGACCTCCACCTCGGGCTGCAGACTGATCCATTGTCCTTAGAACACATCCTTATTTACTATATTTATCCTTATATCCTGTATTTATATTCATATCTTTGTAACCACTTCAATGCTTGTGACTGGTGTTTATTTATTGCAGTCTCATTTGAAATGGTTCATTTCATAGTTTATCACCCAATTAAGGAAGCAATTTAATTACAATAATACATACTGTACATTTCAACCATTTAAAGAAAAAGTTGTAATATTCATTCAATATGCATAATAAAAACAATAAAACAATAATAAACAATAATAAAACATAATCCAAAACATTCAACAGTGTCAACAGCTGTAGAAACCTATTGACTTGAAATGATTCAAATTGGAAAATTACAATACTGATTCTTCAGATTTGACAAAATAATCAATAAAGGCAACCCTTCAAACGACGACGAGAGGATTTGACTTATTGTCTTTCTAAAAGGCGAGACCTACCTTCCCTGACTGTGTCAGAGTGTTTGCTAGAAGCAGAGGCTCATGGATGTGTCCTCCCTCCCAGGCTTCCAGGACGTGCACGTCATGATATTTGTCGGGTTCGGTTTCCTCATGACCTTCTTGAAGCGGTACAGCTTCGGTGCAGTGGGCTTCAACTTCCTGGTGGCAGCCTTCGGTATTCAGTGGGCTCTGCTCATGCAGGGCTGGTTCCATACCCTGGACCCGGCCACAGGGAAGATCCTGATTGGTGTAGAGAAGTAAGATACACTTCAAAGGTCTTCTGCTTGGTTTCCTGACATTGTTTGCTGTTCAGTTGGCTGCACAGGGCGTGTTTCCCTCACTGTCGGACCTCAATAGTATATTGTTTTGATAATGCATCGTCTGAAAATGAGGAACCAGATAATCAGGTTCAGGGAATTTTCAAAATGCTGACATTGCTCAGCACATAGCATCATTAGTAGAGTGACAATGACCATGCCTGTCATGCTAGGATCATTATGTGATGACTGACGAGAACCCTTCAGTCATCCAGCTCCACTGGTGGTTGATAGTGAGTCGCACACGAAACACCTGATTGTATATCAACGTCTTCCTCCTATTTGGTCCAAACAGCTTGATCAACGCAGACTTTTGTGTGGCCGGGTGTCTGATCGCCTATGGGGCGTTGTTGGGGAAAGTCAGCCCAGTCCAGCTTCTGGTGCTCACATTGTTTGGCGTCACACTGTTTGCTGTGGAGGAGTACATCATCCTCGACCTGCTGCATGTGAGTTTTCCCCTGAGCTGATATTCTCCAGAACCACCAAAGGATGAGATCCTTTCCCAGTGGGTGCTGTGCGTCCATGTTCACACCACCATGTCTCCCCAGGCCAGGGATGCTGGAGGCTCCATGGTCATCCACGCCTTCGGAGGCTACTACGGGTTAGCTATTTCCTGGGTCCTCTACCGCCCTAACTTGAACCTGAGCAAGCGCCTCAATGGCTCGGTCTACCACTCTGATGTCTTCGCCATGATTGGTGAGTGTGTGTTTGTTGTTCCTTAGTGCCACTCTGTGTCTTACCTTGCGGCCTAGAAGCGAGGGTGTCATGTTTGGTGTCTGCTCACAGGTACACTGTTCCTGTGGATGTTCTGGCCCAGTTTCAACTCTGCCATCACGGACCACGGGGACGGGCAGCACCGCGCGGCAATCAACACCTACCTGGCGCTGGCTTCCTCTGTCCTGACGGCGGTGGCCATCTCCAGTGTCACACAGAAGAAAGGGAAGCTGGACATGGTAACGTCGAACCATTACAGTCCAAACGTACACTGATTGTTTTCATTGGAAGTTTGCAGCGTGCGTTAGAATGCTGTGTGTTTTAAACCTCTTGTGATTGACAGGTTCATATCCAGAATGCCACCCTGGCAGGGGGCGTTGCTATGGGAACTGCAGCAGAGTTCATGATTACCCCGTACGGTTCGCTGATTGTTGGTTTCTGTTGTGGCATCATCTCTACCTTCGGCTACGTCTTTGTTACGGTGAGCAACTTACAACAATATAACAATTACATAATAATATTTTTTACGTCATTATTTTTGAAGAGTAGGAAAACCCATGGGTGCAGGGTTTTAGCAGGATAACCTTTTAACAACTTTATGAATTTCCATCCAAAACAAAAGTGTTTTTCTACTGAAAGTGACTTGGGTTGACTAACTCGAAATGGTGGTCACTTCGCTCTTGTCCGAACCAGCCACTCATGGAGAAATACCTGAAGCTGCAGGACACGTGTGGAGTCCACAACCTGCACGCCGTCCCGGGGATGCTGGGGGGCTTCATCGGAGCCATTGTTGCTGCCTCTGCAACGGAGGAGGTGTACTCCAGAGAAGGGTGAGGAGGAGGATGAGGAGGAGAAGGGTGAAGAGGAGAAGGGTGAGGAGGGTGAGGAGGAGGGGGAGGAGGAGAAGGGTGAGGAGGAGAAGGGTAAGGAGGAGGGTGAAGAGGAGGGTGAGGAGGGTGAGAAGGAGGTTAGCTCCAGAGGGGGGGAGGAGCTGACCCCCTCTAACACAAGAGGAGGGGGAGGAGGAGGTGTACTCCAGAGAGGGGGTAGGAGGAGGTTAACTCCAGAGGGGGGGAAAGTCATAACATGTGCAGATCCTGTTTACCCAGCTGGAGGTCTGGTTCCCCATCCTAGGTCAGAAAGGTTATAGTCCATCAACACTATCTGTATGAAAGACAGCTTTCTGACTTGGGACAGGTGATCAGACAGTTGGTAAAAGTATTTTTAACCTCTATAACCAGATACCTAAGCGTATGCAATTCGAACTAAAAAGTTATATTCCATAAATGGACCAATGCTTGTTTTATTCTGCCAGGTTAATCAACACGTTTGACTTTGAGGGGGACTTCGCCGACCGGACGGTTGGGACTCAGGGCGGCTTCCAGGCCGCCGCCTGCTGCGTGGCCATCGCCTTCGGCATCGTCGGAGGGGGGTGTGTAGGTAAGCTCTCAGACAGCGGCGTCACTGAGTCACGGGCCAGGGAGCCCGTCCAGAGGGTGACCTTTGATTTCTATAATAATTGACACGTTATGGTCTCACTCGCATACTTATCCCTGGTGACCCGTAACGTTTTCTGAGGTGTTAAATAAGACACCACCTGACATCCCCTGAACCCACCTCACGTCCACCTGAACCCACCTCACCTCAACCTGAATCCACCTCACCTCCATCTGACACCACCTGACACCACCTCACCTCAACCTGAATCCACCTGACACCACCTGATACCACCTCACCTCCACCTGACACCACCTCACCTCCACCGGACACCACCCTAACCCTGACACTACCCTAACCCTAACCCTGACACCACCCCACCTCCACCTGATACCACCTCACCTCCACCTGACATCACCTCACCTCCACCGGACACCACCTGACACCACCTCACCTTCACCTGACACCACCCTAACCCTGACACTACCCTAACCCTAACCCTGACACCACCCCACCTCCACCTGAACCCACCTCACCTCCACCTGACCTGACTTCTTTCCCGTTCCAGGTCTGGTTCTGAAGATCCCTATCTGGGGCGACCCGGCTGATGACAACTGCTACGACGACGAGGCTTACTGGGAGGTAAGAGAATGTTTTCTGGACTCACCACCAGGGGGTGCTGTTGCTTTGTGAACTGTAGCAAGCGTTTAAATAGCTAGGACTGGAACTATGCGGGTTGACGTTATGACCATGTGACATTTTTCAGGTCCCAGAGGATGACGAAAGCATCCCTCCGATTCTGGAGTACAACAACCACATGATCCACAAGCATCAGGACCTGTAAGTGTACATCAGCGCATGAAGCCTAAAGGGAACGTCCTTGCACGTAAAAGTAGTACTTAGCATTGTGTAGCATCTTATCCTAGCTATCTTGGTTGTGTACGGGGAATGGGTTAACCTAGTGATTGTTGGGTTAACCTAGTGAGTGCTTGTGCCTGTAACACAGTGTGAGCTTCACCTCAGCACTGTAACACAGTGTAACACAGTGACCTCAGCTGTAACACAGTGTAACACAGTGAGTCAGCTGTAACACAATTTAACACAGTGTAACACAGTGTGACACAGCTGTAACACAGTGTGCGGTCAGCTGTAACACAGTGTGACACAGTGTGACCTCAGCTGTAACACAGTGTAATAGTGTGACAGTGTAACACAGTGTTATTTAGCTGTAACACAGTGTGACGTCAGCTGCACCTTCTGCTCAGCTCCCAGTGAGCCCAGATTAATTAATATCTCTCTTCTCTTTTGTAGATCGGAGTCCAACTTCCAGGTGGAGCAGATCTAGGAGCAGCTACGGGCCGTTGAACCAGACGAGTGGAGGCCCTGATCACTGTTACCTTGTGGGACAGGAACTTTTATTTTCACAGATGACTTTTTTGTATAACACAATTAAGCTGTCGCTATTATTACTTATTACTATGCTATTGAAAGCACAAAGTGGATAGCATTCCTGTATACATAAGGAACAACGACCCAATGAAATAAAGGCCTACATAGCGGACATGAATGAAGGATAATCTCAGGGTAATCTTATAGGCCTACGGAGTACTTCTTGGCCTATCCTATGTGGGGCTCTTATCTGAAGGACTTTACATTTACTTTCAGGCCTATGGTCTCTGGTCATGTAGGCTATCGCTTATGTGCAGCAATAATCAGTTAAAATGTAAGTTTGCTTTGATTATGAACAAAGCCTACCAGATAGGTGTAGTGAAGGCCAGTGAAGCAAAACCCTGTATATATAGTATATTTGGTCCTTTCCATTAACGTTTAGCATGTAGTAGTCCTAGGCCTACTGACTAATCATCAATGAGCATTTGTTAATGCTTTATAATATCTTTAATCAAACATGATGCTTAATGATTGTATATACCTTCTGATATAGTTCTGTATATATATATATATATATTTTATAGAGGCATTGTTTTCCCTTAAAGATTTTGCTCTCAAATTTTGCAAATTATCCAAATTTCGCCAATTGACCATTATAGTCAAAATAAGTTAATGAATTAACTATCTTTAACATGATAGTTCATTCAGTAGGCCTACTCGTTTTTTTTAATGTATTTGTAACTAAGATAATTACTGCTCATATATTTGTCTTCACACAGCCTTCAGTAACAGTAAGGTCTACCCTGGCCTCTAATGTATTAGACCTGATTTGGGAATCAAACATTTGTGTACATGAGTGATTCATATGTTTAGCGAGCCTAGTCATCTACTTGAAGAGACATGACGGAAGGTGTAAATGTTATATTTTTGTGATTTTTGAAATAAACACATTAATCAAAAACATTGCAATTACATGAACAACAGTGTGAAGACAAACATATAAATATAAAAATATAAAAAATCAAACATGAGTCTTTTGAAAAAGTAAATGTAGCCTCCAAGCCACCGCAGACAGACGGCGACAGGACGAGCCACACAGGGACCCCCTGCCAGTAGCGCCGGTATAAACACCACAACAGGATCCAGCTCAGCAGGGTGCAGACCTCTCTCACCTTTAGGCTTTGTGATCACCTGATATTGTGCGTGTCTCTGCATTGATTATCAGGGAACCGAGGCTAGAAGAAAGGCTCCAGCCTGTGTAGCACAAGAGCAACTGGAGGCATTATGTGTTGATGAGACCGCTAAGTTAATCTATGAATCCTGACGGACGTAGAGGATCTGAGTCCTCATCCCAGACGTGCTGTAATGTCCAGGGCATGCTGGGAGAAGGCCAGCCTTTCCCCAGGTCTCCTCCTTTTCCTCCTTCCATCCTGCTGGTTACCCCCTCCCCCAGTCCATTATCCCCTTCAACAGCAGGCCAATTTGTCCCCCCAGCCCAGACCACGCCTCCCCCTGCTGTGTTATTTAGACCCTCTTCACTTCAATAGCAGGTACTGATTAGAGAACTTCCATGACCTCTTCCTTCTTCCTAGGGATCCCTCCTCCCATTCCCAGCAACCTTTAATCTGATTACATGCTTCCTAAGCGTTTCAGTGTGGGGCCAATCCTACCAGAACAATCGCAGGACATGTAGTGTGCACAAACCAGAGGAATTCTTGTGCAGGGCTTCCCAAGTCAAGTTCATGGTATTAATACAAAGAGAGAAAGAGAGAGAGAGAGAGAGAGAGAGAGAGAGAGAGAGAGAGAGAGAGAGAGAGAGAGAGAGAGAGAGCATAGCAATAAATAGTGATCATAAAAAATATACAATTTTTTAAAAATTGAGATAAGGACAAATTGCACATTATGCATTGCATTGCAGAGAGCAATGCAATGCACCCCCTAGCGGAATGTAGACCGCCATGCATAGACAATCTTCAAAACAATTTAAAAATTTAAACGACTTCAAATAAATTGGTATTGAAATCATCAATCTTAATTTGTCGTTTTATTAAACTTTTTGCTTGTTGAATTATCACTGAGGTCCTATACTTCATTCTATGTTTCAAGTTAATGGTGATGGAAACCAGCGGCTTTCGATGAGAACCAGCCTAACGTCATGTCCACCATTTGTTCAGAGTAGTAGTGACACACAATATCATGAAGTGACCTGATGGCTGGCTGGCTGCTTACACCGATCTGATGACCAGTTGAAGCAACACATTGGTACTAATCAGGGAGAGAATATTCATACAATAAAATAAAAAAGGATTTAAATGAAGACTGTCCATTTAAATGAGCAACTGAGAGAGAGGTAGCTCGTGTATATTTATGTTAATGTGAAACCTATTTTAACATTTACAGGTTATATTTATGTTAAATGTTAATTATATTATGTTTCTAATCATTGAACCTTGTCAATGCTACAGTTCCTTGCTAAAAGTCAAGTTCAACATAAATTAAAAGCATTTGGGCTTTTTAATTGCATAGTCTACCTCCTTGATTGTTGGAAGACAGAGTTGCTTCCAAGCAGTAGCCACAGGCGTGTCTATTGCGTTTGGTAAGTTTGGGAATGTGGTTGACACGACTCATTTAAATTTTTAAGCCCTGAGGTTTGACATGTTTATTCTCTTCACCTACACTTTCCGTCCTGAGACTGCCTATCTGGGGAGACCGTGCTAATGACCAGAGCTATGACGACGAGGTTTACTGGGGGGTTCGTTTTATTTTGAAATTCGCCACAAGGTGTTGCTGTTGCCTTATGAACTGGAGCAAATAGGTGGTGCAAGTTCATGTTTTGACCATGTGTTGGGTTTCAGGTCCCGGACAGGGTCGAAGACAGCCGCTTAGAGCTCCAAAACCACCTGATGACTGCTGTGAGGATGGAAGAGGCAAGCGGTCAGCGCTGTAAGCACAGCAGTCCGCCTGACCAAAAAACGTGCAACGCGACTCCACAGTCAAGCCCAGCGGTAAACTATTGGCCAATATTTTTATTTTAGGGAAAAATATATATACAAATGTCTTATTTTCCTGCTTATTATGCCAATTTACATGTAAAGAAAACTGTGATCATGAACCTCATGATGGTTCAATCTACATTTTGGTGTTCAATTGTCTTGATGTTTTTATGTTTTCTATGTCAGGCGGTGTAGCCAATGCCCACTAACTAATATGCATTTTAATTATCTTGAATTGAATTTTCTAATGGCAAATTAATCAATTATTGTGTCTGTTTTACGTTAATGAACTGCGTTTGTTTAAGGTATGCTCTCATTTAAAGTACCTCACTGAAATTATTCATTCATGTTATGCACCATTTTGTGATTCAAAGTGTTATTGTACCAATAGTCCAATTTACTGCCAGAGCAAGACAATAAGACTGTAGGGTAAGGACTTATTACTAAGTAATTTACTTGAAATCACGTGATACTTAAAACGTGATTTCAGTTGTGGTTTTAGCCGGTGCAATGGTCTGGACAACCAGTGATTTTGATTCACAAGGCCTACATTTACTTTTATTTGTCTTTAGATCTTCATCCTTGATTTGAGAATCACCAGAGTCCAGGAGCAAAACGCTAGGCAGTACACAGTGTCATGATCTGGAATGAAGATGAAAGGCCTCGTCTCCAGAAGACCAGACCGAAGAGCCCAGGAGAGCCTGCCTGAACAGGCTGGGGTTGGACTGAGAGAGCAGACCTGTGACTGTGTGGTCACACAGACTGCCCACGGCTGACGTTCCTCAAGTTGTCCATTCTGATGGTAATGTGTCCTGGACAGGCTGGTCAGTCGGGTCACTTCCTGACCATTCACTGTGACACTAATGAACTCTGAACACCGCCTGGTGGAACCCCAGCTTTGTACTGCTGTGACGGTTCAGCTGGTTTCAGGGGTTTGCAAGTGATGGGGTTAAATGAGTTAACCATGCTTTTTCATATAACTCTTCAACTTAACACAATATTCAAACTTAAAAGAGAATGTAGGCGCCTAATGAATAATGATCGACTTACATTAGTCCGGTGGAAATGACTAGTGACACTCCTTAAAAGGGGTGTACCATGGAATTGTACTTTTGAGTTTTGAAACGCTTTAAAGAAAACATGCTTTTTTAACAAACTGGGGTGGATTTCAGGATAATGGTGGTTAAGGTGTGTTGAATTTGATTAACATCATGGCGGCCAGGCAGACCCCCTGTGAATACCTGATGTTGAGGGAGTGGCCGCAGCTAGCCCCATGAATTATATGACCCCTTGTCCTGCGATTGTTCTGGTAGGATTGGGCCCACACTGAAACGCTTAGGAAGCCTGTAATCAGATTAAAGGTGGCAGGGAATGAGAGGAAGGATCCCTAGGAAGAGGGAAGAGGTCATGAAGTTCTCTAATCAGTACCTGCTATTGAAGTGAAGAGGGTCTAAATAACACAGCAGGGGGAGGCGTGGTCTGGGCTTGGGGGACAAATTGGCCTGCTGTTGAAGGGGATAATGGACTGGGGGAGGGGGGAGGGTAACCGGGGGAAGGAAGGAGGAGAAGAAGACCTGAGAAGGCTGGCCTACTCAAATATTCATTCACTGTCCATCCCCACTTGCACTAAGAGTGCATTTACCGGGTCAAAGGGAAGGTGTTGGGGGGGTGACCTCTGAGCTCACGTGGGGATAGGGGTATCAGTGACCACTACAGAAGGCGGGGGGGGGGGGGGGGGGCTTTGATCCGGGAACAAAGAGGATCCCTGCTAGTGTGAACGAGGAGGAAACCACAGCTGATTAGAACAAGTGGAGCGAGTGGCCGAATGCTTTAGCTAACGAGCTGCTCCCACCTGCTCTCCTTTCCAATTAGAGACCAGAGTAGAGACCAGAGTAGAGACCAGAGTAGAGACCAGAATAGAGCCCAGAATAGAGCCCCGAGTAGAGACCAGAGTAAACCCAGAGTAGAGACCAGAGTAGAGAACAGAGTAGAGCCCAGAGTAGAGACCCAGAATAGAGACCAGAGTAAACCCAGAGTATAAACCCAGAGTAGAGACCAGAGTAAACCCAGAGTAGAGCCCAGAGTAGAGCCCAGAGGAGAGACCAGAGTGGAGAAAGAAGAACAAACAGAGGAGCTAAAACTGATCTACTGAATAAAGGTCAACTTACACCGTCGAAAGCGCACAGAACCACGAAGAGGCTTCAAACTGAAGAGGTGAGGACGTGAGAGAACTTTTCCCAGATGAGTGCATGATGCCTAATTCAGTTTAAAATAAAGTACTACTAGTACTATGATGTACTGATGTACACAATGGCTGCTTTACTGTTAATTTATACCAAAGACAGAAGAAACAACTGATCCTTTATGATCTCTCTCTCTCTCTCTCTCTCTCTCTCTACATTAGCCCACTGCCCAATAAGAGGATTGTGGTCTCAGGGCCGATGGATGGCTCTCACAGTGACTCTCTTGAATTGAGGGCCTTTCACATGGGGCCCTCAAAGAGCTCCACACAGTTCTGGGTTCTGTAGAGGGGGTGTCAGGGGCCGCTCATTGCTATGCTGCCCTGGTGCCTCTGGGGCCGGTTGCTAGGCAAGGTACCACCGTCTGAACGTGCATTTGGCCAGTCTGCGCCATTGTCCCCGTTTGGTGGGACAGCTCTGTCTGCCAGCAGGGTGAGTGACAGGGCTGGCCTCATGTCCCCCCCCCCCCCCCCCCCCCCCCCCCCCCCCCCCGCCCATGCACACACACACACACACACACACACACACCCGAATCTCACGGCTGAGGGACGGATGTGGAGGAGCTGGGCCATGCTGTGTGAAGTCACAAGGCTTCAGCGGCCCCTATATGGTGCTCCTGAAAGGGCCCCTGGATGGGGCCATTGGGTGGGGCCCTTGGCGGTGGGAAGCAGACGGGGCGGAGCACATGCTAAGTTCAAGTTTGTGTCATTGACCGTGGAACTCCCACTCTAACCAGTCTGAAGAGACAGACCACTGCTCTGACCAGTCTGAAGAGGCAGACCACTTCTCAGAGTGCTGTGGGTCTGATGCTGGACTCGCTCTTCCAGTGTTTATAAAGATGCAGTTACTGTAAAGCCGGCAGCAAGGCGCCCACGAGCAAGGCATCTGGTGAAAGTATCTGGAAAACCACTGAGCAAGGCACTACTCTGGGTTGTGTGAGGAGGCTAACAGGGCCCTGAGCCTGCTCTGTGTTGTGTGAGGAGGCTGAGGGCCCTGAGCCTGCTCTGTGTGGGTGAGGAGGCTGAAGGCTAACAGGGCCCTGAGCCAGCTCTGTGTGGGTGAGGAGGCTGAAGGCTAACAGGGCCCTGAGCCTGCTCTGTGTGGGTGAGGAGGCTAGATGCTGACAGGGCCCTGAGCCTGCTCTGCTCTATGTGAGGAGGCTAGATGCTGACAGGGCCCTGAGCCTGCTCTGCTCTGTGTGAGGAGGCTAGATGCTGACAGGGCCCTGAGCCTGCTCTGCTCTGTGTGAGGAGGCTAAATGAGGGCCCTGGTTGTCCACGTAGGGGATGCGGACCACCTCCATCAGTACCGATGGAGCCGCGCTGTGGGCGTGGACGGAGGGCGGAGGGGGCGGGGCTGAGGAGGAGGGAGGGTCCACAGTGGAGGGGGTGGGGTGTGTGGGGGGGTGGGTGTTGGACAGGGAAGGGGGGAGCTGGGGGGCGGGGGGGGATGATTCTCAGGGGAAGGGGTGTCTGGGTGAAAAGCGACAGCATGTGTATTGTTGGGGAGCCTGACTCGCCACCCTGGAGAGCTCCCTGTTCCCACGGTCCGCTCAACAAACAACCCCCCTCGCCCTGCACCCCCCCCCCCCCCCCCCACACACACACACACACACAGCCCACTCCCAGCGGTGATGTCATTAATTACCATCAAAATGAGCATGACTGCAAGCAAGCGTGCGTCTGCCAGCTAGTTTTTGCATGCATTTTTGTGTGTGTGTGTGTGTGTGTGTGTGTGTGTGTGTGTGTGTGTGTGTGTGTGTGTGTGTGTGAGTGTATATGCGTGTGTGTGTTTCATAGAGGGTAAAATGGAGGGAAAGGGGAAAGAAAGGGACTATTGTCTGTGCTGGAATAAAGAAATCTCCACTGACCCATTGTCCATTTTTCGGACCTATTTGGTCCGAAAAGTGGACCAAATAGGGGCTGTGTGAGTGCGAGCAGGGCTGTCACAACTCGTCAGAGCCTTACAAACCCTGATGTGCACCCAGCGCGCCAAGGGGAGACACCGCGACCCGGCCGAAGTGGTCCCCATATGCAGAGCTCTCTCTCCTGCCCAGAGACCTGTCTCTGCCAACCCTAGTTGTGTGTGTGTGTGTGTGTGTGTGTGTGTGTGTGCATGTGTGTGTGTACGTGTGTGTGTGTGTGCATGTGTGTGTGCATGTGTGTGTGTATGTGTGTGTGTGTGTGTGTGTGTGTGCGCGTGTGTGTGTGTGCGTGTGTGTGTGTGTGTTTGGGACCAAGTCAATTCGTTTTTAAGTACTGTATTCTTGTGTAGCATTACATGTGATTAGTGCTGTTGTGATTTTCAATCAAAGTACTAAAATATAGACGTTTGTACCACCTGGTTTGTGAGTGAGAGAAGGAAAAAGAGAAGAGACAAAGTTGTTTGACAATTCAGTCATGCTGGCTTCTGTTGCAGCGGTCGTGTGCGGAAAGGGCCTTCACAGAACAACAGCCCTTTGAGCGCTGGGCTGTCTGCCGCTGGGCTCATTAGAAATGATCCACAAGTGCATGAGATTCCACACCGACAAATTATGCAGAGATAATTATCTTACAAAAACCACCCCGAGCCCTTACAAAGAAAGATTAATTAGGGGAAGGCAGGGTGATACGCGCGCTTTCGAGCACAGGACTCCCTTGTTAGAGTTGTTTAGGGTTAGGGAATCCGCAGGGATTGTCAGGGGCCAAACTCTATCTCGTTGCCACGTTTTGAAGATCAGGGGCTGGATCTCTTTGGGAAGAGATTCCTCTGCACGCCATTTCCCTGCTCATCAGCCGCTGAACTAAGACAATGGCTGCTTTGAGGAGACGGGTCGTGCGAAGGGATGCTAGCTACGTGATTGGCTTACTAATTGAGGGGCAGGGGGTCAGCATGGGGGGGGGGGGGGGGGAGTGATTCACTAATGTATGGTCCAAATATTTAAGATATTTATGTTGTATCCATCATGCATTATATAACTGGATTTGTGCGTTATACTCATGCATGGTGCATGTTTCATTTGTACTTGTGATCAGGATTCATGGTTTTGGAGGTTTTGCTCTGTGGAGACATAGTTGAAGTTCCTCTGTGTTCCTCTGATTCCTCTGTGTTCCTCTGTGTTCCTCAGGTTCCTCTGTGTTCCTCAGTGTTCCTCTGGGTTCCTCTGTGTTCCTCTGGTTCCTCTGTGTTCCTCTGGTTCCTCTGTGTTCCTCTGGGTTCCTCTGGTTCCTCTGTGTTCCTCTGGTTCCTCTGTGTTCCTCTGGGTTCCTCTGGTTCCTCTGTGTTCCTCAGGTTCCTCGGTGTTCCTCTGGTTCCTCTGTGTTACTCTGGGTTCCTCTCCTCTGTGTTCCTCTGGGTTCCTCTGTGTCCCTCTTGTTCCTCTGGTTCCTCTGTGTTCCTCTGGGTTCCTCTGTGTCCCTCTTGTTCCTCTGGTTCCTCTGTGTTCCTCTGGGTTCCTCTGTGTTCCTCTGTGTTCCTCTTTGTTCCTCTGGGTTCCTCTGTGTTCTAGTTTACAAGTACAGCCTCTCTCTCTCTCTCTCTTGCTCTCTCTCCCTCCCTCCCTCCCTCTATCTCCCCTTGAGGTACAATGACTCCAGTGTGTCTCCTCCCTTGAAGCTCTCATCTCTGTCCCTGCAGCCTCTCTCCTCCTGAATGGAGCCCACTGTTGGAATCCAACATGAATGTTTCCGTGACTAAGTGTTAGGCTCACTGTTGTTTCTAATTCTTCACCCCTGGCAGCACTCTATGTGTATATTGGGTTGAATTCAATATACAGTGCTTTGCTCCACGCTGTTGGACCCGGAGGTAGCTCAGCTTCAGGTTCAGCCGGTCTGAGAACACGTCCGTTCTGCCGCTGGAGAGCGGTTCTGCCGCTGGAGAGCGATTCTCTGTGCCTCCTTCTGTTAATTGAGTTTAATAGTGCATGGAGACGTCTCTCCTTATCGCCGGACAATCACCTCTCCCCGTGAAGGACCATGAATCCCGGCGTCGTGACCCGGTCTCGGATGATGCGGCCAATTAGGCGACTCCGTCTCATTGGGTTCTCCACGGCCGTGGAGCGGACGACCTGTGGTGTTACACCTCGTGCCCACTGCACCGTCCGTTGACGGATCCCCATCGACTTTGAATGGGGACGGACGCGCAATGCATTGTCGATCCGTCCGTTCCGTTGGATCCTTCGGCGCCCTCAAAAAGTTGAAAAGTTTTCAACTTTTTCGGCAGCAACGGATCCATCATCCAATCAGATCCCGTATGCAAATTTAAGCACTGTGACACTACTCGGGCTCTGACGACCCTGGAAAGCTCCCCCACCCGTCAGCCACGCTTTCCGACGTCCTTTGACGGACGGTGCAGTGGGCACGAGGCGTCAGTCACCGTGTTTGTCATCCTCTGTAAGGCTGAGGAGGTTGAGCCTTCTGAACCCCGACTCATGCCGCCTTCAAAGCAACTTGGAGGTTCGGAAGCTCTTACGTGTCTTTACGTAAACCTTCTTCCGAAATAAGAGTGTTCAGGATACGCCCCTCAGAAGTTTGTAGGCTATGACATAAAACCGGAAAAACAGATTGTTCATGAGACTAGACTTCATAACAACAAGTATGGATGCCCGCATGGACCTCTTTGCGCTTCTTTGCTGAATCAGTTATTAGAACTGCTTGTGATGGTTGAACATGAGTGAGAATTTATCAGGTGATGTTTATAATTGTAAGCTATAATGCATCATAATACAAATGTTAGAATGAGTATTATGTTCGCCTCTTAGTCCTTGCTGCAAGTTCACTTTAGTCTATCAATGAAATGGGCAGCCAATGTTGTGACGTGACCTCGGGTGACTCAGGTAGCTTTACTTCCACACCAAACTCTGAGCGAAAACTCAGACCAAACAGAGTGTTCAAAGCACTTTCTTCCGAGCTTAAGGTCTGAACGTCCGAACCTCCCGGAAACTCAGAGCGTTTTGAAGGCGGCATCAGACCCTCAGACCGATGGGAGATGGTATAGAGCCGGGCAGCACTCCTGATACCGTCACTTCAAGGCCAACTCTCTACTGCCAGAAAAGAGTTGGCTGTAGAGAGTTGCCTGCCCTGCTGTTTCCTGGTGTTTTATAGCAGAATCCAGATGAAGAGCAGATAGAGTGGATCATAGGGAGCGACACGGTGACATCATCACAATGGGACACGGTGACATTATCACAAGTTCCCACCACGTCAAGTCAAGTCGGACACAGGTGCACTTCTCTTAGTTTGGGAGCAGGCACGCCTCTTTGAAAGGAGTAATGTCATTTCTCACGTCGGAAATTCCACGTGGTAATTCCAACCAACTAGGGAAACGTTTTGATATTTGAGTTGAGGGGAGTGTCCAGTTGAGGGGAGTGTCTTATGCCCGCATTTATTTGAGACCATGTTCACAGAAATGCAGACGGAGGGCGCTCCAGCGTTTTTTTAAAGTCATGTGACATGTCGCATAAGGAAGTTATCACCAGCATTTCTGAAGTTTTGAACACAGAATGCATTATGTTATGCGAGGCAACACAACGCATGCTTGACCTGAAACTCGACTAGTGAGACACGGCGACATCGTAGCTGTGTTCGAAATCGTTCCCTATACACTCACTATTCCCTATAAAGTGTTCATGATATAGTGCACTATGTAGGGAACGAACAAACGAGAATTCGGAAACTACGCTGAACATTTCTAAACGTCATTTACGTCAGTAAATGCGCCCACATCATGTAAACAAACCGGGCACTCACGAGGAAAGCTGGAGGTTGTATTGATGTTTAATGTTACATTTCCTTGTTCAAGTTTTTTTTAAATTAATTTTGAATGTTACATTTTCTATGTTAAATCCCAAATAAATTGTTATTAGGAAAGCCGGAGGCTCCATCATTAAATGTATTACTTTTCGCGGTTATTCAGCTACTCCTCCGGAAAAAACACGACCGCATTGCATTGTGGTATACGGGAGAAACATGTAGGGTACATCGTATGTACACTCAAATTTTGTGTATTTTAAGTGCACTATATAGTGCATGAAATTAACCACTGAGAATTCGAACACCACTGCAAAATGGCGAGCACCCTATATAGTGCACTATATCCGTGATAGGGAACGATTTTGAACACAGCTCATCACAGGGAGACACGGTGACATCATCACAGGGAGACACGCTGATATCATCACAGGGAGGGCGACCCTCTGCACCCAGCGTCTTTTGTTGTGTGTATGTATGTGTGTGTCTATAAGAGCTCCTAAAAACGTGGCATGGCTAGGCAGCAGTGATCCAGCTGGAGCAGAGTGATGTGCTGAACGGTGCTTGGAGAGCCAGCGGCCCCTGGATCCCCTAGCTGGGGGACAGCCATAACGAGGAGCGGCTCCTCCAGCACAGACACGGCCCCTAAGATCAATTAAATGACCATGATTGGCCCTTTAGGCATGGTGGAGGTCTGTTTGAGGGGCTGCAGCCTGAGAGGGGCGCTATTCAAGGGGGGGAGCGGGGTCAATAGGTCGGGGAGGTTCACAGGACCCCCATCCATTCTCATGCTAACATGGGAGACTGGACCTGATGCTCACTGTCTCGGAAACACAACCGCAGAACACGCTCGTCGGCTAACGATGTTGAAGGTCGACCCCCCCCCCCCCAACACACACACACTCGATAGACCTTCTCCCAGGGCTTCACCTTCCCGCCGTCTTCTGATCATCACCATCATGATGACGACGTTGATGATGATGAAATCCCTTGCCTTTGATGAACGCATCATTCAGTCTCTCAGCGACAGACGGACTGAGATAGATGAAGGTGAATAAGCTAAACCACTAATGTAGTCCAAAATAAAGTGAACTGCCAATGGAAAAATTATGTGCATGTGTATATACATACAAACGTGTATGTACATACATGCACAGACAATAGTACCTATTTTTAACAGCTAAGACATCCGATCGTGTGAAGTTATGAAGGTTTTACATGTTGAAGCTCTTACTGCGAGCATGTGCGCCCTGACAGCCAAAATACTATGTACATTTGCCCCTTTGCATTGCAAGAGCCCCAAAGATTATTTTCTCAGCGGACCGCTATGTATGGGACCATGCAGCGCCTCCGGTTACAATAGAGCCCATCCATCTCCTGCTGACAGGCAGAACATCTGAGCAGAATGAAGGGATAAATGGAGAGGGGGAGGAGGGGGAGAACACCTGCAGACAGGGCTGTGTGCAGGCCAGTAGGGTCTACAGATACCAGTACCAGTCTGCAGGCCAGTAGGATCTACAGGAACCAGTACCAGTCTGCAGACCAGTAGGGTTTACATATACCAGTACCAGTCTGCAGGCCAGTAGGGTCTACAGATACCAGTAGGGTCTACAGTAACCAGGTCCAGTCTGCTGGCCAGTAGGGTCTCCAGATACCAGTACCACTCTGCAGGCCAGTAGGGTCTACAGATACCAGTAGGGTCTACAGTAACCAGGTCCAGTCTGCTGGCCAGTAGGGTCTACAGATACCAGTACCATTCTGCAGGCCAGTAGGGTCTACAGATACCAGTACCAGTCTGCAGGCCAGTATGGTATACAGGAACCAGTGGGTTCCTGTAGTATTAATGTAAAATAAGCTCAGTCTGAATCAGAATGTAACCATTAAATCAAACATATCAAGACCGAACATGCTGTCTCTCGTCTTCCAGAGTACGGATGTAGATAATGTAAATATAAAGCATGTTATATCATTGAATATTATATAACTATATATATTTATATATTTACATTTATATTTTCATATTTGTATTGTATAGTTCCTCGGAGTGTGGATCAGGATCAGGGTCAGAATCAGGATCAGGATCAGGATCAGGAATAGTTCCACTGCTCAGGAGGAGGCGTCCTATTGGTCTCTGGGGAGCAAAGCAGCACGTAGGTTCCTGACCTCGACCTCCGACCCCTGGACCCAGCACGGCTCGGTGGCTGCACTCACTGGCTGTCAGTTAAACTAGTTAAACAACTAGTTAAACAACTGGTTAAACCACTGGTTAAACCACTGGTTAAACCACTAGTTAAACCACTGGTTAAACCACTGGCTAAACCACTAGTTCAACAACTGGTTAAACCATTGGTTAAATCACTGGTAAAAGCACTGGTTAATCCACTGGTTAAACCGATGGCTACACCACTAGTTCAACAACTGGTAAAACCATTGGTTAAATCACTGGTTAAACCACTGGTAAACCACTAGTTCAACAACTGGCTTACAATTTGAAACATTATTCATCCCTTCTTTCTTTCTTTCTTTCTTTCTTTCTTTCTTTCTTTCTTTCCTTTTTTTATTGATTTATTTTCTAACTTCCTTCCCTTTCTTTCTGTCTTTACTTCTCTGGTCTTCTCCTTCTCCTTCTCTTTACTTCTCTTCCTCCTTCTCTTGTCTTCTCCTCCTCTCTCTTCTGGTCTTCTCCTCCTCTCTCTCCCGGTCTTCTCCTCCTCTCTATCCTGCTCCCCTCTCTCTCCCCTGCTCCTCTCTGCCCTCCTTCTCTCTCTCCTTGTCTTCTCCTCCTCTCTCCCCTGCTCTTCTCCTCCTCTCTCTCCTGGTCTTCTCCTCCTCTCTCTCCTGGTCTTCTCCTCCTCTCTATCCTGCTCCCCTCTCTCTCCCCTGCTCCTCTCTGCCCTCCTTCTCTTTCTCCCCTGCTCTTCCTCTCTCCCCTGTTCCTCTCTCTCCTCTCTCATTACGAGCGCGTGTGTGTCGACCTGCGCTGGGGGCTCAAGCTGCCCCCTGAACCCAGAACAGGACAGGTCATGACCTTGGTGGATGTCCGAGGTCGTGACCCAACTGCCCAGCTCCGACGCTCCCTCCTCCGCCGGTATTCCCTCGGGATCTGCTGGGTGAGACCGTTCCTTAAAGTCTTTAACCAAGTATTTCAACTACGGAAACATGGACTCATTTTATTTCGGAGTGTTCCTGATCGTTTGGTGACATCGAATTTCTATATTTTCTATAGATCTGCACGTGTCTATAGATCTGCACACGTTGTCTGTTCAGCACACATGGCTTTGCTCATGGGCCAAGTCAGTAGAGCGAGGGGCTGAACCCCCTCCCGACTCTTTACCCACAAACAACCGTTCTTTCATATTCCTTTAAAAGCTTTCAGTATATTATTTAACTTCATCTTTTGATTTAATTATAGACTATGTGTTATTACTTATTAAACCATAACCATAATAAGCGATTTATTAGGCCTACTTGAATATCGGTAGAAACCGAGGCCTGGGTAGGCTTACGTCGGTAAACCTGGGTTAAACCCTGCTAGGCTACTAGTCACAGAGAACCCTCCTCCCTGAGTCTACCACCCCAGCCTACTGATTATAGAGATAGTTTAGGAGGGATAAGTTGTCCTTTCCTCCGTCTCTGTGTGTGCTGTCCAGGGTGCTGGGGCTATTAGCCAATCACAGGCCTGGTCAAAAAAAAATACTTGTTCCAACGTCAATTCTTTAAATTATTTTTATTTGTTCACTTGTAAAATTATTTACTTACTCTGGATTAAAACCCAAAAGATTAGGCTATCTATTGAATAATTATACACAATCGCCATTTCTCAAAAATAGAAGATATAACTGATGGGTAGACACATATTTGCCACAAAAACCCACAAAATCCTTGAGGGTTTGATGTTTGATGTTACATCATCACATGACCTCACTGCTTCCTCCTGAGGATCCACTAGGACCACTCGGAGGTTCACTGGATCTGGGTCTGGTATGTGTGTGTGTGTGTGTGTGTGTGTGTGTGTGTGAGAGTGTGTGTGTGTGTGTGTGTGTGTGTGTGTGTGTGTGTACGTGTGAGGGCAGTCTCACTGGCTCTATTTGATGAGGTAGACATAATGAGCTGCTACAGCCGGGGGGGGGGGGGGGGGGGGGCGTCTGAAGAGAGAGAGGGGGAAATCATCAAGTCGGTGGTTAGTAACACAGAGAGCAGGACAGAGTGGCCGTGGATGGCTGGATGCTGGGGGGGCTGGGTGCTGGGGGGTGATGGGTACTGGGTGATGGGTACTGGGGGACTTGGGGCTGGAGGGCTTGGTGATTGTGATGAATGTGCTCTCCTATGCGTTCCCAGGCTCTGGAGGGGACAGAAAGGGATGTGTGTGTGTGTGTGTGTGTGTGTGTGTGTGCGCGTGTGTGTGTGTGTGTGTGTGTGTGCGTGTGTGTGTGTGTGTGCGTGCGTGCGTGCGTGTGTGTGGGGGGGTATGCCTGGCCCAGCTGTAGGGGCGCCCTGAGGTATTCCACTCACACTCCGTCACTCCCTTCTCTACTGGAACGTAACTGGCCCAGTCCCTGCTGCCATAACAACAGCCACGCCACCTCTGCCGAGCACGAGACCAGAGTCATTTCCATAAGGGGGGGTGAATGAATGAATGAAGGCATCAGGATTAGGATGAGTCTAGACACACCAGCTCTGTGTGAACTTGAACTTCGCTTTCTCGATGGTGGCGGGAAGGATGCATATTTAACGTCAATGATGGCGGATCTTTCTTGTTTTGGTTTCCTCAAGTTCTTCTTGATGGAACCAAGTTGTGATCTGATCTTATTTGATAGTGGTTTATCTGATCTGATCTGATGTTGTAATAATGAAGCCATCTCAGTCATCATAAATGTGGGTCTATTTAAGGCGGCAGCACAATTCTGACACTATAGGCCTACTAGTCATTTGTCACTAAAACTTCACCAATAATAAAACCTTAAAAGGGCTTATGATAATAATAATAATAATAATAATAATAATAATAATAATAATAATAATAATAATAATTATTATTATTATAATTATTATTTTAACATAATAATAATATTAATCATAATGTCATCACAATGTAATAATACAATTTTTATAATGTCATGTGATAATCAGTGTTCAGCGCGCAGATCAAAGGATCTCATGTTGCGCTTGAAGAAGAAAAGGCGGCAACAATCCCTTTCCCACACAATAATTCATAAATGGTTACAGGACAACATAGAACACATTTGGCCTTTTCATAGTATTATCGTTATTATATTATTGTTATTATTATTATTACTATTATTATTATGAATAGACTGCTTTTAATATTATACCTATTTATTATTATTATTATTATTATTATTATTATTTTTATTATTATTATTATATGATAGTACAATAATAATAGTAATAATAATAATTTCTCAGGAACAAATGTCTGCATATGGATTTTAATCTACATTAGATCACTTTTTTATGTTTCAAATTGAACCTTTTCATACATTCCTTCGTTACATTGACATGCTATTCTTAGCATTAGCCTTTATTAGGTTTATTAGATTTACTAGCTCACTTCAGATCCTGAGAATATATATAATAATAACATGCAGATTAGGCTGTGGCTCCTCCCACAGCGCTCTTTTAAATTACAAAATGCTCAATAAAAACCCGGCTTCTTCACTGTATTATTCCAGCAGCTCACTGTAACTCCTTTAGGAAATCAGATGTTCTGATCTCCCAGAACATGGGATGGTAAAATATCTCAGCTATAGGCCCAACTCCCAAGTTGTCTACTAAATGGGATTTCTCTGAAAGTATAGCCTATTCACTTTTGAGAGCATATTGCATTCATTAATACTACCTATATTGTCTTTCTCTAATAAAATGAAATACTAAAGTGTTAGCTGTCCAGTTGGTTCATTCTTTTTGCGTGCTTGATTTGATTGGCACCTGGATCTGTCTCATGCTGTGAGGTCCGGTTTATCTCCTGTCTGCTGATTCCGTCCACACGTCTGAGCAGTTTCTCTGAGGAGCGGGCCGCTTGGGCTCATTTACAGAACATTCCTGTTCGAACATTATTATTTAGTAACGTATTTGTTCGTATTTGTTGTAAAGATAAATAAATAAACGAAATGTAGGACCCAGGCCTCGGAACGCTTTTATGTATTTATTCATTGTTCTCGTTAAAGATTTCGATCTTGTACAAACCTTTTTTCCATCTCAAGCTTCATTGAGTTGGTAGTTTGAAACCCAACATGCAGATCGACTCTATCGTACATCAGGATACGTTCTGAAATAGGGCAAATCAATGAGTGTTTAATGTCCAATGTAAAAAAAATAGGGAATTAATTTGAACGGAATAAAATTACCATTATTACCATTTAGAAAATAAAAAGTACAATAATGTCATAATAAGAACGTATTTATTATTATAAAAGATTTGATTACTTTTCGACACCGATAGTTTTTATAATCGAATAAAGTCGCTATGGCTTTGTTAAAATAGTTCTGTTGTGTAACAAAACGAGCCTGCTGGTCGCTTATTGAGGCCCCTGGTCTCTGGTCTCTTATTGAGGCCCCTCTTATTGAGGCCCCTGGTCTCTAAATGCCCCTGGTCTCTGGTCTCCTATTAAGGCCCCTCTTATTGAGGCCCCTGGTCTCTAAATGCCCCTGGTCTCTGGTCTCTTATTAAGGCCCCTCTTATTGAGGCCCCTGTTCTCTGGTCTCTTATTGAGGCCCCTGAGTAAGAAATAAATCAGCTTTGATTTAGGAAGTTTAAAAGTGGTCAAAACGACCTTAATTTGCCTCAGGATTAGTTAACTGCAGGGTTTTCCAAGGCCTATGATGTTTCATAAATATCAATCCACTTGAGTTAAACTAACTCTTATCCAGTGGTGCGGGTTTCTATGTGAGTATGAAAGAACAAAATTTTAATAAGCTAGTATCTTTAAGCCTTCAAGACAATCTATCTCTTAATGTTCTCACACACACACACACACACACACACACACACACACACACACACACACACACACACACACACACAACAAACACACTCTTGAAGGTTTGTTTGGTCTGTAAAACAGATGAACATCAATAATACTCTTATATTCAGAATCAACTTGTGAACAGTTTATTGTGGAGCAGACATGAAGACAGAACAGTAGTAGGGGACAGCAGCTTAGTTAATCTGTCATTCAATCAGGGTACAGGTCTATTTCTTACGGCTGCATGCAGGCATAAAAAATTGACAAAAAAAATAGAAGAAAAATAGAAGTCAAACAAAAAGCATTCTGGGAACTATCCTGAGCTCTTCTCTGGTTGTTTTTGCATTAAAAAACAACCAGCTACCAAAATCCCAGAAAGTGGATAAATCTCTCCCAAAGCAACACTGAGCTCAACATTTTCTCACTTTGGAAAGTTCAAATCCCCTAACAACATGTGAATTCTTTCTAAGTTAAAAGTGGTCTTCCTCTGTTGAGGGTTAGGAGTCAGAATAGTAGTTAAATGGGCCCATGTCATATTAACCTAATATATCATAGTTTATCATGTGAAGAGCGAGTTCTGCAGATCAGATGGTTCTGTTACCGTTAGTGTTCATCTGGTTCAGTTCTCTGCTCTTCAACGCCAGCGACACTAATCGCACATCCTCTGTTTGGAAGTACAGAGGTCACAGGTCACCCAGGGGACACTGTTACTTACCTTGAAGCAGGGCTACACTGGATCCTCAATATCAAATCTATACTCCATGCATGTCGTTATGAAGACGATATTCATGAACACAATATTCCCGGGCACTGGTCTCAGTCGGGGTCTCAGAGGCCGGAGGGGGGGGGCTTCGGAGGCCAGTCCTACTTTCGGTTAGCTAGCTTTATGAAGGAGGCTTAACACTCATACAGCTAGATAACCAAAGACAGGATCAGCCTCCCATCGCATCCGAGCCTCCTGGACACCTCCTGGATACCTCCATACCCTGCACACCTCCTGGATACCTCCTGGATACCGCCTGGATTCCTGCACACCTCCAGGATACCTCCTGGATACCTCCATATCCTGAACACCTCCTGGATACCTCCATATCCTGCACACCTCCTGGATACCTCCTGGATACCTCCTGGATACCTCCATATCCTCCAACCCTCCTCCATACATCCTGGATACCTCCATGTCCTCCACACCTCCACGTCCTCCACACCGCCTTGTCCTCAACACCTGCAACAAAGCAGAGCAGTTAGAGCTAGCACTAACTCACGTGTTATACCGCTAATGTTGTCAAAGTGCTTGTAGTCTGACAACAGAGATAACGACGTGACTAACACTATGATTAGTGCTAGTAGTCTGAAGACAGAGATAACAACGTGACTAACAATATGATCAGTGCTAGTAGTCTGAAGACCAGGACAATGGCATTTGACCTGTCCATCAAACAACTGCTAAATTAAGTGGTTAAATCGTTTGGTGTTTGATTACCATCATCATTTAAAACACCTAAAACATCAAATGCAAACACTTGAAGATGCAGTGATGTTGTTAATCTCAGGGACGTCACTTTTAGGATTTAGAGGCTGGGGAGGCTCATCCCCTAGCAGTTTCCGAATGCGAAAAATTTTCATCACATCTTTAAACTGGTTATTTTATTCATCATTTATTACAGTATAGAGTACAGCAGAGCATCTATCAGGGCCTGTTTTCTGGCTCACTCTCTTTTCTTTACCTGCCTTAAGACCTCCTGCTTCCCTCTTCTGAGTCTTCAGGATGTCCTCCTTTTTTAAAAATATAAATAAGCTAAACAAATGTAAGAGTTGCTATGATTTAAGTCTACATATTGGGGTGAGTTCAAGGAAAATAGGTTAGAAAATGTATTGATCAATGCACTCTCAATTTTAATCCAAATCGAAGACAACTTCTTATTGGATTAGTATTTATTTCAACTCATATTCTGGCTTATTATGTTAAGTGCAGGCATGTTACGATTTCCTTGACAAAAAATAAATAAATAATAATAATTGTAGGGGGGGCTTTTGAACATCCTGGGGGGGCCTAACGACGTCCCTGGTTAATCTGTTCCCATCATTCCCCTTCATTATTTTTAACGTTATAAACAAGTATGTACAGTTATATACCTCAGTCATGTAGGCTATTCAAATACAACATGAAAACATGAAAGACGTGCAAGGTGAGCAGATTTGGTTCCGAAAAGAAACAGGGCTGAGTTCCCCAGGCCAGCGGATCTCAGACTGATTCCCGGTCAGGCTGTGATCTGCAGGTTCATCAGGCCAACGGAACGCAGACTGATCCCCGTAAGTCTTAGACGGTTGGTTTTATTAAATAGGTTTGTGCCTTTATAAGACGACGGTATTCAACGGTTAAGGTGTCAGCCTTCTAATTCAAAAAATACTCACCACTTGGCTATGTTGGAAAACACTTGAAAAATGGCTTTGAAATGTGTATTAATTCTAAGTTTATAGAAAGTATTTCGAATAGGCCTCAGTAAAATCCAAAACATAGGTTTACTTTTTAGAAACTCACACTAAAGTGCAATTAGCCTACCACCGTAGCTTTACTTTCCTCTTAATAAGTCAAACTACATGTTGGTTTTGGCCTTCAAACTCAGGAATAGCGCGTTAAAACAAGACCCAAGACCCAGTGTTATATATTGAACTAATTCTCAGATAAATTTAAGTCTACAATCATGTTTAACACACTCAGACCTCTCCTGTCGGCCAAAAAATACGTTACTTTGAGTCAGATTCACCTGTATTATCTGATTATTTGATAGGCTGTGTGTAGGCCTATCTGATCTTCTCTAGCTATCGATTTCGAGTGAAATATTAGCGCTGGCTGAACTCTTCAGTCAGAATTCATTAGGCGCAGTTTTATGAATGAAGTCTTATCGTCTCCATCAGCAGACAGAACCACGGAAAAAAAAAAAAAACGCAAGATGGAATAATAACTAAATACTTACTCTGTGTCGTGAGGATCAGATCGTCCAGGTACCTGACTTGACGTCAGGCCTCCTTCTGAGCGGTGGAAAGTTGGTCCAACTGATCAAACAGGTGTATCGGCTCGGATCGATAAATCCCGTCCTGCCGGAGCCGGCAGCAGCAGGAGGAGAAGTGCGGTAGTGTGGGGAGGAGGCTCCAGGGAGGAGACTCATTGAGGAGGCTCCAGGGAGGAGGCTCAGGGAGGAGATTCAGACCCGTTCCGTCGGGATTGTCCACAAAATGATCGGATGTAGTAGAGTCCCGGTTCCGTAAAGTGACGTCCTTCACAGGTCTGTTCGTGGAAATCCTTCATAACCGATACGAGCTATCGATTTATGATCCATTCAGAGGACTCTCGCGCGTATCCTGTGCCCCCCCTGTCACCCCTGTGTTTCTCTCTCTCTCTCTCTCTCTCTCTCTCTCTCTCTCTCTCTCTCTCTCTCTCTCTCTCTCTCTCTCTCGCTCTCTCTCCTGTCCTCTACTATCTCTCCTCTTCTCTGACTGCCTCGGCACAAGTTTTTTTTCTAAGAGCTTCATCCTCTGACAGTTCGAGCCTGGTGTGACGTCACAACAGCAGCGAGCAGCTTTAGACCAATCACAGACAGCTCGTTCGTGTGGGCGCGTCTGGTCAGTGTCGCGTCATAGAACAGATTCAAAAGAAGGTATTGATTAAATACATTAAAATAGAAAGAATATCACAACTAGAGAGAGAGAGACAGAGAGAGAGAGACACACACACACACACAGATCAAAGAGAGAGAGAGAGAGAGAGACACGCACGCACGCACGCACGCACGCACGCACGCACACACACACACACACACACACACACACACACACACACACACACACACACACACACACACACACACACACACAGAGGTCTGTGTTCAGTGTTTATCCCTGCCTATATGTGCAGCATTCATGCCTATGTTGAAAGATGTAAAATACATTTTTAGAAAGCTTCTGCAGCCCAAATCAGAACGTGACCTTACTTTCCTGACGTAGCAGCAAATGGATAAGAAACATGCCAAGGAATTCTAGTAAAATGCAGTATTTTAGGATAGCAAAATGCATCTGCTATCCTAAAATATATAATATCGTCGGAGGCTAAAAGAGTAGTCCTCAAATATTTTATGTTTGCAAAGGCTTAGTGTTAAGATATCCATTACAATTTAAATGCATACACACACATTGGATCACTTTTGGAGATAAACAAAACAGAAAATGTGTTGGAACATCTCAGCTCTTAACTTCGACTTTAAGGAGTCATCCCAATATCATCGTGATCATCTCACAGGACTCGAGCTGAATGATCTGTAAATTCTGGGTTCACGCTTATTATCCATCCTGGGTGAAATCTGATGGATGCTGCTTTGAGATTTGCTGCCCTCTTGTGGTGGACCATGTCCTCCTCACATCGAATAGAATAACGAGGTCCCAATCATTGGCCAAGCGGTTGTTTCAGAGCACATCTGACTTCATTCATAGCAGACAGGAAACAATACAAAAAATAAAGGAAAAATACTGGTTTATTATACAATATAAAATAGTTGAACAGGCTATACATGATCCAAGAGGAGGGTTTGATTCACTGGTAAATTGACTGATTTATACAGACAGCACATCCTAACTCATTCACCAACACTCACCCACTCATAAACACATCTTAAACATTCATTCACACAACAACGGCGTGTCCACCACGCAGAGCGAAAGCCAGCTTGTCGGGAGCAGTCAGGGTGAGGCGTCTCGCTCAGGGACACCTCGACACTCGGGTAGGAGGAGCCGGGAGTCGAACTAGCAACCTTCTGGTGAGCGGTTCACCTCCGGAGCCACACGCGGTGAACCATGAAGACCCAGGGGGTGAGCGATGAAACAGAGGAGCATAGGCAGCAGCAGCTCAGATCAGAGGGCGCGGTTGTGCTGAGGAGAGTGACCTCTAGCAGAGCTGGGAGTCGATTGACTGGAGGGAGAACTCACACACTGAACCGCCTCCACCCGCCAGTCATTACAAAACACAGATAAAGATAGAAGGCGTCTAGACGGGGTTCCTCCGCACGTCGATCAGGGGGCTGGGGGCCATCAGGGGGCCCGTGTTGAGGCTGGTCCGGCGGGACTCCCGGCGTGGCTTCACCAGGGGCAGGGAGGGGGTCCCCAGGGAGGGGGTCCCGGCCCAGGGCCCGGGGCGTGGCGCGGGGGCCTCCGCGGGGGACCGCCGCCGCAGCTCCTCTATGACGGGAGGGGGCTCCTCAGAGGGGAGGGAGGAGCGCCGCCAGGAGGAGGGCAGCGGGGCGTTCACCAGCTCACTCATCTCCTCCCGGGCCCGCGCCCGGAGCGACCCGTCCTCCGGCCCGCGGGGAGACGGCGTATCGCTGCCGCCGCCGCCGCCGCCGCCGCCGCCACTGCTCCCTGCGGACACAAAGCATCATCACTCTGCTGGTCAACGCTAGGCTAGTCCCTGCTAGTTAATGCTAGGCTAGTGAATGCTAGACTAGTCAACGCTAGGCTAGTGAATGCTAGGCTAGTCAATGCTAGGCTAGTCAACGCTAGGCTAGTCCCTGCTAGTTAATGCTAGACTAGTCAATGCTAGGCTAGTCCACGCTAGGCGCTCAGTGGCTCATTCAAAGCAAAACTCTCAAAAGGGTGGCGCCATTTTAATATCCAAAGCCATTCAAAGATACAGTGAGAGGATTGTGTGCATCAGAATAAACCCCTGTGATTGGTCACCTCTGGTGTAGTCCCTTGGCTGGCCAGCGGGGGCCGCCAGCTCCCTGAGCCGCCCGCTGAGCTCCAGGTTGGAGGCCTTGAAGTGGTTCAGCTCCGTGCTGAGGCTGTGGATCCAGCCCTCATACTGCCGCTGCCGCCCCGCCAGACCCTCGTCCATTTGCTCTGGGGACGGCGAACAGACACACACACACAACTCCATGGTTACGGAGACACAGACTTATGAGGACACAGACTTATGGGGACAGGGACTTATGGGGACACAGACTTATGGGGACACAGACTAATGGGGACATGGACTGTCCTTCGCCTCACCTCGGCACTGCTGCAGCAGCAGTTGCACGCTTCGCTCGTGCTCCTTCTGCTGCTGGGTGAGGCGCCGGTCTGTGTCTAGCGCTGAGCGGTCCAGCGCGTTCTCCAGCCACGCCACAAGCCGCTGCTGCTCCTCCAGACGCATCTCCAGGTCCGCCAGCGCCAGCTGCAGCTTCCGCTCCTCCTCCCTCAGCGACACCACCTGGTAGAGCGACATGTTCCATCAGCGGGTTAGAACCCTTAGCCTAACCCATACCCTAACCACTTGGGACAGCCAACAACATGTCCTATCCCTAACCCTTACCCTTAGCCTAACTCTTAGCCCAGGGCAAAAGACAACATGTCCATGTCTTGGATGGATGGCAGCCAGCAAATATTCTCTGATCAAAGATGATGTAATTTTATTGATATTTCAATAGATCAAAGAAGTGAATTGAACAATTTAATGAACTGAAAACTAGTTGTCCGACCTTGTTAACAGTTTGATTGACAGCAGGAGACACAGCCCTTGATAACAGTTTGATTGACAGCAGGAGACACAGACCTTGTTTACAGTTTGAGTGACAGCAGAAGACACAGACCTTATCAAACAGTTTGAGTGACAGCAGGAGACACAGACTTTGTCAAACAGTTAGGGTGACAGCAGGAGACACAGACCTTGTCGAAGTACTTGCAGAGCAGTGCGCGGGTCTCCGAGGCCGACAGGTAGCTGAGCTTGGCCATGAGGTTCATCTCCCACTGGGACAGCATGCTAGCCGAGGCCCGCAGCTGTCTCTGCCTCTGGCTGATGGCTTCGTTCTTGTACTCAATGGCTGCGTCCAGAGCCTCGATCGCCTCGTCTAGCTGGAACAGCGTGCGCTCCTCCTGGGGGCAGGGGAAGGTCAGAGATCAGCTCCACACTTCATACAACAAACAGCGTTCTTCATGAACACGCGGTCTGTGAAGCCCTTTGAGACCCTGACTCAGAGCGAGTGGACCTCAACGTCTCCAGCCTCTCAAGTATTACTGGAAGAAGAACTGATGGAGCATCCAGACCTGCATCTCCATATCTACTGAGTGCCTCTTGAGCATCTCCTAAGGACTTCATGTAACCTCAGTGTGGACCTAAGTGATACCAGCAGTATACAGGGGCCCGACTGCCAGGGGCCTGACTGCAAGGGGCCCCGACTGCCAGGGGCCCGTCTGCCAGGGGCCCGTACCTCTGGGGACAGCAGGCTTCCCTGCCTCAGCTTGTTGTCCAGCTCCACCCTCTGCTTCAGCAGCGCGTCCTTCTCCCCGCGCAGGGTGGAGATCTCGGTGCGGATCTGCTGGGAGTCCTGAGCGCTGCTGCTCCGCAGGAGGCCGTCCCGCTGGCTCAGCTCCCGCTCCAGGGACTCGATGCGTCCCGAAAGCGTCACCAGGTCCTTACTGAGGGCCTGAGGGGAAGGGGGGTTGTTCAACGAGGATAAATGAGATCCCGTGTCTTTGGGACATTAGTGTGTGTGAGTGAGTGAGTGAGTGAGTGAGTGAGAGTGATAGATAAAGAGTGAGTGAGTGAGTGAAGGAGTGAGTGAGTGAGTAAGAGAGTGAGTGAGTGAGTGAGTGAGTGAGTAAGAGAGTGAGTGAGAGAGTGATAAAGAGTGAGTGAGTGAGTGAGTGAGTGAGTGAGTGAAAGTGATAGATAAAGAGTGAGTGAGTGAGTGAAGGAGTGAGTGAGTGAGTAAGAGAGTGAGTGAGTGAGTGAGTAAGAGAGTGAGTGAGAGAGTGATAGATAAAGAGTGAGTGAGTGAGTGAGTAAGAGAGAGAGTGATAGATAAAGAGTGAGTGAGTGAGTGAAGGAGTGAGTGAGTGAGTGAAGGAGTGAGTGAGTGAGTGAGTGAGTGAGTAAGAGAGTGAGTGAAGGAGTGAGTGAGTAAGAGAGTGAGTGAAGGAGTGAGTGAGTGAGTAAGAGAGTGAGTGAAGGAGTGAGTGAGTGAGTGAGTGAGTGAGTGAGTGAGTGAGTGAGTGAGTGAGTGTGTGAGTGAGTGAGTGAGGGAGTGAGTGAGTGAGGGAGTGAGTGAGGGAGTGAGGGAGTGAGGGAGTGGTACCTGGCTGGAGCGCAGCCTCTTGGTCTCCAGGCCGCTCCTCTCCTGCAGCAGCGCTTCCTTCTTGGCCAGGATCTGCTCCCTCTTGGTCAGCTCCCCCTCCAGGTCCTCCAGCCCCCTCCTCTGCTCCAGCACGCGCTCCATCTCCTCGTCCAGCCACCGCTTCTGCTCCTCGATCTTCTGCCCACAGGAGAAGAGAGGGAGTCAGTGGGGTGCGGTCCGCCGTACCTCAAGGTGCTCCTCAAGGTGCTCGACAATGTGCTCCTCTATTGCTCCTCTATTGCTCCTCAACGTTCTCCTCTAGGGGTCCTCAACATGCTCCTCTAGGTCGCCTCAACGTGCTTCTCAAAGTGCTCCTCAACGTGCTCCTCTACATGCTCCTCCTCTCTCCTCCTCTCAGCACCTGCTGCTCCTCCAGGGAGATGACGGAGCCGTTGCTGCCGCTGCGTCTCTGCCGCTGGAAGGCGGCGATCTCCTCCGTCTTGATGCGGAGGATCTTCTGCTGCTGCTCGTTCTTCATCTCCAGCTCCTAGGGGCCGAGGAGACACAAGGGGACATGAGGAGACAGCAGGGGACCGAGGAGACACAAGGGGACAGTAGGGGACCGAGGAGACAGCAGGAGACAGCAGGGGACGTGAGGAGACATGAGGAGACCCAAGGGGACAGCAGGGGACACAAGGGGACAGCAGGGGACCTGAGTTTGTGATGTCAGGGAACATTGTGTTTCTGCCCTCCCAATGCCCACCCCCCACCTTGACGCGGTGCGTCCTGCGCTGCATCTCGGTCTCCAGCCGTCTCTTCTGCTGGCTCTCCAGCCTGAGCCGGCGCTGCAGCGTCTCCTGCTGCTGCCGCATGCTGCGCACGCTGCGCTCCAGCTCCGACACGCGACGCTCGCTCTGCGCCGGCAGCGAGGCCAGCCGCGCCGTGTCCCGCTGCCGCTGGCTCAGCACCTGCAGGGCTCAGAGGTCAGCACGCACTGGGCCAGAGGTCAGCACACATGGGGTCAGAGGTCAGCAGCATCAGAGTCAGCAAGGTGCGCAGACTGAACCGTGGCGAATCTGACCTGGACCTTGCTCTGCGCGGCGGCAACCTTGCGGCGGCACTCCAGGGCGCGACTGCGGTCGGGGGTCCGCGTCTCCCTCTCCTGCCGCTCCACGTCCTGCAGCTGCCGCTGCGCCTCCAGCACCTCCTGCCGCGCGCCCCCCGCCTCCCGCTCCAGGGACGAGATCTTACAGCTGTACTGCCGGTTCAGCGCCTGGGCGCCCTGGCCTGGGGAACACACATCCTGTTACTCGAAGGACACATCCTGTTACTAGAACCTCACATCCTGTTACTAGAACCTCACATCTGGTTACTAGAACCTCACATCCTGTTACCTAGAACCTCGCATCCTGTTACCTAGAACCACGCATCCTGTTCCTGTTACCAAGAACCTCACATCCTGCTACCTAGAACCACACATCATGTTCCTGTTACCTAGAAACTCACATCCTGCTACCTAGAACCACACATCCTGTTCCTGTTACCTAGAACCTCACATCCTGTTACCTAGAACCTCGGTTCAGCTTTAGCATCATGAGTGAATACATGTTCTACATCGATACAGTGGATTAAGTACATTTAGAGAGTACGTTATCGACACAGGGGATAAAGTACATTTAGAGAGTACTTTATCGATACAGTGGATAAAGTCCATTTAGAGAGTACTTTATCGACACAGGGGATGAGGTTCATTGAGCGCTGGGTTAGTCTGGTTTGAGGCGCTCCGTACCGGTCTTGACCAGCTCCTTGATGAGCTCCTCCTTCATGCGGATGGTGACGGACAGCTCCCTGATCTTCTGCTGGGCCTGCACCAGGCCCTGGCCCTCCAGGCTCCTCAGAGTGTCTCTCATCGAGGAGCCGCCCACGCTGGAGTGGGCTGCAGAGAGCCAACGGGATCACAGAGAGACGGTTAATACTAGTGTCAGCAGAAGGGGAGGTGGAAGGAAGATAACTTATAAGGAAGCTCATAAAGATAAGGTATTAGATGAAGAAAAGGTGTTTCCACCATACTAATCCCTCAACAACACCACAGCTTGTGTGCGACATGGGGATCTTGGTATGAACTAACGGCTCAGCATGTTTTAGAACACTTACAGAAGCGTCGGACGGAGGCGGAGAGATGGTCTAGCCCCGATGGCTGCGACGTCTGACCTTTGACCCCCGAGAGCGGACCTCCACAGAGCATGTCCTTCTTGGACCAGGTGATGTCTGTCTGTCTGGAGAGAGGACAGACGTATCAGCACACAGCGCAGAGGACAGAGAAGACCAGGAGCAGAAGGACCTCACGGAGCTCACCTCCTCCTCTCCCGCATCAGGAGCTGACCCTCCTCCTCGTCGATGTCGTCCTCCTCAGGGATGTCCTGCTCCTCCAGGAGGAGGCCGTGAGGGAACCCGGGGGGGTCCTCAAGGTAGCAGCCGTTACTGAGGGAGCCCAGCGGACTGCCCTGCAACAAACACAAAGTCAGGCTGGGGGGGGCTGAGATCTGCGGGGCCGGATCTCAGCAGGAGCCGCCCTCGTTTGTTACGGGTCACATGTGTTAATGTGTAAGACTATTATAGATGTATAAGAACATTATAAATGTATAAGACCATATTATATGTACTGTAGTGCTTCAGAGATGCCCTGCCCAACACATTGTTTTCTCAAGAGGGAAATACATGTTGCTATGGAGTGAACCAACACACACAGCCTCTACCTGGGGCCCTCTACCTGTCCTGGGGGCACTCTACCTGTCTCTAGGGGCCCTATCTGTCCTGGGGGCCCTTCCTGTCATTAGGGGCCCTACCTGCCTTTAGGGGCCCTACCTGCCTTTAGGGGCCCTACCTGTCTTTGGGGGCCCCCGGAGGAGCTGTGGCGCGTGGCGCCCAGGGGGGCTGTGTGGGGCCTCTGGCTGAAGCCCAGCAGGCCGGGGGCCGACACCATCACCTGCAGCTCGGAGATCAGGTCCTGCTGCTCCTGCAGCTTATCACTCTGAGAACACACACACACACACACACACACACACACACACACACACACACACACACACTATAAGGATGTTGTTTCTGATTGCATCGTCCAGGGGGCTGCTGTCGGGGGGTTAAGGTTGAGTATTTAATTACGCTCTTAATTAATAATCCAGTCAGGGGTCATGTTCCTCTCCGTTGTTCAGACCGGATCTCACCATTGCTCTGACCTGTCTCGCCACTGCTCTGACCTGTCTCACCTGCTGCTTGTACTGCTCCATGGCATCCTCGAGGGCCGCCAGGAAGTCGGTGTTCTCCGTCTCCAGCTGCTGGACGCGGCTCTGAAGCTGGCCCACCGTGTCGGGTCCCTGGCCCCACTGCTCCTCCGGCTCCTGGGGGCCACAACACCTCGTTAAAAACACCTCGTTACCGTCAGCCGCTGAGCAGAAACATCCTTTAATGATGCTGACCCCCATGGCCTTAATCACAGCAGGTCCCCCAGTAGGTAGACAGACAGGTCCCCCAGTAGGTAGACAGACAGGTCCCCCAGTAGGTAGACAGACATGTCTCCCAGTAGACAGAAAGACAGACATAAAGGTTTGGACGACCTGTTTGTCTTGCCTGCGTCCGCCACAAACACCCGGAAAAAAACGATTTACTGGGGACCGCCTCGGTCCCCAGATATAAACATACAGGTCATACTCAGAAAATTTGAATATCGTGCAAAAGTTCATTTATTTCAGTAGTTCAACTTAAAAGGTCATACTAATACAATATGTAGACTCATTACATGCAAAGTGAGATATTCCAAGCCTTTATTTGTTATAATTTTGAAGATTATGGCTTACAATTTATGAAAACCCAAAATTCAAAATCTCAGAAAATTAGAATATTACATGAAATCAATAAAAAAAGGATTTTAAATAAAGAAATGTTGGCCCTATGAAAAGTCATGCATATGTACTCAGTACTTGGTTTGGGCCCCTTTTGCATGAATTACTGCCTTAATGCGGCGTAGCATAGATGCTATCAGCCTGTGGCACTGCTGAGGTGTTATGGATGCTCCAGGATGCTTCAATAGCGGCCTTCAGCTCTTTGGCATTGTTCGGTCTCATGTCTTTCATCTTTCTCTTGGCAATGCCCCATAGATTCTCTATGGGGTTCAGGTCAGGCGAGTTTGCTGGCCAATCAAGGACAGTAATCCCATGGTCATTGAACCAGGTTTTTGTAGTTTTGGCAGTGTGGGCAGGTGCCAAATCCTGCTGGAAAATGAAGTCAGCATCCCCATAAAGATGTTCCGCTAAAGAAAGCATGAAGTGCTCTAAAATGTCCTGGTAGACGGCTGCGTTGACTCCGGTCTTAATAAAGCACAGTGGACCAACACCAGCAGATGACATGGCTCCCCAAACCAACACAAACTGTGGAAACTTCACACTGGACTTCAAGCATCTTGCATGCTGTGCCTCTCCAATCTTTCTCCAGACTCTGGGACCTTGGTTTCCAAATGAGATGCAAAATTTGCTCTCATCCGAAAAGAGGACTTTGGACCCTTGAGCAACAGACCAGTTATTTTTTTCTTTAGCCCAGGTAAGACGCCTCTGATGTTGTTTTTTGTTCAGGAGCGGTTTGACAAGAGGAATACGACATTTAAAGCCCTTTTCACAGATTTGTCTGTGTGTGGTCGCTCTTGATGCACTCACCCCAGCCTCAGTCCAGTCCTTGTGAAGCTCTCCAACACTTTTGAAAGGCCTTTTGCGCACAGTCCTCTCCAGGCTGCGGTCATCCCTGCTGCTTGTGCACCTTTTTCTTCCACACTTTGCCCTTCCACTTAACTTTCTATTAATGTGCTTTGATACAGCACTTTGCGAACATCCAACTTCTTTTGCAATTACCTTCTGAGGCTTTCCCTCCTTGTGGAGGGTGTCAATGATGGTTTTCTGCACAACTGTCAGGTCAGCAGTCTTCCCCATGATTGTGAATCTTACTGAAGCAGGCTGAGAGACCATTTAAAGGCTCAGGAACTCTTTTCAGATGTTTTGGATTAATTAGCTGATAAGAATGTGACACTTTGAGCCTACAATATGGAACCATTTCACAATATTCTAATTTTCTGAGATTTTGAATCTGGGGTTTTCATAAATTGTAAGCCATAATCTTCAAAATTATAACAAATAAAGGCTTGGAATATCTCACTTTGCATGTAATGAGTCTACATAATGTATTAGTTTGGCCTTTTAAGTTGAATTACTGAAATAAATGAACTTTTGCACGATACTCAAATTTTCTGAGTATGACCTGTATATATAAATATGTATATATATATATACACATATATATCCATATCTATATAGGTTTGTCGGGATGTAAAGAAAACTTCAACAAGTTTGACAGAAATGCTTCTCCAATAAACCTGGAAACACTGGCTTTAAGAGCAGGGGAGCTATAGAGTCAGAAAGAAGGTGAGGTCAGAGACGTTAGAGACGTTAAAGCCGGCGCTGTGTGTGTGTCTGTACCGGCGGTTTGCCGGCCGCCCTGCGGGGCCCCAGGCCGTCCTCCGTGAAGCCGTTCTCGATGCCGCTGTCGGGGCCCGAGGCGCTGGTGAGGCCGCTGCGCTCCTCCTCCACCGAGCCCAGCCACTCCTTCACCCGCTGCCCCTGCTCCGGGCTCAGGCCGCCCTCGGCCTGCAGCTCCAGCAGTAACCTGGAGGGGGAGACAACGGGTAAGACAGGAGCGGGTAGGGGTTAGACAGTAAGACAGGAGCAGGTAGGGGTTAGACAGTAAGACAGGAGCAGGTAGGGGTAAGACAGTAAGACAGGAGCAGGTAGGGGTTAGACAGTAAGACAGGAGCAGGTAGGGGTTAGACCAGGGGTTCTCAAAGTATTGACAGCCGAGGGCCAATTTAGGAACCCAAAATTTGACTGAGGGCCACCAATGGAAAAAAAAATCAGGCGGGAAACGCCGTCGGCATCCCAGTGGTGAAAAAAACATTGTACCGTGACCTCTGGGTCAAGTGAGGTCTAAAGTGAGGTCTAAATCACAAAACTGAGGTTCATCCTTTCAAAGTAATGAACAGTCGGATTAAAACTAACAAATGTAACCGGATTTAATTGAAAGCTAGAGAGAGTCCACTTTTCTCTATGTATTTATTTATTTTTGTTTAAATTAATATTGATATAATAATACATTTTCTTTTTAACTTACATCTGTATGTCATTGCAGGCCGCCAGGAATTTTTCTGCGGGCCGCACTTTGAGAACCAATGGGTTAGACAGTAAGGCAGGAGCAGGTAGGGGTTAGACAGTAAGACAGGAGCAGGTAGGGTTTAGACAGTAAGACAGGAGCAGGTAGGGTTTAGACAGTAAGATAGGGGCAGGTTGGGTTAGACAGTAAGACAGGAGCAGGTAGGGGTTAGACAGTAAGACAGGAGCAGAGAGGGGTTAGACAGTAAGACAGGAGCAGAGAGGGGTTAGACAGTATGACAGGAGCAGGTAGGGGTTAGACAGTAAGACAGGAGCAGAGAGGGGTTAGACAGTATGACAGGAGCAGGTAGGGGTTAGACAGTAAGACAGGAGCAGAGAGGGGTTAGACAGTATGACAGGAGCAGGTAGGGGTTAGAGAGTATGTGGTGCCCTGGGCTGCGGACCTGTATGCGGTATCGGTGCAGGTCCTGTAGTGGGCGCTCTGCGCCCTGGTGGGCTCTCCGTCCCCAGGCCGGGGCCTCCGGTACGGGTCGGCGTGGGCGATGATGCGTGTCTCCGAGCGCTGCCGGGTATCCAGCGCCCGGCGCAGCGCCCTGATCTGCTGCTCCAGCCCCTCAACGCGATCCGGCTCACCCCGGAGGTTGACGGTGGGCCGGTTCTGGATGTTGCGCGCCCGCATTGCGTAGTTCAGCGTGTTCAGGCTCTCGTCGAAGTCGGCGGATGACGGGCTGACGCACGCGATCATCAGCGTCTTGGAGTTTCCCCCCAGCGAGTCCTTCAGGATCCTGAGAGGAGGCAGTCAGCTGTCACCTGTCACGTTCACATCAATCACTTCATAGAACAGCATGTCAGACGTCATGTGACCAAATGAACAGGGACGTGAGATAGTGTGTCCTATCTGAGAACAGCCTGCAAAAACAATTTGCAGTTCCCACGTCAGGTGAAAACACTTGAGAAATAACTATTACTGAATGAGTGAACATTGATTGATTGATAAGGATTGATAACAGATGATGTGTCTATTATTCCAGCACCAATAGAAATAACCCCCTAAACGTCAACATGGTGCACAGAGCTCCGACCCACCTGGTCAAGAGACCTGACCCTAGCCCTACCTGGGGATCCCTGTAGGGGGGGTGGCTGCCCCTCCGTTGGGGTCTCTTTAGCTTCACCTGGTGATCTTGGAGTCCCTGTAGGGGGTGTGGCTGCCCCTCCTTTGGGGGTCTCTGGGGGCTCACCTGGTGATCTTGGAGTCTCGGTAGGGAATGTGGCTGCCCCGTCTCTTGGGGTCCCCCAGGGCCCCGATGACGTTGCCGAGGGCCAGCAGACCGCTGTTGATCTGTATGCTCTCCTTGAGCCGCTCCCCCGTGTTCCCAGTCCGCAGCACGCGCTCCGAGCCCGCCAGGTCCACGAAGTGGAACTTGGAGGTGAGGATGTGGGGGCCGGTGGGCCGCGGGCCCCCCCCCCCGCCGCTGGTCCACCTGCAGGGTGAAGACCGTGTGGGAGCGGCTGGAGCGCGGGTTCATCGCCGTGGCGCCTGTGTGGCGCGCCGTGTTCCCTGACTCCAGCAGACTGAGCACCTCATCCAGACCGTCCACCTCGCACTCCTTCACCCCGCACAGCACTGCGCACACACACACACACACGCACGCACACACACACACACACACACATGCAGACACAGAGACAGAGACACACACACACGCACACGCACACACACACACACACACACACACACATATGCAGACACAGAGACAGAGACACACACACACGCGCACACACACACACACACACACACACACACATATGCAGACACAGAGACAGAGACACACACACACACATATGCAGACACAGAGACAGACACACACACACACACACACACACACACACACGCACACACACACATATGCAGACACAGAGACAGAGACACACACACACACATATGCAGACACAGAGACAGAGGCACACACACACACACACACGCACACGCACACACACACACACACACACACACATAAATACATTCACAAGAAAGCACACAAACAAATACACAATGTTTTTCACTGCATTAACTAATGTTAATTAATGGTGAACTAATGTACCCACATTGTACAGGTTTACCCACAGAACTTTTAGTCCCTACTACAGAACCTCTCAGAGCCTCCTGAAGGCTCCATGAGGAGCCGGTGGTGGAGGACCTCCTCCTTACCAATGGTGCCCTTGTCCTCTCTGATGTGGATGTCCCTGCTGGCTGTCTCCACCTCCAGCAGGTCCTTGAACTCTTCCTTGTGCACCTCCAGGTAGGACACCCGGACCGAGAAGTCCATCAGGTCATTCTCGTCCAGCAGCTTGAAGACCTCCGCCACGGCCCTGGGGATGATGCCCTGCTCCTCGTCCCTGAAGGAGGCTGAGGAGAGAGGAGATACGTGTCACACACCAGGGGCCATAGGAAGCAACAATGCCTGCTCTGGGCTTTTCCTCTACGTTTGTGTGTATATATGTATATATATATATATATGTATGTGTGTGTGTGTGTGTGTGCTTGTATACATACATACATACATACATACATACATACATACATACGGACATACGTACTTGTGTACATGCATGCACCTCTACGTTTGTAGAGGAATAGACCTTTTTTCACTTTGGATCATAACTCTATTTGTCTTGTTCCTAACATGCATATGCAATCTGACTCCAGTGACACGAAACGTTAATTAATGCATCTCAAGCAACAGGGAGGAACCCATCCATGGAGCAGGAGCACCATGCCATCAGGGCCTACAGATCCTTCACTACAGAAGGACCTCCATGCCATCAGGACCTACAGATCCTGCTCCTTCAATAGAGCACCGTGCCATCAGAACAGATCCTGCTCCAGGGTTCACCAGAGCACCATGCCATCAGAACAGATCCTGCTGCTTCACCAGAGCAGCATGCCATCAGGACCTACAGATGTTGGCCTCCCCGACGGTGTGGGTCTTCCCGGAGCCCGTTTGGCCATAGGCGAACACGGTGGCGTTGAAGCCCTGGAAGAAGGCCTCGATGAGGGGCTGGACGGCCTCGGCGTACACCTCCTCCTGGCAGCACGCCTCCTCGAACAGGAAGTCACAGGCGAAGTGGCGGTCGTGGCCCAGCGTGAGGCTGCGCTGGGCGGGCTGCACCGTGATGCAGCTCTCGTGGCCGTGGAGCAGCTCTTTGGGCAGCAGCGGCCGTACACGAACCGCCACCTGCACCGCCGAGTCCTCCGCTGCGCGGCCCGGCCCGCTGGGCAGCTTCGGGGACATGGTGGGCCTCGGGTCAGAGCTCCCCTACCCGCTGCCCCTGCTGCTGGGAGGGCCTCATCTCAGGCTGAGGAGAACAGAAGGAGTCACTCACCGCTGTGTTGGGATGGAAGACGCTAGGAACACTTTGTACGTCATTGTTAGTTACAACAGAGTACCTGGTAAGCTGATGGATGTGCATTATTATGTTATTTATATATCATAGAACTCTAATCCCTGGAAAACACGAAGGGATTCATATCAGGCTCAAAGCGTAGGGATTCTTTAGGTTATGAAGCCAGTGGACATACTTGGTGGATGTACTTTGGGTCTAAGTTCCATTATTTATAATCAGAGGAGAGTTGAGCAGATGACGAAGGAAATGGTTTAATCCATCATTAAGAGAATGTATTGATCCATCAGTAACAGAAGGTTTTTCTGATGGATGTTCAGCTCGTTGTGTGTTTTGTGGTTTGCAGAAGATTGTCTCCTAACTTTCTTCACGAGTCCAGAACAAAACATTAAAGCTCCGATCAGTAAAGAGCTGAAATAACCCGATCCGTCCTAAAGAACTTAAATCCACACCAGGTCGAATTTGAGCATCATATCGCCTGCTCCTGTGAAACATGTTGAAGTTAAACTACAGCCGCAGACATGCTAACTTTAGCCACTTAGCTCTGCTCTCTGAGGGCTTGAACCCTGGTCCGGGTCCAGGACCAGGACCTGGACCTGGACCCGGAGCCGGACCTCAGACGGGGTTCACCGCTAACAGTTCATGTGGAGGGTGGATGAACAGTCCTAACGAATCTCATACTCACTTCTTAAAGCAGCGAAGTTGATCCCAGGTGGAGCTCAGCAGCAGCAGAGGTTTGGAGAAGTTTGGGAATCAACAAAAGGGGAGGGGCCAAACAGCGGATCCACTCCGAGCGTCAGACCGCCCCCCCCCCCCCCCCCCCCCCCCCCCCTCCCCCCCTCACGGCGCCCGGGACGGGATGCCCTGATTGGACGTTATTGGAGAGAGAGGGTGGGACTTTCAGAGGCGAGAGGGCGGGACATGCATGGGTTTAGCGGAGAGAGAGAAGGAGCGACTTTTGATACGGGGATATATGTTCCGGTTTACTTATTTTATTTTATTTGTTTTTCTAATTTTCTGGAACTTATTTTCTTGCTGCGGGCTCTGTTAACTAAAATACACGGCTCGTATGAAGTAAGAGGACGGAAATTGCATTGCGGTAGACCGGGATAACGCTAAGGCTCATGACCCTCTCCAGCCCAGTACGCGTCGAGCCAGCGGCTCTCGCTGCTTCTGGACACCCAGTCGGCTGGGATGGAAATATTCAATACCGCTAACCCTGGGTAACTCAAAATGTAAACCAAGTTAAGTTACTATAAGAGTATACCTAAAGCAGATGATGGTTTAAAACAAAACAAACCTTATTTATTTAAGATGTTCTTATCAATGTGTTCAAAATGATCGTGACTGCAGGAATACACCATATATATTATGCTACATCGTCATAACGTAGTTGTTCAAATTAACAATAGTGTTTCCTTCAAGTTCCGTGTGCGTGCATATATGTGTGTGCGCGTGTGTGTGTATGTCTGCGTGCGTGTAGGCGCGCGCTTAGACATTTTATATCATTAGATTCGCTTTCTCCGATGCAGTCCACCAATCCAAAATTCTTCCCGGAAATAATACAGACATATTTTGCATGTGTTATTTTGTTTAATGAAAGTTAAGAACCATGGATAACAACAGAAGAGCAGAAGTGAGACTGTTGAGTGATGAGGGAGACTGGGACTTGTTGTCTGGTCGTCATGGTTACAACAACAAAATCACTAGTCTTCCACAGCATCCAAAACGTGTTGTGAGGCCACGCCCCTCCTCCCTTAGGAGAATGTCCTCCGTCTATTGGAGCGCATTGGGTTCCTTTTACACAGAAATAAATGACGTTTAGATATCATTTTGGGTCATTTTGATAGTATCTTGCATGCGTGGGTGAGAACCATGGAACATGTGTAATGACATCATTCTCATTCAATAGCGACCAGGTCTATGATCCCAAACCAACCCCTGTGTGAAGAATGAACTTGTCTGGGAATACAGTATGTCTCCCGCCCCACAGACCCGTGTGTTATTGATATTAATAATGCCAGAGAGACTCTAAATCCAGCTGCCCTTTCCCATGAATGGCAGAGTCTTTAAAATCACGTTCTGCTCTTTCCCTTCAGCTGGGTCCGCTCAGAACTCAGACCACAGACACACACACACACACACGTGTTTTATAGGATCACTCCTAGTGTGGATTGTGATTAAGGGCTGCAAGAGGAGATGCATATCAAAGGTTATTATTTTAAACTCAAGTCAACATGGGGGTCTTTTTAAAGTGTATTTTATTTTGAAGTGATCAGACGGCGAGAAGCAGAAAGCCACCGCGGACTGAGAGCTGTTGTGGGGATGTTTACCTGTAGATCAGCACAATGCCACCAAGACATTCAGGTTAACATTCATTTTGCATCAGGAGCTGCATTGGGCTCTCCCAAACAAAGGTCCTCTAGTCACAGGCTCTGCTAAGGGAACAGAACATCACAGGTAAAGGGAACATTTCAAACACAGGCTTCATTTTACCCTGAGATTCAATATAATAGTAATAATAATATTAATGTGATTGACATTACAACACACAGCGATGCTCTCCACCCATAAGTTCTGACTAATGTTTCATTACAATAGAGTCCATTGAATTGCAAATGCATGCATTAACCTGTGATGGGGAGAAAGGGGGGGGGGGTGTTGGGCGACAGTATCCTAAAGACAGACGTTGAGTCAGCTTAACAAATACTCCTCAGAGTGTACAGAAGGGAGACGTCTCTGTAACTATCGTTAATTCAGGAGCTGGAGTGTCAGTAATCACAGCGCTCTGCCCACACCATGTCATTTCATCTGCAGCTCAACATCTCGTCTCTCATCAGGCGTATTTACCAAACCCTTCTCTTCTTCTACCAAAAGGCTCTGGAATCTCTTCAGTATAGGGTTCAGCTCTCTACTGAGAACCTGCACGGAATCTCATCGCTATGAGACACTCTCTACATACCGAAGATCATCTTTCCTTGATTTTAGGGACTGACCCTCAAACCAAGACTTAAATCAAACAAATGTTGGTGAGAGATCTGTTCAATTGTAAATACTGCAGTAGTCAGCTAACAACAACACCACCCAGAACCACACGCTGTTGCGTCACCATCAAATGCTGTTAGAAAACTTCCTGGCCATGTTGTATTTTCTGGGCGCCCTGAAACCCGTTTTCCCCTCATAATGCGGGTTAGCGGCTGGCTGCAGGGGGAATCGAAGACGTTACCTCTGAACTGTACATGCTGTTGCTGTCGATTACAGGCCCAGATCAAATCAACAGCTGGGTTCGATGGCCATTAGGTTATGATGGTCCTCTCCCCCCCAATGGGCGGCAGGTCAGGTCTCCGGACCCTGGAACCAACAGAATCAGCGTTGGTTTGAGACCACGACGGTCTCTCAGTAGAAGATACAGTCGCATTTCGTTGACCACATCCTTGACTGTTTTCACGCTTGTGTTTCCATCACTGACATTTAATCTGGGGACAAAGCAGTAGAATAAGCAGCATGTGAACTGCACCAGGCCTGCGTGCAGTTACTATCCAGAGCTATGTGCGTCTGAGCTACGGTACAGATGTTCATCTTGTCTTTACCTGTTGTCCAAAGATTGGTCGCACATATTTGTGCTTTAATCTACAGAATCCACCGGTATGATTAAACTGATCCTGGTCTTTTTCCATCTAAGTAACATAGAGGCAATAGAGTTTGACAGCTTGAATCAGCGCACCATGGACCCCTCAGTGGCACTAGGGTTCTCAAGTGCAAAGTAGGATATTTAATTAAATAGCGGACCAAAATACATCCTAAAATGTCAATATTCTGTTTGAAGTCTATCCAACACAGTTATTAATATCAAACCATCTAAACGCATTTATCTTCATATTTTACAATGAAGTATTCTATACATTTTTGCATTGGTTTAATAATAAGGCTGTAGGCCTACACGACCATCATATAAAACCCGCTGATACTGACTTCTGAAAATCGACTTTGGTGACTAAAGAAAAATCATACCGATCTGCATATCCTTCAGTTCGTCTGATCTGGGTGATTAGAGGGCAATAAGATACAAAGCCATTGTAGATATTGATGGGGAAATGCAGCCTACAATGTGACATTTAAGAAACGCATTCAAGCAATATGGAGCCAACATTTTTTTGAGTGAAGACGTTTTGAGTTAAGAAGTTACCATGACAATAGTCTTAGGCTGGTGTGTGGTGAGCGTTTTGACGCAGATTGGCTGCCGTGCATCACCCAAGTGGGTGCTACACACTGGTGGTGGTTAGTGAGGTCCCCCCATCACTGTAAAGCGTCTTTGAGTGTCTAGAAAAGCGCTATATAAATTCAATCCATTATTATTATTAGGCGATAATAACTTAGAAACGTACTAGCTAATTTAGAAATAGTCCACTTACCTGTTGAGCTCGTGAATCATGACTTACAGCTCTGGCTTCACTGCTCTGTAGAGCGGGACGCGGAGCAGTGTGTTAGTGGAGCAGCAGGCGTGGAGCAGAGAGCCGGGGAGCGGGACGGATTCGGAAGTCTACCGCTTACCGCTTACTCTGCCAAGGGGTTTCTGTGCCTCAGTGCGATTTCGAGCGCAATCTGTGCGGAGTCTGTCCTCTGGCTTTATAAAGCAACACGAATCACGCAGGGGTCCTGTCAATCTGATAGAGGGGGCGGAGCTTGAAGATGGTCAACCTTTGCAGTCAGCTCTTAGGGGAACCGGAACCAATCAACAGCCCATCACAATTCATTAGCAGACATAGTGAGTTACTCAAAATTGCTGAATGACACTGTGCGCGCGCGTGTGCGTGCGTGTGCGCGCGCACACGCGCGCGCACAGTGTCATTCAGCAATTTTGATTCCTCATTGGTTAATTTTAGGTTAAGGGTAAACAATGACAATTGTGATACCCTTAAACCCTCCGTCATGCATAAGAACCGTCTCAACTTGATTTGCTGCAAAATTACCTCTTTGGTATTCTGTATATTTCACAAATGATCCTGAATAGAAATGTACCTCCATGAGATGGAAGTGCATGTGAACGTGCACTGTGGTACCAGTATGGAGGAGATGGAGTCCTCTGGGGCTGAGATGAATAATATATAATAACAATAATAACGCATGGCACCCTGAGAGAAGCATCGTAACAAGGTCAGGTGTCAGACCCCCGCCGTGGCAGCTTCAGAAATAACAAGCGGAGTGAGAGGGTGAGAGAGTGGGAGGGTGAGAGGGTGAGATGGTGGCGCTGCACTGTGTGTAATTGGAAGTGATTATCAATAAACACCTAAGGACTGGGCTCCATTCCATCAAAAGGAATAGGCTCCATTCCATCAAAAGAAGGGTCTGTTTTTTATTTGAATAGAAAACTGTTTCACTTCTAATTGAAATCTGTGTGTGTATGTGTGTGTGTTTGTATGTGTGTGTGTGTGTGTGTGTGTGTGTGTGTATATATGTGTGTGTGTGTGTGTGTGTGTGTGTGTGTGTGTGCGTGTGTGTGTGTGTGTGTGTGAATGTGTGCGTATATATATATATAAATATATAACTGTATACTATATATAAATAGTATATCCTCCATCCTCTTCCTGGTTCTTTGAGGTTCAGGCTATCAGCAGGATATTGAGCGTGGGGAGCGAAACCTCTCACCCCACTATTGACCGGCCTGTGGGCCGCCACACTCGTAGGGTGGAGGCCGGAGCCTCTGTCGGAGTTCCTGAGCCTCGTAGCGGGGCGGAGGGGTTGTATCTAGTTGGAAGTTTAGGACGGCAATTGCATGTAGTTAAGAAATAAATCAAAGCAGGAGGAATCATCAGTGTGCTCAGAACCAACGAGTCACCGAGAGACGCGACGTGTTACTGCTCTTGTTGACTGGACCTGTTAGGGGGTGAAGCTTTATACAGACGACCCCCGGGCTGGGATCATCCTGGAGGAACAACACACAGATGGTTATTAGGTGGAGCAATGGGGGATATCTCTGTTTTTCTGGAAGAGGGATCCTTCCAAAGGAATAGGAGATGAATCGACCAAGCAGAAGCAAACAGGACGCATGGAAACCACGAACCTAAAGAACATTAAATATATAGGTTTAGTCCCATATGAAAGGAGATTCATTGTATTCAAATAATAAAAATGACATCATATAAATAATGATAGTTGCCCTAGAGGACCCCAGAGTGCTTTTATTGTGAAGGATTTGATTAGCTTCTATTTTTGATGGGTTTGCTTTTATCATTGGATAAAAATAAATAACAGTAGCCTACGGACACAGGGGACAGCAACATAGTGACATCCGTCAGGTGGAATGAGGACTATGATGATGATTATTTTTGATCATAGTTGTAGTAATATTATTATTAGTAGTGTAATTAGTTGTAGTAGTGGTAGTAGTAGTATTAGTAGTGGTAGTAGTAGTGTTAGTAGTAGTAGTAGTGGTAGTGTTAGTAGTAGTGTTAGTAGTTGTAGTAGTAGTCTTAGTAGTAGTAGTGGTAGTGTTAGTAGTGTTAGTAGTAGTAGTAGTGGTAGTAGTAGCAGTAGTAGTCAGTGGCGGCTGGTGGTTTTTAAAGTGAGGGAGGAAGGACTGCGCGCTTGGTTGCCATTGGCCTGCTTGCATTGATAGTGGCCTATTGTGGCACAAGTATGTGAAAAATAAAGGAGCAATACTGTGTTGATAAGGTTTATTGGACTAAGTTACCCATGAGGCTTAGCGCCGGTTGGAGGGAAATAGCATACACGAGCGCTATGAGCGTGTACAGTTGTTGGACTGCTTATGCAATGAAACATGGCTAGGAACTAAACATGCTGCTGCGCCTGGTTTGTCATATATAAGGAACAAACATAACATGGTGTCAGACGAGGATTTTCGCCGCAAGTGGAAGCGGAGTTCTGCACGCTGCAAGGATTAGCAGAAGAGGCTAACGCTAGCAACAGGTGTCGGCTCCTCAAGGCAACGGGAGAGAGGAAGCTAAGTCCACCAACACCTATACCGCTAACAGGAAATCTGGCTGATAACTGGAAAAGGTTTAAGCAGAGATTCAACATCTATATGGCTGCAAGTGGATGTGGAGCAAAGGAAGACGATAAAGTAAAAGTGTCTATCTTGCTGCACGTGATAGGTGAGGATGCATTGGATATATACAACAGTTTCCAACTTGACGATGATGCGAGCCTGGATGAGATAATGGACAAGTTTGAAGAGTACTTTGTGCCAAAACAGAACATTACTTTTGAGAGATATAAGTTTTTCTCATGTGATCAAAAACAAGGAGTAGGTTTTGATCAGTATCTAGCTGAGTCATAACTGCGGGAAAAATAACCACTTCTCAAAATACTGCAAAGCGGACGCCTTTAAGAAAAAGAAGGTACATGCAGTAGAAGAGGAACCTAAGGAGTTCTTTGTTGATGCGGTGCATATAAAGGAAGCTAAAGATGAAGAAGAATGGATAGTGCCATTGACAGGACTATCATTCCATTCAAACTGGACACGGGAGCCTCAGTCAACCTCATATCTGTGAATGAGTATGAGAAACTCACTGTGAAAAGCAAAATATTCCCTGTGAAAACAAAAGTGACTGGATACACTGGAGAAAAAGTGCCGGTCAAAGGAGGCTGCATTGTAACATTCGAACACAGCGGTAAGCAAGTAAAAGCAATGCTGTTGATTGTTGATACGAGTGTCAAGCCAATATTGGGATTACAAGCATGCCAACGACTAAACCTTGTAAAGAGAGTCTTATGTAGTCTCATCTAAACCTGCTAATGATCATGACTCACTCATGGAGGAATACAGTGACTGTTTTGAGGGGCTTAGATGTTTACCAGGGGAATACAAAATTCAAGTTGATGAAAATGTGCCTCCAGTAGTTCATCCATGCAGAAAAATACCATTCAAGCTGAGAGGAAAACTCACAGAAGAGTTAACTAGAATGGAGAAACTAGGAGTGATCAAGAAAATTGATGAACCTACATCATGGGTCAGCTCACTGGTCGCTGTGGAAAAGCCCAACGGAAAGCTGAGAACGTGTTTGGATCCAAGGGATCTTAACAAAGCAATCAAACGAGAACACTTTAAGTTGCCGACAAGAGAAGAGATCATGGCACAGTTTGCTGGAGCTAAGTGGTTCAGTAAATTGGACGTGTCGTCGGGGTTCTGGCAAATTAAGCTAGACGAGGAAAGCTCCAAGCTTTGTACTTTCAACACGCCAGAGGGAAGGTACAGATTCTTACGTCTGCCATACGGGATCCTGTCAGCGCCAGAAGTCTACCACAAGAAAATACACATGATCTTTGAACACATACCAGGAGTCGATACCATGATGGATGACATCATCGTGTGGGCGTCCAGCCGAGAAGAACATGATGTGCGACTGAGACAGGTGCTCGACCTGACACGGCAAGTAAACTTAAAACTCAACAAAGACAAGTGCCTGTTTGGAGTAAAGTCATTGACATTTGTGGGGGATGTAGTCTCTGAGGCAGGGATTAGTCCAGACCCAAGGAAAACATCAGCCATCGAGAACATGGAACGTCCCGAAAATAAGGATGACGTCAGAAGGTTTCTAGGTATGGTAACTTACCTTGCAATGCCACACCAAGTGCCAAAATACCCATACTACAAGGTTGGAGTTGACTTGTTAGATTGCAATGGAAAAAATCCTATTGTGGTTACAGACTACTTCTCTAACTATCCAGAAGTTGCAACATTACAGTCCACAACCAGCAGAGCCGTCATTGCTTTTCTGAAGACTGTTTTCGCGAGACACGGAGTCCCAAATTAACTGTTTTCAGATAATGGACCACAGTTTTCAAGCTGCGAATTTGAAGCATTCGCTAAAGAGTGGGGTTTTTCACCACACATCAAGCCCAAACTACCCAAGGTCAAATGGACTTGCAGAGAGCTCAGTTAAGATCATCAAAGGAATAATGAAGAAAGCACATGACGGAAATGAGGACTTTCACAAAAGTTTGTTGATCTACAGGAGCGCGCCACTGCAAAATGGTCTGTCACCAGGGTTAGTTGCATTCACACTAATCTGCCCATGCACGAGAACCTGCTAAAACCAAAGGGAGCAGTGAAAGTAAGGCAAGCCAAAGAGGAGGAAAAAGTGAAGCAGAAGAAAAGGCATGACAAAAGTGCAAAACAGCTGCCTTACCTGAAGCCGGGGGACAGAGTCCGCCTTCTGGACTATTCGACAGGAACGTGGACACAGCAGGGACTTGTACAACAGGAGGTTGCACCTCGTTCTTACCTCATCCAGACAGATCGTGGATCAGCCCTGAGGAGAAATCGTGTGGACATCCGTCTACAAACGAACTGCTCCGAGACTGTCACACAGCCATCAGAAGTGACAAACACCACTACGGGCAACAGAGACTGTCCGAGTTCCCTGAATACTACTGACTCTGGTCAAACCGTACCTAGTTCACCAGCGGTGAAACACAGACCCAGCAGGATGGTAAAACCACCTGAGAGACACCTGATAGAATCCTGCTGATGGAGTTATGCACTATGGGGGGAAAAATATATATTAACAAAAAAAGGGTTGGAAATAAATAAGTGAATGTTTGTAACTGTGGTTATGGCAGTATAATTTATGTTTGGTTTTGAATATCTTATACTGAGAAAGCAAAGTTTGATGCTTATGGTTAAGCTAAAGCAGGCCTGTCAAACTCAAATACCCAGTGGGCCGAAATAAAAAACTGGGTCCAAGCCGTGGGCCGGACATATCAATATTTATTATGAACTTAAGTTTTACCTATATTGAATCTGAAAGTGGCCTAAAGCTTAGGCTTATTACCTATTGCAATAAGATCTATTAATTTGTAGGCCTAAACATGAACTCAGCCTTAGTTTTACACATTGTGGTATCCGGCTTGGAGAATGAGCCGTGAATCAGGAAAGCACGTGGCAACGGTTGGTTTAAGCCGACTTCGGCGTTTATTGCAAGTATCAAAGACAGGATAAGGGTGCGCGTGGGTCTCCGTGAGCCTCACGCCTCTGCAGTCCATCCGTGTCTCTGCCTCCGTCTTGCTCTTGGTCTGGGCCTCCACTGAAGATGGCTCCCCTGTTTTCGGCCAGGTGTCCCCCAATCACCCTGATTGGGGGGAAGGACCCGGTGCTCTCCGTCGCCGGCTGGTGGGTGGGGGTGGTACACCCCGTCCTTCACGGTCCCACGGGACCGTTCAGGCCGAGGCTTCAGGGGCGGGATGCCACACTCCCCCCCCGTTTGCTCAAGCCCCTGGTCTCTGGGGAACCCACCCAGACAGGCATCCCGGCGTGACAGGGCGTCGGCGTTGGCATGCTCGCGGCCCGGTCGGTGGTCCACCCGGAACCGGAAATCCTGGAGAGCCAGGAACCACCGTGTCACCCGGGCGTTTGTATTCTTGGCCCCCGCCATCCACTTCAGGGGGGCGTGGTCGGTGACTAGGGTGAACTCCCTCCCCAGGAGGTAGTAGCGCAACTTCTCCAGGCACCATTTAATGGCCAGGGCCTCCTTCTCCACGGTGGAATAGTTGCGCTCATTGGGGAGGAGCTTCCGGCTGACGTAGGTTATCGGGTGCTCCTCTCCGGCCCGGACCTGGGACAAGACCCCCCCGAGTCCCACCTCCGAGGCGTCTGTGTGGACAATCACAGGGAGGTTAAAGTCAGGTGTGATTAGTACCGGTTCTGAGCACAGGGCCTCCCGGAGCGTCTTGAACGCCCGGTCCGCCGCCTCTGACCAGGTGACCCGATCCGGCAAGGCCTTACGGGTTAGGTCGTTCATGGGGCTGGCCAGCGTGGCGTACCCGGGAATGAAGCGCTGATAGTAGCCCACCAGCCCCAAGAACGCCTTTACCTGCTTCTTAGTCCTGGGTTGCGGCCAGGCCCGTATGGCGGCTACCTTGCCTTCCTGCGGCCGCACCGTCCCTCTCCCGACCCGGTACCCCAGGTACGTCGTCTCCTCTCTCCCGAGGCGACACTTGGCAGGGTTGGCGGTGAGGCCCGCCTTGCGCAGCTCTCCCAGCACGGCCCTCAGCTGGCGGACGTGGATTCCCAGCTGGGGCTGTAAATGATGATGTCATCAATGTATTCCGCCGCGTAATCCTGGTGGGGCCTCAGGAGCTGGTCCATCATCCGCTGGAATGTGGCTGGGGCGCCGTGTACCCCGAAAGGGAGGACGGTGTACTGGTACAGTCCCCCCGGGGTGGAAAACGCCGTCTTTTCCCGGGCCGCACGGGTCAACGGCACCTGCCAGTACCCCTTGGTCAGGTCCAAGGTCGACAGGTACCGCGCCGGGCCCAGGCGCTCGATAAGTTCGTCGACCCGGGGCATGGGGTAGGCGTCGAACTCCGATGCCTCGTTCAGCCGCCTGAAGTCATTGCAAAACCTAAAGGTTCCATCCGGCTTGGGCACCAGGACCACCGGGCTGCACCACGCGCTGCGTGGCGCTGTATCACCCCGAGCTGCAGCATTCGGCACACCTCGGTCCGGATGGCCTCCCTCCGGGCCTCTGGGATCCTGTCGGGCGGAACCCTTACCCGTATGCCGGGCGCCGTCCGGATGTCGTGGCGGGTGGCGGCAGTCCTCCCCGGCAGGTCGGAGAACACGTCCCGATGCTGGAGGACGATATCGTCCAGGTCGTGCCTCTGGGCCGGGCTGAGGTCCTCCCCCACCGGGACCTCCGGGATCTCCTGCCGGGCCGCCAGGGACAAGGGAGCGGGGTCGGCGGGTGTCTGCTCCCCCCCCCTCCACTGCTTCAGGAGATTGATGTGGTATAGCTGTGTCGGCTTCCGCCTCCCTGGCTGGCGGACCCGGTAGTTCACCTCGCCCACGCGTTCCACCACCTCGTAGGGTCCCTGCCACTTGGCCAGGAACCGGCACTCCGCCGTGGGGACCAGGACCAGGACCAGTTCCCCTGGCTGAAAGGTCCTCAGCTGGGCTCCTCGATTATAGACCCTCGCCTGGGCCTGCTGCGCTTGCTGGAGGTGCCCCCGGACGATGGGCCACACCCGGGCCATGCGGTCACGCACCTGCTCCACGTGGTCCACGGTGGTGCGGTGGGGGGACGGCTGGCTCTCCCAGGCCTCCTTGGCGATGTCCAGGATCCCGCGGGGCCTCCGCCCGTACAGCAGCTCGAAGGGGGAGAACCCGGTGGACGCCTGAGGGACCTCCCGTACCGCGAACAGTACGTGGGGTAGTAGTTGGTCCCAGTTCTTCCCGTCGGCCTGCATGACCTTCTTAAGCATCTGCTTAAGGGTCTTGTTGAATCGCTCGACCAGGCCGTCCGTCTGGGGGTGGTACACTGAGGTCCGGAGCTGCTTCACCTGCAGGAGGCTGAGGACCCCCTTCATCACCCGCGACATGAAGCACGACCCCTGATCGGTGAGCACCTCCTTTGCTATCCCCACCCGGCTGAAGAGGAGCATAAGTTCACGGGCGACGGCCTTGGCGGTGGAGGCTCGTAGGGGAAGGGCCTCGGGGTACCGGGTGGCGTAGTCGACTAGCACCAAAATGTAACGGTGGCCCAGGCTGGTCTTGGGAAGGGGGCCCACGATGTCTAATGCCAAACCCGGGGGGCTACCCGCTGGCACTCGGGGCACCCCTGGCAGTGGCGCTCAACATCCCGCTTAACCCCCGGCCAATAGAACCTGGCTAGGACCCGCTCCCGGGTCTTGTCCATGCCCAGGTGGGCCCCCAGGAGGTGGGTGTGGGCCATAAAAAGCACTTTACTGACGTAGGGACGGGGCACCACTAGCTGTTCCCTCACTCCCCCCTCCCCGGAGGCTACTCGATACAACAGACCCCCCCTGGTGCTGAAGTACGGGTGTGGTGTGTGACTCACCGAGTCTCGGGCCTGCCCGTCATGAACCAGGACGTGGCTCCAGGCGTGCTTGAGGGCCTCATCCTGGAGCTGAGCGGTGGCGAACTGGCCGGGTCGGGACGAGCCTTCCCCCCCCCCGGGTAAGAAGTCCGAGAACTCCGTGAGGGGGGAGCTCTCCGGGTCTCCCGGCGGGTCTGGCTGCTCGGAGGCTGTGAGGGTCTCCGTGGTGTCGGGGGTAGGTTCCGGTGTCTCGCTCTGGACGGGACCTCTCGCTGTGTGCCCCGGGGTCCCCGGTGGGGAAGGTCCGTTCCCCTCTGATTCCTCGTCCTCCGCCGTCAGCTCCCCCGGGGATGATGGACGCCGGGTGGCCCCGAAGGCCTGCCGAACCCGCTGCGCCCCTCTGGGGGGTGGGCCTCTCCAGCTCCGTCGCTCCCGCGTCAGGTCCCACAGCCGACGGAAGATCGGGCAGTCCCTCCCGATCAGCACGGGGACCGGTAGGTGGGGGACAATCCCCGCCCTGATTGTGAACACCCCGTTTGGGGTGCGGACAACCAAGTGGCACGTGGGGTAGGTCCGGGTGTCCCCGTGAACGCAGGCCACCTCCATTGGTTCCCCCGCCTTCCCCCCCGCCAGGTCGGGGCGAAGGAGAGTAACCGCACTGCCAGTGTCCAAGAGGGCCTGCGTGTCCCGGTTCATGACCCGCGCCGGGATCGTCGGACTACCCAAGGTTCCCTGCGACCAGCAGGTCGCCAACATGCAGGTGTGACCCACCCCCGGATCTGCGTATGCTGACGGCATCGATACATCCCGTCCCCTCGGGCAACAGCGAGCGATGTGGCCGGGCTGGCCGCACCCGAAGCAGCGCCGCACCTCCTGGTTCACCGGTACTGCGCTCGGTGGGTTGGAGCCGGGAGCCGGGGTCCTGACAGGGGGTCCCCTTGGGTCTTGGCGGGGCTCGGCGCGCCGGGGGGCTGGGGCGGGTCTAACGTTCAGGAGCTGGGCCACCTGCCAGTTCTCCAGCTGTAGGACCAGGTCGTCCACGGTGGCAGGATGATGGTGGGCCAGCACGCGGCGGGCGTCCGGCGGGAGTCGCCGCAGGGTGTGGTCGATAATCACCCGGTCGACCGGGTTGGGTCCCTCTCCCGTTGTCAGCCACCGCTTCACCAGCCGGCTGTGCTGCGCGATCTGTGTGCGCACAGCTCCCTGCGCGTCAAACCGCCAATCCTGCGCGCGCTGTGCGCGCGCCGCGAGGTTGTGCCCGTAATAGGCCAGTATGGCCTGTTTGAGCGCCGGGTACTGGCGGGCGATGTCCGCCGGCAGGTCCTGGCTCGCCTGCTGGGCGGGTCCGGTGAGGAACGGCGCTATTATGTGCGCCCACTGCTCCTCTGGCCAGGCTTCCCTCTGTGCGGTCCGCTCGAATACCTCGAGGTAAGCCTCCACATCGTCCTCCGGTCCCAGCTTAGTGAGGCGGCTGGTCGGGGCGGCGGTCGGCGCAGCATGGACGGCGTGCTGAGTCAGCCGCAGCACAGCCTCGCGGAGCAGGGCGAGGCTCTCGGTGGTCTCCCGCTGGTGTTGTTGGGCAGCCAACGCCGCGGCTCCGTCCGGGTTCTGCATGGTGGGGTAGTAGTAGTGGGAACGCTCAGATTGCCTGGATTCTCCACCATATGTGGTATCCGGCTTGGAGAATGAGCCGTGAATCAGGAAAGCACGTGGCAACGGTTGGTTTAAGCCGACTTCGGCGTTTATTGCAAGTATCAAAGACAGGATAAGGGTGCGCGTGGGTCTCCGTGAGCCTCACGCCTCTGCAGTCCATCCGTGTCTCTGCCTCCGTCTTGCTCTTGGTCTGGGCCTCCACTGAAGATGGCTCCCCTGTTTTCGGCCAGGTGTCCCCCAATCACCCTGATTGGGGGGAAGGACCCGGTGCTCTCCGTCGCCGGCTGGTGGGTGGGGGTGGTACACCCCGTCCTTCACGGTCCCACGGGACCGTTCAGGCCGAGGCTTCAGGGGCGGGATGCCACAACATACATATATAATCTGAAACAAGGAGTCTAACTCAGATCAAATTTCAAAATATAATAAAGAAGACACTAATTCTCATGCCTCTCTCATTGAAAATCCAAACAATTCGATTTATTTATTTGTAGGCCTAAACATGAACTCAGCCTTAGTTTCACACATATAAATAGATATGTAATCTGAAACAAGGAGGCTAACTCAGATCAAATTTCAAAATAAAATAAAAAAGACACTAATTTCACATGCCTCAATTAATATCCAAACATATACAAAAGTGCAAAAATGAAACCTATGCTACATTAAAGCTCAGTTTACTGCACTGTGATTTGCCCTGGTGCCTGAACCAGATACTTGACATCTCTTCTTCGACGCAAGTTCCTCAATGTTTGGGGTCAGGCTCTGAGCTGAGGAAATCCTCAGGACTGAGTGAAGGTGTTCATCAGTGAGACAACTCCTGTGTGATGTTTTGTTCAACTTCATTACAGAGAAAAGTTGTTCACATAGGTATGTGCTACCAAACATAGAGAGCATTTGAGCAACTTGAGCACGCAGCTGGGGCATTGTGTCAGGGATGAAACGTGGAAAATGTGCAGCACCAACAGAGTCATACTTCGACTTGAGTGTGTCGCTACATTGGAGTTCGATCAGCTCCATTTGGAGGTTGGTTGGTGCGCTTTCCACGTCTACGGCAAACTGAGCAGTTCAAACCTACTCATTTGGGCTTCAAAGTCGGCAAATCGGCGTGTGAAGTTGGCGCTAAGTATGCCGAGCTTTTCAGCAAATTGTGCACTTTGGAACACAGAGACCTGCTCTTTCATACTTTGGCAGCACGGGAAATGGCCCAGGTTTTCTCGCAGGATTTGCATCTCCCACAGGCGCATTTTGGTTTTAAATGCCTTCACCGCAGCGTGCATGTCAGTGATCAAATGATCCCGCCCTTGAAGCTGCAGGTTGAGCGCATTGAGATGGCTTGTAATGTCACACAGAAACGCCCATTCACACCAAAACCCTTTGTCCCGGAGCTCTGTTGTGTCTTTCCCTTTGCTTTCCATGAACTGACATATTTCCTCACGCAACTCGAAACATCTCTTCAGCACCCTCCCCCAGCTTAGCCACCGCACCTCTGTGTGATAGACCACATCACCATATTCCGAACCAATCTCCACCAGAAAGGACTTGAATTGACGGTGATTTAAACCTTTGGCTCTAATGAAATTAACTGCTTGTGTTACAGTACTCATTACGTGATCCATTTTCAAAGCTTTGCCACACAACGATCCCTGGTGTATGATGCAGTGATACACTGTCAGCTCACCTGCGCCGTTCACCTCCAGCATCTTCTCCCGAATCCTGCCCACCAATCCATTCTTTTGACCGCACATCGCAGGCGCCCCATCCGTTGTTAGTCCCACAAGTTTATCCCAAGGCAGACCCATTTCATTCACACATTTGCACACCTCATCAAAGAGATCCTTCCCGGTAGTTGTGCCATGCATTGATTTCAGTCCTAAAAGTTCCTCTGTAACGCGCAGGCTCGAGTCAACTCCGCGGATGAAGATTGACAGCTGGGCTGTATCTGATGTGTCAGTGCTCTCATCCACAGCGAGGGAGTATGCGATAAATTGTTTTCCCTTTTCCGTCAGCTGTTGTTGTAAATTGGTGGAGAGCTCACATACACGATCAGCAACGGTGTTTCTGCTCAGACTGACGTTTAAAAAGGCTTGTCTTTTATCTGGGCACAAGACATCGCAAACTTTTAACAAGCAGTTTTTTAGAAATTCTCCCTCGGTAAAGGGCCGGGCGGATTTAGCAATCTCCTCCGCCACAATGAATGGCCTTTACAGCAGCATCACTTTGTATTTTGGCTTTAACAAACATAGTCTGCTGTGACATCAAACTTCGTTTCAACTCCACTACCTTCTGTAGCTTCTGTTGAATGTTCATATCCTTGTACTTGTCTTGATGTCTCGTTTCATAGTGCCGTCTTAAATTGTACTCTTTCGTGACAGCCACATCTGCTCCGCACACAAGACAGATGGGTTTGCCCTTCATATCGGTGAACATGTATTCAGCCTCCCACCTCTCTTGAAAAACCTTGTTCTCAATGTCCACCTTCCGTTTAGCCTTTTTTTTTTTCGGGGAAAGCGACAGGTAGCTAACAAAAAGTTAGCTAAAAAACCTAGGCTACTTCAGGTGATAAACAGTATGCGGCTGCTGCAGTAAACATTCTAGACTAGAGCGCTACAGGTAGTGGGGGCTGGGCTCGCGCTTGCGGGCCTCGATTGACGTATACCAGCGCAGTGGCAGTGCATTGTGGGACTTGTAGTTTTAACGCTGAAATGCGATAAACCGGCGGGCCAGTTCTGATAGACATTAGATATTATCTGGCGGGCCAAATTAAATTACTCCGCGGGCCGGATTAGGCCCGCGGGCCTTGAGTTTGACAGCTATGAGCTAAAGTATTACTTAAACAAATGTTGTTTATTTGTTATGTGGTAATGCAGTTACTTACTTTTACTTACTTTTGAATGCATTTATTTAGAAAGAAAATGCTTTACTTCTAAAGGAAAGGAGATGTGTTGATAAGGTTTATTGGACTACGTTACCCATGAGGCTTAGCGCCGGTTGGATGGAAATAGCATACGCGAGCGCTATGAGCGTGTACAGTTGTTGGACTGCTTATGCAATAAAACATGGCTAGGAACTTAACATGCTGCTGCACCCAGTTTGTCATATATAAGGAACAAACATAACAAATACCAAAAGTGATGCCATTTAAAAACCATCATGCTCTGAATCATTCACTAACATTATTTCCACAATATCAAACAACGGTCAGTAACAAACAATTAAAAGAACATACATTATTACACTAATATATATACACTAACATTATTTCACAACTATTTACATGGGCTGTAAGCCTAAAATTGTTTGAGGCAAATGTGGTTGTTCGTTTCAGAATGTTGGTCATGGTCTTGTTATGTTGGGTGTGTAGTAATAACCAACACGAACGCGTTACTTTCCAGCAAACATCTTTATCTCCGTTCTTGTCATCAACCTACATTACATTCTTCCTCCTCTCCTCTCGGATCTATCACCAGTCGGCCTTACTACGCCACCTAGAGGCTGTACAATTCAACTGAACATAACTATGAGTAACTCAATGCAGTAGTGAACACAACATCTCCCCCTTTCAATAAAGGCGAATTCCTTAATAACAAAACTTAAAATTACTTTAGTAATGGGATTCAAGTAACGCCATGCCTATAACATTTTAAAATAATAAAATGACAACCAATCAAATATTACAATAGCATTTAAAAGTATGTAATTGCATACCAATCATTTTCATGCATGCATTCTTTTATTTTCTTTAACAACCAACAAAAGGCATATTTATGCAGCTTCTTTAGTACAGGACATAGTCCTTAGCCCAGGTAGGTGGTTACCTAAACCTCTCAGGTCTACTGTCCACATTTTTCTCTCGTTGAGGTTCGGTTTGTTCAGTGTCATTGTCCATAGTGTTCATTTCTAGTAGTACAGAAAGATGTGATGCATTCCAGATTCTACCATCATCCAACAGGTAGGTGTATGGGCTTTTCTTCCACACCACAGTTCTTGGCTTTGTGAACTTTTGTTCCCCTTTCTTTACCTTCCATGGCTTCCGAATCCTAACCTGATCACCAGGCTTGAAGGATGTCTTCCTTGCACTCCTCTTCCTGTCTGTGTACTGTTTTGAGTTTTCCTGTATCTTTCTAACTCTTTCACGCACCACATTCTCGTTTACGTGGACAGGAGTCATATCCATGATTTGGAGTTTTGTTCTCATTTGTCTTCCATGAAGCAGCTGTGAGAGGCTCACTCCAGTAGTTGAGTGTGGAGTAGCTCTGTAATCCATAAGGAAGGACCTTGTGAATGGCTTCCAGGGTGTCCCTGGGATTGAAGCAGTCTGGAGGCAGTCTTTAAGCACTCTGTTGAACCTTTCAACTTCTCCGATTGCACAGGGATAATATAGAGATGATTTCAGGTGCACGATTCCTCTTTGTTTTAGGAAATTACTGAATTCAGCTGATGTGAACTGAGTACCATTGTCACTCACTAACTCTTTTGGATTACCTTCCAGTGAAAAGGTTGCTATGAGGAACTGATGATTGTTGCAATATCAATCTGTGCCACAAAATCTACTTCCGGCCATTTGCTGAAGTAGTCCACAAGCGTTATGGCATATCTGCAGTCTCTTGGTGCAGATTCAAAAGGACCAACTATGATTGACTATGGGACTTTCCCATGCGGCATCAGGCAAAGGCACAGGTTGGAGTGGGGCATTGTAGGTAGTAACTGACTTGTCATTTTGTCTGAATGTAGTACAGTCTTTGATGAGTGATTCAACTTGTGCGTCCATTTTAGGCCACCAGTAAAGTTCTCTGAGGCGTTGTAATGTTCTGACGATGCCCTGATGAGTGTCATTTGAAAGGTCTATGAGCCTTTTCTGCAGTGACCCTGAAACCACGAGATGGTGAGGGCCTCTCATCACACAGTCATCCAAAATTGCCAGTTCATCACGTATCAGGTAATATGGCTGTAAGTCATGGTTAAGCACTTTTTTTTGTTTTGGCCAAGGCTTTCGTAGCTGTGCGCAATGTTTGGTCAGCACAGGGCAGGAGTTAGTCTCTGCTTTGAAGTCCACCTGAGTGACTGCTTGAATGTCATCCAGTATTGTTGCGACTGACTCCACGGTCTCAGTATAACCTATATCTGTCACAGGAAGTGGTAGTCTGGATAAACAGTCGGCAATGTTGTTCAGTGTTCCAGCTCTGTACTGGACCTCATAATCAAACTCCATTAGGCGAGCAGACCGTCGGGCTACCCAAAGTCCAGCTCGATTATTTCCCTTGGTAGTCAGGAGTGTAGTTAGAGCTTGATGATCGGTGCGTAACAGGAACTTCCTTCCCTAGAGCCTCACACGCCACTTTTCAGCAGCCCAGACGCATGCGAGAACCTCTTTTTCAACTATCGAGTACTTTCTTTCAGCATCTGATAAACTGTGGGAGGCAAAAGCGATTGTGTCTTCCTCTCCAGCCTCATTCACCTGTGTCAAAACAGCTCCAAGTCCGTAATCAGAAGCGTCAGTTGAGATCACTGTTGGTTTGTTTGGGTCAAACAGTTTCAGTGCTGGGCTGTTGACCACCATGTTTTTGACTTGATCAAAGCTCTCTTGTGCTGCATCATTCCACTTGAATGTCGTATTCTTCCGCAACAGAGCCCCCTATTGACTCGATCAGGCTGGCGTAGGTAGGTATGAATTTGCTATACCATGCACTTAAGCCCAGGAATGAACGCAGGGTGGCTGCATCAGTAGGAGCAGGCGCATTCAGAATTGCAGTCACATGGCCATCGCTTGGCTGTAAGCCTTCAGGTGAGAGTCTGTGGCCCAGGAATGTCAGTGTAGTCTGACTAAAGAGGCATTTTTCCTTGTTGAGCTGCAGACCTGCTTCATGGACACGTTTCATTACAGCTTTCAGGTTAGTGTCATGTTCTTCCTGTGAGGGCCCATAGATTATGACATCATCTAGGTAACACTTCACCCCCTTTAACCCACTGAGTATTTTTGTCATCATTTTCTGGAATGCTGCAGGGGCTGAACTTAGTCCATAAGGAACTCTGTGGTATCTGCACAATCCTTCATGTATAATGAAAGCAGTGAGACCTCTGCTCTCCTCATGCAGTTCCAGTTGATGGTAGGCGCTTTTCAGATCCAAGGTAGAGTACATCTTTGACCCACGCAGCTCAGCTAGTACGTCCTCGATCAGTGGGAATGGGTGGCTGTCGGGGACCACTGCCTTGTTAGGTTCTCTCATATCCACACACATGCAGATTTTTCCGTTCTTCCTCCTAGTGACTACAATAGGGGAAACCCATTCAGATGAATCTATGATTCCCTCTATGATTCCCTGCTTTTCCAGTTCATTCAGCTCTGCAGTGACGGTATCACGTACAGAAAGCGGCAGGTGTCAGAGTTTTTGTTGCACTGGTTTAACATCTGTGCGTATCTGCACTTTATGCACAAAGCCTTTGGCATGTCCAATGTCCAAAGTGGTTTTAGTTTCAGGGGGCTTAGGGGACTGTGAAAGCATGGCACAGTCCACTGTTGGTTCCACCAACTTTCCTCCTTTACTCTCTATGTTGAGGTCTTCACATAGATCCAGCCCAATGAGAGGTGTACCAGACTTCACAATGTTGAAAAATCCAGTTGCAGTCCTCTGTTGGTATGTTACTGTCGCTTTAAGACGTCCAAATACTTTTAGGTTCTGTCTTGAATATGTCAACAGTTTTACTGTAGGTGGGCTTAATTTACTTGTGCTGAAGTTTTCTCTGTACAGTTTTTCAGGTAGTATTGAAACACCAGATCCTGTGTCAACTAGCATGTCACTTGTATGTGTACTTGTAGGTGATGTAGCCAGAGTAAAGGTTCCAATTAGTTTTCCTTGCACATCAGTCTTCTTGCCAACATTGAGGACAGTCACTTCAGGCAAACTCACTTCATTGACTGACTTGGCAGAGGATTTGCACACTCTGGAATAGTGGCCTATCTTCCCACATGTTTTGCATTTACCTTCTTTAGCTGGGCATGACTGGGCATTAGCAAGGTGATCAGCAGAGTCGCATCTGTAGCATTGTTGACTGGCATCATTCCGTTTTTCCCCTTTTTGCTTATGCTTCACTTTGGGGTTTCCTGCCTTCTTAATTCCCTGTCTATAGACTGCAGAGACTAGTTTCGTTCCACTCTCAGTGAACGTTTTTGCGTCAGCAACAGCGATTTCAATTCGTCTGGTTACGGTAACTGCCATGTCAAGAGTTAGCTCAGGTTCCAACAACAGTCTTTCACGTTTTCTCCACTATCTGATCACGTAGCATTTCATTTTCCATTGCACGTTTTCCCTCAAGCAGCGCTGCCACACAGTGATCCATTGACTCAACCATAGCTTGAGCGAGCTGGCGAAAATGGTTCCTCTCCGCGACCACGTTGACTTTCGGGGTGAAAAAGGTTTGCAAAGCAGCAAGCTACCACCATATGTATCCTCAGTAAGCGGCAAGGTATTGTACAACTTTTGTGCTTCTGTTCCCAGACAGTGAATCTGCAGTGCTCTTTTCCTCTCCGCGGAAAATTCTTGACTTCAGATTGCTAGCAAGTAGTTGCCAAATAGCTTTCTCCAAGCCTCAAACATAATCTTCGGTTCTCCCAGGCTGGGAGAACCGAAGATTATGTTATTAACCTTTTTTTTTTCTTCACATTTTTATTGGGTTTTTTCTTTTTATAAACACAACAAAAACACCCACAAGGAACAATTGTCTCGTCATGAGTATACATTGCAAATTTTAACAATGAAAATAAGCATAGATTATACAAATATCAAAATATCAAACTTATAACACAAAATAAATAGTTCAAAGGAAGTAATGAGAGAGAGAGAGGAAAAAAAAAAACTATATATATATATTAAAAAAAAAGAAAAAAGAAAAAAGGGGGGCAGGGGGATTAGTCCTGGGGCAGGGCTGATAATGAGTTAAAGTAAGATATAAAAGAATTCCATTTTTTTGTAAATTTAGTGGAGCAGCCTTTTACCGACAGGGTTATTTTTTCTAATCTAATAAAGAACATAACGTCCTTGAGCCAGACCGATATGGATGGGGGATTGGGAGACTTCCACATAAGCAAGATTCGGCGTCGTGCCAGAAGGGAAGTGAAGGCTAGCACCTCCGATTGCAAAGAGCCAACACGGAGCCGTTCTGTTGGGGTCCCAAATATAGCAATCAAGGGGTCTGTCCTTATTTGAACCCCAAGAACCCCCGACAAAATCACAAAAAAGTCAGTCCAAAATTTAAGTAATCTGGGACAGTAAAAAAACATATGGCTAAAGTTACATGAGGAGGCATGGCATCGGTCACATTGGTCCAAAACATTTGGATACATTTTAGACAGCCTAGCTTTGGTGAAATGGACTCTATGTAACACTTTAAACTGAATAAACTGCTGCCTGGCACAAGGAGAAGATGAGCGTATACTATGCACAGCTTTATCCCACCATTGATCTGTCAGATTTATCCCAAGTTCACTCTCCCAAGCACTTTTGCATTTGACAGCTGAATCATTTTCCAGAGCCATGAGTTTGTCATAAATCTTAGATATTAGTGATTTCTGTTGGGGTTTTAAGGTCAAAAGGTCTTCCCATGGCTGGTTAATAGAGAGCAAAGGATAACATGAAAAAAGAGAAGAGGCACAATGCCTAATTTGAAAGTACATACATAAATAGGATGTAGGTAAATTAAAATCTTTAGACAAGTCTGAGAAAGTAGCAAAAGTGCCGTCTTTATAAAGGTCTCTAAAAACGTTAATGCCTCGATTTTGCCATAAGATGTAGGAGATATTCCCAACAGATGGGGGAAATAGATGATTGTTCACTATGGGCATCAGAGTGGATGCAGAAGAAAACTTAAAATGGCGCCTAAATTGGAACCAAATCCTCAGTGTAGATAGCACAATAGGATTCTTAGTGAAACTAGAAGGTTTAATGGGCAATGCAGATGTGAGTAAAGCCGGTAGTGTAGAGGAGAAACACGACTGGGTCTCAAGCTTACACCATAATAGATTGAAGGAGGAGGAGATTGAAGCCAATAAGTTAATTTATGTATTTGCGCTGACCAATAATATAGAAGAAAATTTGGTAAGGCAAGACCACCGTCAGATGTGAATTTTTGCAGTAGAGACTTTTTTACCCTGGGAGTCTTACCTCCCCACAAGAAGGAAGTAATAGTCTCATCCAATGACTTAAAAAACTTTTTAGGAAAAAATAAAGGAGTGCACTGAAAAAGAAAAAGAAATCTTGGCAAGACATTCATTTTTACCACATTAATCCTACCTATCAATGACAGAGGAAGAGAATTCCACCGCTTGAAATCTAGTCCAAGCTGGGTAACCAAAGGGTCATAATTGGCAGAATAGAGAGAAGGCAAGGTGCGGGTCACATTAATCCCTAAATATTTAAACCCCGAGGGGCTGAGCTTAAAAGGAATATCGGACTGTTGGAGTTGAAAAGCTAGGGTGTTTATAGGATAGCATTCACTTTTAAGTAGATTAACTTTATAACCTGAGAAAGAGCCAAATCTCTCCAGTAATGATAAAATTGGCGGAATAGTAGTCAGGGGGTCCGATATATACAAAAGAAGGTCGTCAGCATAGAGAGACAATTTTAAGTCAATGCCAGAACGAGGAATGCCGTGAAAGTGGGGGAGAGATCTTAAAGCAATGGAGAGGGGCTCTATTGCCAAAGCGAAAAGTAAGGGGGAGAGGGGACAGCCCTGTCTAGTACCACGTGATAATGTGAAATATTTAGAACGGGAATTATTTGTGTGGACACTTGCTTGAGGGTTGGTATACAGAAGTCGAATCCAATAAATAAACCTGTTCCCCAGGCCAAACTGTTGTAGAACTTCAAAAAGATATCGCCATTCTACCCGATCAAATGCTTTCTCAGCATCGAGCGAAATAACAACTTCGGGCGTTGAGGCGGAATGACCAGAGAAAATTACATTTAAAAGTGTTCGGACATTGAAAAACAACTGGCGCCCTTTGATGAAGCCATTCAGTTCCTCCGATATGATGACAGGCAGAATCTTTTCAAGACGAGTTGCCAAGGTTTTAGCTAAAATCTTAACATCAACATCAAGAAGTGACAGAGGCCTGTACGAGGCACAAGAAACAGGGTCTTTTCCTTTCTTCAAAAGAAGGGATATGGACGCTTGGGATAAAGTGGGGGGCAATGAACCACGTTCTAGGGACTCGTTAAAAACAGAGTTGAGGAGAGGAGCCAGCTTATTAATAAATTTCTTAAAACATTCAACTGGGAATCCTTTGGGGCCGGGTGATTTATTGTTTTGCATGGGTTTGATAGAGGATTTAATTTCTTCCACATTTAAAGGTACATCAAGCTCATTAGCAGTAATGGGATTAACTTTGGGGATATCAAGATTCTGTAGGAAAGAAGTCATTTCTGTCGTGTCTGATGATGATTCTGATTCATAAAGGGAGAAATAGAAATCCCTAAAGATGTCATTTATAGAAGTGGGATCAGAGACAAGTGCGCCAGAAGAATCTTTAATTTGTGGAATTAATCAGGAAGTAGTTTGACGTTTCAATTGATGAGACAGGAGCCTACTCGGCTTATCACCATGCTCATAATAAGTAGCACGAGAACGTACTAAAAGTCGCTCAGCGTCGCTTGTTGTAAGGAGGTCCAACTCTGCCTGCAGATCATATCTCTGTTTTACTAAACTCTGGGATGGGTTAATAGCATTTTGTCCATCAATATCTCGGATTTTAATCAGGAGTTAATTTAGCCTAGCCTTACAGGTTTTATTGCGATAAGCTGAGTAAGAAATAATTTGACCGCGCAAATAGGCTTTGAGCGACTCCCATAATAATGAGTAAGAGACAGAGTCATCTTTGTTAATAGTTATAAAGTCATCAATTGAGGACAATATAAAGGTGTTGAATGCATCATCAGACAGAAGCAGAGTGTTAAATCTCCAGGGTGAGGAGAAACAGGGTTGGCCCGAATGATCAGATATAACAATTGAATGATACTCGGAGGAGGTCACTTAGAGAGCAGGGAACCATCAACAAAAAAATAATCAATGCGGGAATTGGATTGATGGACTTGGGAGAAAAAAGAATATGCTATAGTTTGGGGATTATGAAATCTCCAAGCGTCTACAAACCCATTTTGGAGCATAAAATCAGAAATTGATTTAGACATGGAAGATGGGGTAAGAGTATGTTGATTAGAGCGGTCCAGTGTTGGATTCATAACACAGTTCAGGTCCCCAGCAAGAATTAAAAGATGGGTGTCTAGGAAAGGCAGGGTGCCAAATAATCTATTTGTAAAATCTGGGTTATCAAAATTTGGAGCATAAATGTTTACTCATAAAACCGGATTCTGGTATATAAGGCCTGCAACAATCATATATCTCCCATTCTTATCAGCTATGATCTTAGAAGCGGTAAAATGTACCCTTTTATTAACCAAAATAGCTACCCCTCTAGCTTTCGAATCAAAAGTTGAGTGAAAGACATCACTGACCCATGGACTCTTAAGTCTTACTTGATCCCTGTCACGTAAATGCGTTTCTTGTAAGAATACTATTTCGGCATTCAATCTCTTCAAATGAGAAAGTACTTTCGATCGTTTGATGGGGCTATTCAGACCTCTCACATTCCAGCTTAAAAATCTAGTAGTGGATCCATTGTCTGAGTTTGGGCAAGTTGTATTAATCATCTAAAGGTTGCATTTTATCAGGAATGGAGAAGGTAGATGAAAAGAGGAGATCCCCCAGGGCAAAAAAAACAAAAAAAACAACACAAGTAATGATACAGAGACATAACACCAGAAACAACCACAACCCATCCCCAAACGATGGGAGCAGCAGTGCAGACTCCGACAGGAGCCATCTTCAAAATGAAGCTTTCGATTTATAAGCTAGAACTAACAGATAGAACTCTGCAGAGCTCTGCATTAACTCTAAACATTGAATATTAAACATAAGGCACTTGAAGTAACTATGGTGCATTGGTACAGCAGAACTGAAAATTAGATTGTACAAAAATAAAATAAATAAAAATATGCATGTTCCCACAGACTATACATCTAGGAAACGTTTATACATGCATTTACACCCACCCACCAGTTTCTGTGATGGAAAAGAATACAATAAAAATAATAAGGGTAGTGGCATGTGGTTTATATACATTTCTTTTTTAGGGAGAACATATTGGCACACAAACCTAAGTAGGGTATTGTTATCAACTTCAAACAGATACAAAAATAAAAATAAAATATAAACAGTACAGCTAGAAAAGTCACCAAACGTACTTAATTGTCCACAAGTGGAGTTGGACAAATATCAAAGTCGTCCAATATAAACAAAAATATTAGGTGACAGCTGGAGGCTTAAAATAGTTATAGGGAAAAAGTCATTTCACTTAAAATAGTTATAGGGAAAAAGTCATTTCACAACTCACCAGAACCGGAAAAGGAGGACCGGAGCAAAGGACAGCACGATACGGGACTCTATTTATTCAGTGTTTTAATAAATGTCTTAGCCTCCTCTGGGGAAGTGAAGTCGCGCTGTACACCTGCATAGGTGATGCGAAGTCGTGCAGGAAAGAGGATGCCAAACCTGACTCCATCGATGCCTCGTAGGAGGTGCCGAACCTCGGTGAAGGCTGCGCGAGCCCGGGCCGTCTTGGGGGTATAGTCCGAGAACACGGAGACGGACATGTTGCGCAGAGTAATCCGTTGTAACTCTCTGGCCTTTCTGAGGATCTCGTTGCAGTCAGTATTGTAGTGCAGCCTTGCGACAATGGCGCGGGGGCGGTTGCCTGGTGCGGGCTTTGGCGTCAGAGCGCGGTGTGATCTGTCGATCAGCGGCTCCTTCCCGAGTGAGAAAGCCTCCATCAATAGCTTGGAAACGTTAGCCGCTGATGCCGAGTTAGGGTGGTCCTCTGGGATACCGATGATACGGATGTTCTGGCGGCGCGATCGGGACTCCAAGTCATCACACTTATCCTCCATCTTAGCCGCCTCCTGTGTCAAGTGCTCCACTTTAGCCCTAAGGGCCACGATGTCATCAGTGCATGTAGAAAGGGACAGCTCGACTTCAGCTACGGTGCTCTTCAAGCTAGCAACGTCTTGCCGGACAGCGGACAGACTGGACGAAAGCTCAGTTTTAAAGGCTAGCAGCTCGGTTTTAATTGAACTGAGTGTCTCAGCCAAGGCTTCCCGGAGCTCGGCTTTAAACATTGCCGCGACATCAAGACGAAGAGCAGACAAAAGCTCATTTCTGAGCGAGGTTACGTCCATAGTTTCTGGCGGTAGACTCCGCGGGGGAGGAGATTCAGGAGGGGTCGGGGACCGAGGGCGCGCAACAGGCCTCAGATGAGGCGTAATACTGTTCTTCCCTTTTTTCCCCTTAGGCGACATGAAAGTAGTAGAAAATAAACCAAATGTGTAAATAAAAGTTCACTTAAGCTGCTGGACCGTAGTGGGGGTGAGAAAAGTGCCTTGAAATTGAAAAAATAAATAAATCTGCAGGAGCTCAAGACGACGCGACCTACATCTCGTTTCGCCAAGCCGGAAGTCTGTTATTAACCTTTCAAACAAAAGGTTAATAACATCCGCTCACACCTCTCCACCACTGCTGTCTCACCCCAACAAACTGTCGACCCACTGTCTGAGACTGTCCAGCCCCTCAGCTCCTTCTCCAACGTCACAGGAAGAGGTGGAGGCCGTCATCAGAAAATTTAAGCCGTCCACCTGTGCACTGGACTCTCCACTCATCACCAAGATCATAAACCAATCCCTCCTGGCCGGCCATATCCCACCTGCATTAAAAACTGCTGTCATCAGACCACTATTGAAAAAACCAACCCTGGATCCAGAAGTTCTCTCCAACTACAGGCCAATCTCCAATCTTCCGTTACTGTCAAAGGCTCTGGAGAAAACAGTTGCAGCACAACTTCAGGATCCCCTCATACAAAATAATCTGTATGAGAAATTTCAGTCTGGTTTCCGGCCTGGCCATAGTACAGAAACTGCTTTGGTCAGGGTCACCAACGACCTCCTGATGGCAGCAGACACCGGTTCCCCATCACTTCTCATCCTCTTGGATTTAAAAGCTGCTTTTGACACAGTCGACCCCAATGTCCTCCTCCACCGCCTGCAATACACCATTGGACTCACAGGAAATACACACAACTGGTCCACCTCCTACCTCACCGGCAGAACCGAGCACGTCGCCCTGGGCAAAGCAAATCACACACCCACAGTGTCACCTGCGGTGTCCCCCAGGGCTTGGTGTTGGGACCCACCCTTTTCTCCATCTACATGCTCCCCCTGGGCAGCGTCATCAGCAGGGTTTTCTTACCATTGCTATGCTGATGACACACAGCTGTACCTCAGAACCACCCCCACTTCTTCTTAACCCCTGCCAACATCCACACTGACCACCTGCCTGGAGGAGATAGAGGCGTGGATGAAGCTCAACTTTCTTCAATTAAACAGTTTAAAACAATTAAATAATAAATTCAATTAAAACATTTCCATCACAATATAGAGCTCCAGGAGTCCGCAAACAGCAGCAATCCCTTACCCTCCATGCTGTGGTTCAGTCTGACAGCTCATTGGTCAATGGGCAGCAGCTAATTTGCATTAAAGCTACAGACACCAGAAACAGTGCATTCTGAAGGGACTGAAACAGAGGGAAATAGTGGTAGGCGAGATTTTTTTTTTCCTAAAAGCTATTTCCAGTAAACAGCTTCAAAAACATTTTTTATGGAACTCAAATACTATGTTTGTTACTATGTTGTATGATTACCCCAGCTGCCTTGGCCCTATATAATTCATTACTGCAGCCAGGGGCAATGTAATAAGATGATCCTCCTGTAAACCTGGTTGTTTGCTTTTCCGTAGCCATTTTTTGTTATTGTACCAATAAGAAGGCAGACAATACATCTGTTAGATCAACTAAACTTCAAATTTCAGTTCAGTTCGTCTTTAAAGTAGTCCTATTTAAGGTGTCGTGTTCTTGAAGAAAGTAGTTCAATCCGGGTCGCTTTTAACTCACTTTATTTATTAAGTATTTTGGTATCGTTACTATGAAGCGAAAGGAGGGAATTGTATTTAACACGCGTGGAGAGAAATACTGCAGAGCTATCTTACAGCCCCAGGGGGCTTTCCCCGGGGCTCTCAACGGGTCTGCCATATGTCTCTGACCTCATCTTTCTCCCGCTCCCCGTTTGTATCAAGTAGGCTTGGCCTATGTGACATATTTGCTCCGGCTTCCCCACCTGTCTAAAGGTGCTGCCATCTGTGGCTGGAGTAGTTATTACAGCTTATATGTTGGTCCTGCTCCCCTTGTGGCTATGTATAGTAATTACAGCTTATATGTTTGATCCTGCTTCCTTGTGGCTATGTGGAGGTAATGCAGCTTGTGTGTTCGATCTTGCTTCCTTGTGGCTATGTGGGGGTAGCTTATGTGCTTAAAATACGTAACAAAGGACATTAAAGTAGTCTGGACAATCTACATTTTTTATTCTCAACAATGTTAAGGAGGATCTTCCTCCCTCTCCTCACTGGAGAAGCCTCCACTGGTAGTAGTAGCAGTTGTACTAGCAGTAGTAATAGTAGTATTTGAGTAGGCCTATAGTAATATTCCTGCCAGCTAATGGAACCAAAACAAAGCCTTCCTCGCCTGTTCGTGGGTTTCTTCCTGTTAACATGGAGAGGCTGTGCTGCCATGATGCCTGATTCATGAGCCGAGGAAGAAGCCGAGAGTAAAACATCAGGCGGAGGACGGATAACTCAGACATTCCTCGCTTTAGGGCCGATGTCAGATCAATAACAAGTTCGAACACGACCAGGTCAGGGCTCCGCGGCGTGTGAGCCCAGTGTGATGACACAGTGCGTGGAGGAGAGCGCCACCAGGGAGGAGGGATCAATAGCGGGGTGTCGGTTCACACCGACACACCGCCTCGCTGCTCACCTGTGGAGAAGGCCAACCGCACCTGACACGTGTCGGGTTCTGGATAATATATGGAATAGAAATATGATTCATAGTGATACAAGATCACATTACCTCTAAACAGAAGGAATTTAACCTTAAAATGTGACTTGGTTGTAAGGATAATACACACACACATATATATATACACAAATACAATAACAAAATAATTTAACACGAATTCCACTCCCACCCACTGACACCGTCTGATAAATTGCATTGTTTCTGAAACCTCAAGGGACAGAAACAGGTCCTTTGTTATAACTAATCATCGTATTGTATTTAGTTTAAGCAGATGATATTATTAAACAGGATATCATTTATGGAAAATTTGTAGTGCAAATAATTATCATACTATCCTACTGATTGACACGGTAACAATATGTCACATGTTACCCAATAAACCATGTTTCGTTACAAAAAATAATTCCCTGTTTGCAGTCACTATTGGGCAGTAAAACATCACAATTAGAGCATCAATTAAATATTGGATATATTAGGCCAACATATTTTTACAGAACAGAATTAGGGCCGCATGCTTTCTTTTTATATTAACCAACCTGGTAGGCAAGAATAAAGAAAAAACTTGGAGAATTAAGTCAGAATTTAGAATCTCAGAATTCTGACATTATTGAGATTAAATTCAGAACTCATAAACGATGAGGCTGTCGAAGTATTCCCTTCACCACTGAGAGGGAATCCTAGAGAAAAGAGCTGGTACTACAAGCCTTTTCATGAGATTTCTCTTCCGAATTTGATCATTTTATTTCAGGAGCCTAGAACTAGCTTGACAGTTATGAACAGACTAATAATGATGCCAGAAGGCTGCTGCTCTCTCCACAGACACATGATGGTGTCGTCTCTGGGTTAAATACCATCTGACGAGTGAAAGGACGAACAGGGGTTATGTTGGATTCAAATTGCTTTATTGATGCTGTCAAAAGCTTAGTGCTTTCACAATAGGCTAATACAGAAAGTATAGTCTTACTTATGCTTTTAAGGAAATTAAAACTGTATGTAGACATCATATAATCAGTGCTTGTTTAATCCATGTTTGGTGTCTAATCAGAAGCAGAAAGGAAAGTAGCGATGTGTACGTTATAAAGAGTTGGAGAGAGAGAGAGAGTTAGAGAGAGAGAGAGAGAGAGAGTTAGAGAGAGAGAGAGAGAGAGAGAGAGAGAGAGAGAGAGAGAGAGAGAGAGAGAGAGAGAGAGAGAGAGAGAGAGAGAGAGCGAGAGAGTTAGAGAGACAGGAGACACAGCGGGCTCCCTTAGGGGGTGTTCACGAAGACTACCTGAAGCATCATGGTCACACCAAACATAGCTTTTAAGTGTGATCAGTCATTAACAGGCGGCTCAGTGGCCCACTAAGGAGCTGCTGGGTCGGGGGGAGGCGGCTGAACTCATCACAGAACACAACATCTGCTCCTTTGATATTGAAAGAACATTTGAATCTCAGCGTTGGAGCCCTTGGATAACATGAGGGGCCAACTTAAAGGGATTAGTACTCAGTCAGTTTATCGATGGATCACATGACTGTGGCTAGAGAGGAGGAAGTTCTGTTTTCATATCGTTGTTCAGGAGGCCTACTCATCCTTCAGGACCACAGGCCTCCGAACAAGATTAAAACCTGATTGACTTTGAACTCACCACTCTCTCTCTCTCCCTGGTTTATGGTCAAACGAGAAAACAAACGGATCAATGGACAATAAAAACAGATGTTCTCTTCTGATAGGAAACAGCCTTAACATTTCCAGTAAGGAAATGTTCTTTTAACGTCACCCCCCCCTTTGGGCGGTCTGGGAGGGCCTCTGGCAGGCCTGGGGGGTCTTCATCGCCATCAGCTGCTTCACCACCTGTTCAGGAAACACACAGGAATAAACACGTTTGAAGCATACACTCAACTATTCGTCTACCAAGAATACTGGAAACTGATTTATATTAACGCCAGTGGAATGTAAGCCAATCACCTCTCTGCCGCAGTAAACATTCATATTGGTCAAACGAGTGGAACTCCATGGACGTATTAATAGGCCCGATTACAGTCTAATGTCTACTGTTCTAGGTCTTACGTGAAGGCCTACTTGTGCAATTGGCCAGTTATTAGTTACATTAATAAATCAGCAAGATATCTTCGGAAAAGTTTAAGACAATTTTGGAAAAGGATTGTCTTAAAATGTACATTACCCTTCTAGAACAACGTAAAGGTTTTACACACTTAGGTAAAGGAAGCCATAAATATGAAGGAGGATTACCGGTAGGTGCTAAAATATTCATATCAAAGAGTCTAAGTTAATAACATCTAAGAGTAGACTCACCTCCTCAGGGAGGTTTGAGCAGAGGCAATACAAAGACCTGCCAGGCAGAGACACTATTGCTCGTTTTGCATAATTTTCCGCACAGTCCCTGCTCAGCTTATTGTGTATGGAAGCCTACGTCTGAACGTGGCTGTCTGATCTTGGCTGGACTGGTTGAACTGGGTTGAAGTAGAGTCTGCTCTCGACACGGCCCTAGCCCTACCTCCTCAGTTAGAGGTCAGCTGGGGTATAACAGACTTGGAGGCCGTTAAGGTGGAGGTGGACTAATGTGATGCGTCTTTTTGTGTCTGCGCGGAGCGAGGTGCGCGGTGCCAACAGGACGTTTCTCTTACCTTAGTCTCGTCAGGGAAACTCCCGGTCTGCAGTTTGGAGTGCACCAGGTGTCCGTTAACTGTCACCTCAAAACTCTCTGAAAGGGAGAAAACAAAATAGATAAAAAAGTCATCCGAAAGTAAAGTGTCCAAAACAAGAGCTGTTGTGCGTAAAGCCAGCGGACTTACGGGCACGACCCACGATCCCCGTCACCTCCGCGTCGGGGATGGCCTTCTTGATTGCCGCCTCTAGCCGCGTGAAGCGGCTTCTGAAGCCTCATCCTCCGCTGGAAAAGATCAGAACTGTTCATAAAGGCTGTTCTCTGTGAAAGGGATTCAACGAGTCGCACTGTGACCGTTACTCACCAGTATTCAACGTGAACCTTCATCGCCATGCTGCTCTAAATGGGGTGGTTGGGTTGTTGGGTTGCAGAGGGTCGACTTTGCAAAGCGTCTCTTCTGCTAAGTTTCTCCACACTGATTTCCGGACTCAAAGCGCTGAGTCACTGTCTTTATAGGAACCTGAAGCCGCACCCAACGGGGAGGTTAAACCCGCAGGTCCGGATTCTGCTCTTTGTGTGTTTTGGCTCCTGAGAGCAGGGCGCAGTCCGCTCATTAGCTATGAGATGTTGAACAACAGGTCAGAACGAAGCCTGCTTCAAAATAAAACGTTTGTGTGCACGGAGAGTTAGGAGAGCTCATGCCAGACTGCCTGTTTGCACAACCATATTGATATTAGCTTACTGATATCTTTATATCAACTGATCACAATGTGGTGGTGTCGCGATGCAGTGGACAAAACACACAGCAACGTGTTTCAGATTAGATTACACCCACAACTAGGAATTACATCGACGCCAGACCCTGTACTCTTCCAGTCCCCACTGGTCCCTACACTGCACACTACTGGTCCCTACACAGCACCCTTCTGGTCCCTACACAGCATCCTACTGGTCCCTACCAGGCACCCTAGTGGTCCCTACGCTGGGTCCTACTGGTCCCTACACTGGGTCCTACTGGTCCATCCACTACGTCCTACTGGTCCCTCCACTGCGTCCTACTGGTCCCTATACGGCGTCCTATTGGTCCCTCTAGCACCCTACTGGTCCCTCCACTGCGTCCTGCTGGAACAGTCCCGCTCTGTTCCTGTCGGTCCGGCTGGTCAGCCCTCCCAGTCTTATCTTCCCTGTTCAAAGTGTGCAGACATTAAACAAACAACCACTGGGAAAGTGATCCTGCACCCGCCGCCCGTCCCCCCCTAGCGGCGGGCCTACGGCGCTGCGGACAGCGGGAGGCCTGCTCTGGGTCCCTGCGGTAAGCCTGCTCTGGGCCCCAGAAGGTAGGGGGTAGGCCTGCTCTGGGCCCCAGAAGGTAGGGTGTAGGCCTGCCTGCTCTGGGTCCCAGAAGGTAGGGGGTAGGCCTGCCTGCTCTGGGTCCAAGCGGTAGGCCTACCAGGTAGGTTAATAGCCGACCAACAGTTCAAACACAAACAAAGAGCCTGCACCTAATGTGGAGGAATAGGCAAAGCGAGGAGGAACAGGAACAATCCGCATTGGAAAATATCCAGCAGCTAAAGTTAAACCAGTTATTAAAGTAAATAGTGCAAGACTTCCAGTAAACGGCCGCGGGGGCAGCGGAGACAGCAGATTCCCATTAGAGTCCAGTAAACTGAATCATCACTGAGGGCTACGTGATAAACGTTTCCTGACTGAAAGCAGTTTCATGTGCTTTAATAGTTCAATGATACAGTACAAAACATACAGTTATACCCATGTTTCATATTCCCCTCCATAAAATATTTAATCTGCTCCCTTCATGTCAATAACAGTATCTATAAGATACACTTGATTCCAATTGGCTCATACAATAGTTGATGACCAAGATAAAGCAATAGTACCTTTTAAACAATAAAAACGATCACACATTTTTGGTGGACACATCAAGAGTTCAACACAATAAAATTAAATACATTACATTGAACTGTAAAAGTTGCATTGCAATCTGCCCATATTTTACACGATTTTTCAAATTAAAATGATATCTTTGCATTAAGCTATGATCTGTGTTCCTCGAGGTGGAGGTGTTCTGCAGAAGGCCTGGTGGCGGCAGGGCGGTAACAGACTCACAAACACCTCCCCCCGTTTGTGGCTTTGAAACAACAATGATTCGGAATAAATACTTGACCCTCTGCAGTGACACAAAGCTATTTCATTTATATCTATATATCTACATATTCATATATAGATATAACTATATATAGATGTATAGAAATATATACATACATATAGATATATATTTTGACACAAAGCAATTTCATTTATTTATATATATATATATATATATATATATATATATATATATATATATATATATATATATATATATATATATATAGTCAAAACATAAAAATGTGTAAAAAATATCATAAAAACCTCTCCCCTTCCCCATTTACATAGTTTGTTGTTGTTGTTGTTCTTCTAATGTTCATGGTCGTTAAGTGTCTGAACGTTTTAACAGGTCTACCAGAATACAGCTTCTGCATGCATTCGTCTCTCAGAGGAAGCAAAGCCACGACGTCCAGTTCATCTCTCTACTGTCACTCAGGGCAACCTCCCTCTGGACTAATCACAGAATGAGTTTGATTGATTGGCGGGAGTCCTTAGGCCCGCCCCCCGGGTCGCTTGAGTCCTCCTGGGGGAAGGTCACCTTGTCGGGAGTGTAGTCATTCCGCTTAAGGTCTGGAGAAAAGAAAAAAACTTTAATAAAACTACACCCTTTAACAAAACTACACCCCTTTAATAAAACCACACCCCTTTAATAAAACTACACCCCTACCAAGCAGGTTAATAAGCAGCCTAATAAGCGTCTCAATAAGCGGCCCAGAGCTGGGGTTACCAGGGAGTTTCAGCTTGCGGCAGCAGGAGTTGCAGTGGTGTTTGGCCCGGAAGTTCCTGATGGCGTCGTCCCCCAGGTTGGCCGGGCCGAAGATCATGTCATAAGACCTGGAGACAGAGACAGAAACACGTTAGGATCCAGCAGAAGACCTGTCTCTACTCTGCAGGGGGCTGTGGCTGGGTGCTGTGGCAGGGTGCTGTGGCAGGGGGCTGGGATCAGTTTGCAGGATGGGACACCTACCCCTTCTCCCCACTCTTGATCACAGACGGATCCGTCAGGATCTCCCCGACACCTGCAGACAGAACAGGAGGTTAAGGTGCTGAGGAGAACCAGAGGTTAAGGTGACGACAGAGAACCGGAGGTTAAGGGGCCGACAGAGAACCGGAGGTTAAGGGGCCGACAGAGAACTGGAGGTTAAGGTGATATAGAGAACCGGAGGTTAAGGGGCCGACAGAGAACCGGTGGTTAAGGGGCCGACAGAGAACTGGAGGTTAAGGTGATATAGAGAACCGGAGGTTAAGGGGCCGACAGAGAACCGGTGGTTAAGGGGCCGACAGAGAACCAGAGGTTAAGGTGACGCAGAGAACCGGAGGTTAAAGGGCCGACAGAGAACCGGAATTTAAGGGGCCGACAGAGAACCGGAGGTTAAGGTGACGCAGAGAATCGTAGGTTAAGTGGTTGACAGAGAACCGGAGGTTAAGGGGTCGACAGAGAACCGGAGGTTAAGGGACCGACAGAGAACCGGAGGTTAAGGGGTCGACAGAGAACCGGAGGTTAAGGGACCGACAGAGAACCAGAGGTTAAGGGGCCGACCGAGAACAGGAGGTTAAGGGGCCGACCGAGAACAGGAGGTTAAGGTGACGCAGAGAACCGGAGGTTAAAGGGCTGACAGAGAACCGGGGCGCTGGTTAAGGAGCTGCGGGTTGAGGATCAGCATCTCATCATGTTTTGCATCCCATTGCGGTCACTGGGGCCAGCTCTGGGGGGTTGGGCTGAGGCTGATTTAGGATCTATTTTAGCAGAAGACTTTATCCAGAGCGATTGACGCCCAGATGAGCAATGCATGAGCGAGTTCCAACAGGAACAAGAAGTGGGCATTCTGCAGATTCCCTCTGACCGAGACAAAGGCTGGAGATTGCATCAACTTGTCTGTGGAGACGTCAATAACATTCCAACTACGGGTTCTGTTGTCTGTTATTAATTAGACTTCTAAATATGCGATGAGGCGCTTGTCAACACGCAGCTCTCCAGCTCCTCTCTCCAGCC